>NC_051451.1:19204947-19288403 GCF_001649575.2 Kryptolebias marmoratus | reverse complement strand
GGGGGGGTATTTTGCATATACATGTATGAACCAGCTGTTTTGTGTATATGAGGTACTTACAGTGAGAAAGGGATGTCTGGTGTTTTTCAGTACTCTGCTTTCTGTGAGTGTGTGAGCCACTTCATCCTGTAAAAAAAATAATAAATAAATAAAGGATTTTGATGAAATTAAAAAAGCAGCTGAAGAGCACTGCAAAAAATTAACAAAAAGCTTAGACACGTACACATATTTAAAACTCTGCTTAAAACTGAAAATGTCCTGAAAGGTAAACAGACATTTGTTTATTTTATGTTGGCGCTCCATGCCAGACAAACCTTGGCGATGATGACTTCTTTCTTCAGGATTTTCATGGCGTAATATTTCCCGCTGGCTTTTTCCCGGACAAGAATCACTTTTCCAAATGTTCCCTTTCCCAGCAGCTTCAGGTAGTCGAAGTCGCTCATTGTCTTTAGGAAGTGTAAACACAGAAAATAAAAACTATTTTATTCATTCTGCAAACTGAATAGCTGCTAGAATGTGAAAATTGTAGGTTTGTTGCTATTCCAGTGACATAGTCTTGCCTTAAATCCTGGCAGATATTTCAAAATGTGCAACCCTGATTCTGGAAAAAGTGTAAATAAAAACAGAAGGCAATGATTTGCAAATCTCAATCATCAAATTCAAAACTACCTTTTCTTTATTCTTTAAAAAAAATTGTACAATGTCTTTGTTTTGTCATTCAATATGTTTGCCATGTGAATAAAATATAAGTTTATGAGATTTTGTAAATCATCGAATTCTACTTTTACTTACATTTGACACAATGTTCCAACTTTTTCAGAATTTTTGTGAACAGGAAGACTAAATAAAAGAAAATCCCTCCCGAAACAAACATCTAGATTAGCCATTGAGTTCAACTAAACCTCAACTAAACTAACCTTTTTTTTAACGGCACCTATGTTCAGCTACAGTACATCTGGAAAACTTTCTGTATGCTGAGTTTAACTGTTGGGGGAGTCAGCACGTTCCCGCGTGCTTCTGCTCGCGCCCTACCTTGCGTTTGTGATGCGTCGTGGAGATGTCCATCTCCTCCTCCACCATGTTGTCGATGTTGGACGTGGGGCTGCACTGGATCCTCTCCTCTTCCTGTCTCTGCAGCTTGTCGGCCACCATCTGGATGGCCTCTGTCCACTCATCTCTGATTTATGAATCAAACAAGATTGTTACAATTAGCTTTAGTGATCTTTTTTTTTATTTCCCTGACTAAATTGTCTAAATTCTTATGTGATCTCAGTCTCAATATAATGCAACAATATGATATTTTGCTTGTAACTTGTTGCCTTTTTGCATGACTTTCTGTATTCAGGTGATCATATAGAATAATGTTTTTATACTTTTACACATACAGTAATACACATGACTAAATGCAGCGATATATTACACAGATCAAACACAAAATACGGTTCCTGTTCTCAACAGAGAGGCTGCTGCATTCAACTAACCAGGACTTTAAGGGCGCTAAAGTGTTTTCAATTATCATAAACACCTATCTGTTCAACAGAGAGGAAACACGGTCAACCAGAGAATCAACCAAATGAGCAATGATCATAGAGCAGAACTAATGGACACCAGTCTGTGTGTGTGCGTGAGAGTGTGTATGTGTGTGTGTGTGAGGGCGAGTGGGTGTGCTCGAACACACCCCGATGCATTAGAGGGAACAATGCATTGTTGTTTGCTAACATCGTTCCTCCCCATTGACTTTCCATTAGAAGTGCTGTTCAACATCTGCTGGGAGAACGTGAGTGAATGTGTGTGGAGCAGAAGGCCAGCCATGCATCAGGATGTGTGGACACATTAACATTTTTTAACAATGATGAATTTCATACATAATGCACAGGGTCAAACTTCCCTCCGCTTTGATACACAGGAGAGGAGAATACAAGAGGGGGAGCGGGGAGGTGGAGAGAGAGTAACCGATTCTGATGAAATGATAATTCAAATTGGAAATTCAGAGCAAAAATAAGGGGGAACTCAGTTCAAAGGGAAGTCTCTTGAAGTTTTTCCTTGTTCTTTTCCCTCAAACAGTGTTAACTCTAAACAGAACCAGAAACTGCAGGAAAAAAAAATCGGAATTTATGAATTTGAGCCTTTAAAACAGATTTACCTGGAGTCATCCCTGAGGAGATCATCAGCATGAAACTTATCTGACTCATAAACGATCACCTCTGTGTGTGTATGCGTGTGTGTTACTTGTTGTTTGAGTCCATATGTTTCCTTGAGGGTTTTAAAGAAGCATTCATCTGAACCTAAACAGAGAAGTAAAGTTTTAGGATCTAAACCTCTTTCTTCTGCAAAGACTTCTAAATGTACCCTACACACTCCAAAACAAGGGCAAACTCAAGTTTCTGTTCACAACAGTGGAGCATTTTGATTTGTGGCACATGTGATGTGTGTGTGTGTGTATGTGTGTGTGTGTGTGCACGTAGCTGCGTGAAAAGCAATGGGAACTCTCTCAAGGTCAGGCAGCAGATAAATGCTCTTTCTCGGTTAAAGTGTTTTTTGTATAATGAGCCTCTTTTTCTCCCTTTTTTTCCCTGTTGCTAATGAGAGATAATGGGCCTGCCTACAGTCGGGCGCCGTGCCAACACGTGCCACCCTCTCTGCACACGGCTGGGGCTGTGGTAGCTGGAGGCCTGCCAGACACGGTACAGTACAGCAGATACAGTAACACACACACACACCTACAGCCAGTTGTGGCAAACACACTCCTCTCCAACAAGCTTTAACTTACACTTCGCTTCCGCTGGATGTGTGCACACCTCACAACACAAACATCTGGAGCTCGCAGTCATCCGCCGCTAGGTCTGCACGTTGTTTACACATTTCAAACTAATTAATAAAAAGTTATGAAGTTCCTTTCAACTCTCAAATGTTGATTTGATTATCTAGAGGCAAAAACTACTACAAAAGCACTTTATAACGCAGATAGAGTTGGACAGACAGCTGCAACCCACACACACGCACACACACCAACATGCACGCAACCTCAAAGAATGCACAGAAGCATCTGTGGTCTTCTGGGCAAAGCTGTTCATTTTCTGGAGATAAACACCTCAGCTCCTCAGAAAGGAGCCGAGCAGCTGGAGAATTTATGCCAACACTACTTGAAAGGTCTTCTTTCCACTCTGTCTCTCTCACAGACACCAAAAAAGGAACAGACTCTCTACAGTAAAGCCCTTCATATATACATATCTCTGCTCCTAATGATACTTTTAGAGAATATAATATTTATCCTACCTGCTACTTCAGGCTGAGGTCATTTAAAACCTCTGTCGTTTTGATGGCTTTTCTTTCTTTTAGTTATTATTTTAGCTTCTTGCATAAAATGTCTAATTGCAAACCTCTGATCTAAAACCCAAAACAGTTTCCCCAAGTTTTTTTTTTTTTTTGACAAATGACTGACTTTTCAAACATTTTAGAGATCTAACTGAACCTACAATTTTTTTCCTCCAAACTTCTGTCCTGAGAGAAAAACAAAGTTTACAGAAACACAGACGGGATGAACTTCTGGAACTTTCTGTATGTTCGTGTTGTTGTTGCTTGTTTGTTTGTTAACCATTAATCAGCTCCTGATTTGAAGTTTTCATGGTCAAAAACCAATAAAATCAAATTAATTATGCAAAAATTACATAAATATAGATAGATTGTTTATCCTGGCTCACACAGTGGGATTTTTTGGCCGCCATAAACAACCGGTACACGTCACACTGTACGATTCAGGATTTAATAAATGCTGGACTGTACGACTATTTGCAGCAGGAGAATCTCGTATGCCTCAAAGAAACAACAGAGATATCAGTGCAGCAATAAAAGAAAAGTAAGCGCTGACATTAACGCTCTGATTTTAGCATTCAGACACTATATAGAGAAGGAGGAGAAGGAAAAAGAGACAGCTGTGGACACGCTCGTGGCAGGAAAATGGAAGTCACATTGCACAACTTTCCGAGATAGTTTCGGACACTACTTGATATTTGTTGTAGGTCGTCTGAATCAGCTGCCGGTGATCCTGTCACACTGAACAACCACAGACCACAGATTCAAGCTCTCGACTCATGATTTTGGACAAATTATTTTGTCCAAGACGGATGAAAATCCCACAGTGTGAACCCGGCTGACCGTTCATCAGGTGAGTCCACGTGGAAGGTCCTCTCGATGACGGTGGTCCACTGAAGGCAGCGGATGATGAAGGTGTTCGGCTTTGGCCTCTCGGTCTTCATCAGCTGACATTCTGAAACAGAAACAGACGATCGTGCCTTTACAGAAGAACTGAACATTCAGCAAGAAAAAATAAGAATAGCAAAAATACAGTTTCAATTTAATAAAAATCTAATGTGTGTTTTGTTTTCTACTTTATGGTGCCGGCATGAAAGGCAGATCATCATGTAATCACCTGTGTGTGCGTTTGTTTGCCTGTCTGTTAGCAAAATATCACATGAACCAGTGACTGGATTTTAATAAAGCTCTCAGTCATTTGATGGACATCTACAACTGATTCATTTTGGAGTCAATCTGTTTTAAGATGGCTGCCACAGCTAATCAACCTTAGCAAACACAAAAAATGGCTGTGTAGCTGAGAGTCATCCCCGACACATACGTAACCTAAATGCTAGCATGTTGTGCAAAATCTTTGCTTGAAACTCTGACGTGCAAGGTGGCGAGCAGAAAATCTTTTCTGCTTTATTTTCAAAGTTTGCTTGTAATGCTTCGTGATGCAGATATGGATTTTTCTTCTCTTGCCCTATTTATTAGTTGTTAGCAGCAACTAACAACTTTCACCTCAAACAGTAAGAATGTCTTTTGTTTTTATTTCAAACATGGCGCAGCATAGACTGGTCAGGCCCAAGTATGATTTGCTTCTTTAGGTTTTGATATTTAGCACGACCGCTCCTCTCCTGTTGCGTCATTAACAACTCCTGACTTTTCCTGCTGTTAACAGGTCAGAAAGTTTGCCTGCCGTGAAAAGGTTTAAAGGGATACAGTATAGGCTGTGTCAAACACGCAGTTCAAATTTTATTTTGTTGGTGTAAAAACAGGCGAAGGCTTCAATAACTTAAAAAAGCTGCTTCCTCGTGCCAAGGGATATTATGTGTTGCGCCGCACACGCATCTGGCGACTCTCCGACGAGACACGTTTGTATGAAAACAGGCGACACGGTAGGCCATTATTACACAAATGCATAAGACAGTACACAAAGGCAGAAACGAAAGCATACACGGCCAGATGGGGCTGTGAGCTCGCTGTGGGAAAGGATGCATCTTCATTGTCCCTCAGCAGTCTCTGTGGTTCTGGAGGACGAGAACCGATGTAAAACAGCATTATGATCCATCTTCTGTCCTCACATCTGGTTTACATTCATCGCCCTCTGTCCACCACTTCCTCCTTCCTCAGCTATCCTTTCCTCCAGTTTCTTTCTGCTTAAGTGGCACGGCACAGCGTGTCACTGCTCAGCCTAAATATAGACAGGAAGGTTAATGGCGAAACTACCCAGGTCGTGCACACGGCGGTGCCTGAATGTAAACACACACAAAACAGTTACTACCTGACTCGTGAACAGAACCCGCTGTGCTGCCAGAAAACAAGGTCATACTATTGTTGATGCCAAATAACACTCACGTTCTCACATGGACACACACACGCGCGCGAACATAAAAGTGAACTTTGAATGTTAGCCGAAATTGGGTTGTTTGCCACAGCAGGCGATTGTGAGATCTGTGTAGCAGTTTAGCGGGTGTACGAGTGTGTGTGCAAGTGTGTGTCAAGCTTGTATGTATGAGTCCCTCTGCAGGGAACAGGCCTGTACCATCTCTGTTCCATCTGACCACTTCTGTTCTGCACACACGCATAGACACACACAGCCACACACAAACAAACAAACACAGACACACACACCACCTGGCCTCCCAGCTTTGGGCAACAGATGTGGCAGTGGCGGTGCTGTGCCAAGCAGCCGGGGCCGGATGTATGGCCTGGCTTGTCCTCCTTGCAAACTCTTTTCCTCTTCCCTTTTTCCTCCTTCTCCGATCTGGTCTTCACCTCCTCCTCTCTGTCTGCTCCATCCCTCTCCAACATACCTCATCCACAAAAACCTCACCCTTCCCTCTCTCCATCCATCTCATCTCTCCTCTTCCTCTCTCCTCCTCATTATCTTTACTTGTCCTTCCTATTGAACCCCTATCTGTCCTTCTCTCCTCCTCCATCCTTAATAATTTCCTCCAAAGTATCGGCTCGTATTCCACCATTTATTCCTATTTTCTGCTTTGGCGCTCGCCTCCTGTCCTCTCCTCCGCCTGTCCTGCTTTAGCACCGGTTCGGATCTTTCACACACTGCTTCCCCAAAGCCATGAGATTTTAACTGACTAAGCCCGTTTGGTTTCATTTTGATTAATTTGAAGACAATGATAGCTTTTAAAATCAGAGATCCTAAGCTGCATTACACTGCTAACTGTGAGTGTGAGCATGCAGTGACATCTGCACCAGCTTAGAGCCTATCTGATTACAATCAGAGAACAGAGATATATAATCACGGAGGAGATTAAACCGCTAAATAACAAAAAATCTATTTATGTATTAGGAGATGGCTGCTGCGCGATATTCTGAATATACATGAAGTGCTTTGTCAGTAGAGTCAAAAGAGAATTCAAATATTAAATCAAACCTAATAATCTGACCTGCTTTTTTTAAATATGATGTTAAATTTAAAAAAGGAGTGTTTTAAAAAAAAGTGCATCTTATTTTCCTCTTGTTTAACAGGACAGAGTTTTAGGGCGACTCCCATTCTATCTAAAGCTAAAACATCTGGGAAGCAGTAACACTTTTACAGACAATCTGCTTTCGCTGTAAGAATGAACATTAAAACCAATTGCGATTACGCAACAATTGGTTAATTGAACGTGTCAACAGTGTGGCGGAGCTCGTTAACCAGGTGCTGACAGATGATATACTGATAAACGGTTAATTAGAGCCTGTAGTGAAGACCGAAGACAGACAAATAACGACTGCTGTGGCTGTTGGAGGTTTTCACTGTGGCTCTGTGTGATGAAACGATAAGATAGGAGGCAGATCTGACATCCTCTGGCATTTCAGAAATGTGTTGATTCCCAGCCGACTGCAGTTAATCTTCTACGGACCGGCTGACTGTGGCAACCGTAAAGTCGCATCACTGTGACGTATGAGCCTACAGAAAAGTAGGTAACGTGGATAAAGTGTGCCAAAAAAAGACACAGCTACTTGTAGCTGCCCCGTACAGCTTTGCAGTTTAAAGCACTTTAGGAGAAACACACATCTACGGGAGGAAATGAACTGATTTTGGTTAAAAAATGATTTGATGGTGATAGGTTGTCTCCTCAAAAATAAAACTAAAATTGTGTTGGTGGTAGCAGAGAGAATTTAGATGCAACTAAAACAGTTAAAATTGAAAGAGTGATTATAGATCATAAACTTTTGGAAACCACATACAGCTCATATCAAAATCTATCAATATCTAAATCTGTTAGTATTATTGACTGTGAGATGTTTGAATATTTTATACTGCTCTTTTCTAATACCATATATGTTGTATTCTGTGAAAAGTTGGGGAAATGTGCATAAAACAAGTCGGACCCAATAATTAAACTATCAGAATAATCCACAAAGCCACTTATAATGAATACTAATAATCTTTTAATTCGCTACAGATTGTTAAAAATGACAGATGTTGTGTTTTTAAAGGCAAAAACGTTTGTTGATAATGCTGCAAAACATAACCTTTCTGGTTCTCTTTAGTCTTCTTTTTAATTAAGAGGAGAACAACGTAGAACTGACCTGTCGATGTATGCTTAGCTTGTTGTTAGCATTTTCTTTAATATTGGCATTTAAATCAGTCTATTTTGATCATTAATATTATAGATTTTTTTTGGTCTATGTGAAACAATGACACATGAGAGGAGTGGCTATTTAGAAGTTGCAGCTTCAGCTTTCACCCTTTTTTGGACTGCTTCTATTACTTATTTATATTTGTTATTCATTACATAAGCTTTTATTTGTTATATCATTTTTGTTGTTTTGTTTTCTTTTTACTCTTTCTTATATTTGTTGGTACATACTGTGTTTTTACTGTTTTATTTGCAGTTCGAATCAAAGTATTCAAACCAACAGTAAAACCAATAACATTTGGGTTATCACCAAAGGAAAAAGAAATTATGCAAATTATTGCATCAGAAATTTCAAAGCTGCATCCTTCAAGTGGTTTAGGTACTGTGAAGACTGGAAATGTTAAGTTATAAAAAAAGACAGCAGTTAAAGGGATAATTCAGATCTTTTGAAGTGCAGTTCTGTCAAAATGGATGGCTCATCGAACGACATCACTTTGAAAATACAGACTTTGAATTTGACTGGATTGACGAGTTAATGGCTAGTCCAAGCAGGACCAAGACCAAAGTGGATTACTGTTGCCTTAGAGCAACTTCAATATGAAAACTTTTACAGCAGGTCTTTCAAACACGACTTTATAACCTTTAGATCACCATCAATTTTGCTTTATTTGGTCATCTAGCTGTAACACCTCTGGTAGAAATATCAGAATATTTTCGCCAGAATAATTATGTAACAGTTTATATATATAGTGTTAAAATAAATGGCTAATAAATGTATGAGATTAGATTTATGTTAAGGTGACAATAATCCACTTTGGTCTCAGTCCTGCTTATACGAGCCATCAGATTAAAATCCAGTCAGATTAGGTAGTTCAAAGCGCGATCTTCAACAGTTAAGATAGTTTTTGTTCATAACCACACTTCTGAAGGTCTGAAGTGTAAGACTCCAGTGCCAGAAATCTTTATGAACAGCAACATACTTGCTACAGAGAAGTTATTTAGTGGGTAGGGCAGGTCTGCATCCTGAGGTTTCTCTTTGTAGCCGATAAAAGAGCCGTCTGTCTTCAGCAGGAAGTAACGAGGTCGCCAGTTCTTTATGTATTCACCTGCAGAGAGACATGAATGTAAAAAAAGGGGAGATCAGTTTGATTTTCGGTGCAAACGCTACTGGAGCTCGGATAAAGCAGGATCATGACGCTCAAAGCGTTCACAGGGGTTAAAAGGATTAATCAGAATAATGTATGGAAAGTGGAATTAACAACAAAAATAATGATGTTGACAACTTTAAATACAGATTTTATTCCCTGGACAGTTAAGAGCTGCTAAACTGTCATCTGTTCTTAGGATATCACACACACACACACACACACACACACACACACACACACACACTGGTATTTACACAAACAGATAGACACACAGCAGCTCTGCAGCTCCCACAACGCCTGCCAGATTCAGATCGGATTATCGTGTAAAAAATGAAAAAACATGTTTACCAGCACAACACTCAAAGTGTCCATGCCAGAAACATCATCTGGCTGATACATGGGCAGGTGTTGAGGTGGTGACCCTTCTTCCAAATACTCTCACACACACATACACAAACCACTGGTCACCAGCTAAAAAGAGGAGAAGACAGATGAGAGGAGACGAGAGGCGGTGACATGAGACAAAACAAGATTACATACAAAAAAAATGACTCTTCTTAGACGTCAACAACAAAAAATTAACATCTGCTGCGCAGCTGGTGACAGAATGTTGTCCAACGGGCCGCCGCCGCTGAGGTGGGACCACAGCTTTTTTAGATGACCTGATCACACAAGCATCAAACATTTGTATATCATTTATTTTTATATCCATCGAAAGATCTTTGTTTAAAACTTCAGCATGAAAGGCAGGCGGCCGATAAGCGTTCCTTCAAGGTATGATAGTTTTTACTTACAGATGTGCAACTAAACTTTTGAGTAACTTACAAAAACCATAAATAATAAAACCATAATGCTTTTGTGCATGCACGTGCAGAAGAACTCATGACAAAAAACAACACAAGAACCTCAGTTTAAACTGATCACCTTGTTTCAGCTAATTTGCTGGGAGAATAGAACAGTTAGTGTATAAGTGTGTGTGTGTGTGTGTGAGTTCTATTTGTGACATCCATTTAAAGCAGAAATGACAGCAGGCCGCGCTCGTTAACACGTTGCAGAAAAACACCTGCTCCGCCGAAGGAACCATGCGATTACGGGCCCTCGCCGGTACCTCTGGGTGCTGGTGGCGGCGGAGATGCACGTGTGTGTGTGTGTGTGTGTAGGTGACGGAGAGGTGCCGACTGCTACGAACCACCACACAGGGACAGAGGGACGCGCAGAGAGACACTTAAAAAAACACTGGTGGGTGTCAGAGCATCACTAGAACTACAGAATCACACCTCTCTTCTCCCGGTCTATTTTTTTTTTTCCTCTTTTCACAAATCCTCCCACACTCTCTCCTGCTTTTCCATTTCCTTCTCCTGTTCTTTCAGAAACAAAGCATATTCTCTGGATCACTTGCTACTTATAAACAGAGTGCTGTGAGAGGGGTTGAATGAGAGGGGTTGAGAGAGACATAAGGAAGAGGAAGGAAAAAAAAAGAGATTTAAAAAAGAAAAGGCGAATGTGAGTAAAAGAGAACGCCTCACTGGTGCTGGCTTAACAGTCAAAAATAAACACCTAGCGTTCCTTGAAGGAATGTATATCACCCAAATGTGCTATCATGATCAGAGTGACTCTAAGTTGCCACCACATTAAATTGTAGCTCAATATTTGTAAAACCGGCTGAGTTATAGCCAGCCATCTTGAATCTGTCTGACTCTGAAAGTTAATAAGCTGTATATAAACATCCAATCATTACTTTTTTGGAAGTTTCAATAAAATTTGTTTAGTGGTTTATGAAATATGTTGGTAGCAGACAAACACATGAAACACAGAGACACAATGACACAGGCGAAAAAATTGTGTCTTTGCATTTCGACAGTGGGCAATAATAATCTGGTATACAGACAGGGACATATTTCAGCCTGTTGCTGTATTTGTGGAACTTTTGCTTCCCTGGAGTATGAATAAATATCTATAAAAGATAAAAACATACAGCGTTTATGCAATAATAATTTTGTTAAATGCTGGTGAGACTGTCAGACACAAAATTATGAAACCTCTATAAAAATCGTCGAGCTTCGTATCGCCTCACAGGTATTCTGAAGTCGTAACTTTTCTTGCCAATAGGTTTAAATCACACAAAGCGTACAAAATAAGCTTCAATTAAAAGCTTTTTTCTTTTCCACCTGTGAACTTTATGAATAAAAGTCCTCATCTGAAAAAAAAAAAAAAATTTGTCGACTTCAAACTCGATCGCCGAAAGGAGATGGATTGACTGTCAAAATGGACGAGCATGAGGAAAAAGTTGAACTGATAAAACTATTATAAACTGGCTGCAGTGACCGGCGCGCTGGTCCAAGTTCAGCCATTTCTGTGAGTCAGTTTTGAGACGATGTGTCCAACCAATGGAAGCCTGCGGTTGGCCACTTCATCCCTCAGCTGTCCAGTACGACTGAAAACATTTAAGCGATCCTTATGGCCAGGCCCAGGCAGAGTGTGTGTGCGTGAATGCACTGATATGAGGGGGGGATGGGGGGAGGGGGGCAGCCAGGGGTGGCACAGACGGAGAGAGGCGATGGACAGTTGTCCGCACGCGCCGTTCCAAACAAACACAGGCGCGCGCACACACACACACACCGGAACAATTCTGTTCCGACCGTTCCAATCCTCCGTATGATCCAATGGTGTTCTGTCAAGCTATCCCGTCTTGGCCCTGCCTGTAATGAGTCCAGCGAGCTCTCCCACTCTGGACAGCTTGTCTGGGGAGCCACATGTCTCTACTTTGGACTGCTGGAGAAAACAGAACAGCCGGTCTCCTTCCCACACCATCTCTCTCAGACTCCTCACTTCAGTTTCATTTAGTTTTTCTGCACAACTTTACTTTTCCCTTTAGACCAATTAGAAAAATCCTACACCACACGGAGCTTCAGATCACAGGAGTCAATTGTTTCTTGTTAGAACAACAGGATATCAGGAAAACAAATAAGAAACCAGATAAATGCGAAGATATACAGGGCTGAAGTTTTTGAAGGTAACTTAATTCGGTCCAAATAAACATAAAGCCTTCTCTCTAAACTTCAATCCTAAATAGTTTTACACTCATACTTGTCTAGCTGTTGAATTAAATCAGACAGATCTAAAATGAATACATATTCAACAACATCTCATATTTACAGGTAGAAAAACAAAGAGGTGAACTCTCTTTCTTTCTTTTCTTTTCTTTTTCTGTATGTGTTTGAGGGGCCCAAACTAAGTAACGGAGCCAGACTTTTTAGAAGTCATTTTGATTTTCTAGGAGAAATAAATCTTGCTGGCACATCCTCCAGTTGCAGCTTGTGGATTTAGCGGTAAGAGGCAGAGATGAATCAGCTGTGACTGCGTCTGTTCCAGGGTTTCTGATTGGAATTAGGACAATGCGCTCGCTAACTGTCACTCAATTAGCAGACCGATTAACTATTCACTTCAGGACAGAGGAGGGAGGGGAGAGAATGAGAGTGATTTACAGAGAGGATAAGGAGGAGACAGGTACAAATGGCAAGGCTGAACTTTAGCCAACAAAACAAAAATGAGCCTCGGGAAACGCTCACAAAGTTCACAGCTTTGGGATGAGTCTGGTCTTCTTGCTTAACATGTTTTAGCTTTTAGAAAAGGAAGAAAATAAAATGCCATGCTGAAAATTAAATAACTTCATAACTATGTGAGCTCACCAGTCATTTGTTAATCAGCCCAAACAGGGATTTAATTTAATGCTTTGGCCGAGGCAGACACTGATATGCAGATGGTGCAATATAGAGCTGTGCGGCTGGCTCTCAGGAAGCAGGAGAAGCTGCTGAACAGAGGTGAACAGAGGCGGGGATGAAGGTGGACAAAAGACTCACGCCACATTCAAACATCTCACCGACCAAAAGACCAATAAAACCAGAAGAATACACAAAAAAATAAAACACAATACAACATATTATACCTGTCCTAAAGACCAAACTGTTTCTTCACATTAAGAGCTGTAAGGGTGTATCCAAACAAGTTGCAGTTCATCAATTTACAGTAAGAAGGATTATTCACAAAGACAGTTTCCAGTTTGGTCAGGGCTGGATATCCCAGTAAGATCACCCATAAGGGCAGACTGTGCAATGGGCAAAAAAACCCCAAGAGCTCCATCTCAGACTCTACAGACTTTGGTTAAGATAAATAAAGTTTGCAACAGATCAACTTTATACATATATAAATAAAAAAGAAATAAGGCTTTTTTCCTGGCAAACCTACTATTTCTTAAAAATAAAACAAATAAAACAACATGGCAGTTAGGTTTCATATGCACTTCAGTGTCACTTGTCTGACCAAAATGCACGTCACCATGTATGAAGGAAACCACCCGCAGCGCTTCGACACAAACGCCTCACACTGACAGTCCAGTAAATACTGAAGATGGGGGCTTATTTTTTAACTCAAGGATCAGATCAGCTCTCAGTATAAGAGTCGACCATGAACTCCTCTTTATACTGAAGTATTCCTGAGTCAAAAGGTGACAACATTAGTCCTACAGTTGAAACATTATAAAGTTATATAAAAGGGGACAGGAATAAGAAATTATTTTTCATTGCAAAAGCTGAACCTTTCAGTTAAAATGTGATTTTGACCTCATACCTTTCATGAATAAAAAGTGGGGTTTTTTATGTACAGTAGTGGCAAACGGCTTTCATTGTTATAATTGTTGTGCACTTATTGTTAAAAATATAGGAGAAAATACGGAGACAGTAAATAGACGTGTACGCCACTCAGTCTAGCAGTTTGCAGGTTGTGTTATGTGACAACAACAGTACGCAGTCAAACCAAGTGAAGGGTTTGAGCCAAAATGATTAACTGGCTGAGCTGTTTATAGTCAAAGTTCAAGACGCCTCCAGACACAACAGTGAGCTTCATGTGTTTGTGTGTGTGTGTGTGTGATAATTAGAGCCCAACGGTTTATTAAAAGCACAAGAGATGAGGTGAAAGTGAAAAGAAGACCGAGGTTTGTTCAACATCAGGGAGAAACTTAATGTTTCAAGAAAGGTTAATGAAAGGGAGGGGTAATTGTGAGCAGCGGAGAGGGCGCTAGAGGTTAGGAAAGTGAGGAATTGTTGCACTTGAAGATGACATCTATCCATGGTAGCAAGAGGTGTTGTTAAACAAGTCAATATGCCACTGTTCAAAACGGCTCAAAGCAGTTTTAAGAAGCAAAACAACCTTAAATAATAGAAATATAGTACAATTTTTAGCATTACGGTTTGCTTTTTAGTGCATGTGTGTGCAAACAAGGATGCAACAATATGCGTGACCCCAACCCCAGCAGTCCTAACTCCGGTCGTCTCAGACGTCTTAAGGCGAATCCTGGCTCCTCAAAGCCAATCCACTTAAAGTGCATTAGTTTCATTATCACACCGAGACTGAAGTGGAGCTGGTGTGTGCACGCATAAATGCTTTAAACAAAATCCCTGACAGCAGAAAGGGGATGGGCTGCGTGCGCTTCGTAAAAAAAACAGAGAACATTTTTACACTTACATAACAAGAAAGAGCCACGGGGGGTATAAGATTTAAAACAAATCTAAGAAATAAATTCAGTTTGAAGCCGGGGTTGCAGCTGGGTTTAAAGGTTTAGTGCCGCAGTATGGACACTGCAGCAGTGTAGAGATGAAGAGGTTTGAAGTGATGATGAGGAAGACGAAGGCTGAGGATGAGTGAGAGAAGGGCCTCGGTGGAAGCTGTTAAGGCCGTGACAGTGACAGAGAGCCGGGACAGGGCAGGACAGCCAGATTGAGGAGAAACCCAGGGGACTGTGGCCATCCCTTGGGGGGCACTGGGAGGTTTTACCCAGCCAGCTGCACACAGCCAGAGCCTCCTGGCAGGGTGGGTGCAAACACACACACACACACACACACACAGGCTGACTTGGTGCTCCCTGCTCTCCCAGCTAGTATAGAAGGAGGTACTCAAACACACATTGTATATTAGCCACATACTTTAGATTCAAAATACAAATTATTGTGGGGCATTAATATAATTTTTTTCCTCCTATTCTCTTAATTTGCCCCTCTGTTTTTTTCATAAATGCAGGATTTCTTTTCCATCTTCCTTACATTTCCATAACTTCATTTCTGCTGCAGTACCACTACAGTCCAGTAGATGGTGGTGGCTCCTTGGAGCATGCTGGCCACTGCTGTGACAGAGATGGAGAGTGACTGACGGACATGCTGCAGCCAAGACGCCTCACATCCTAATCCCCTTCTCAGCACCGGTGTGTGTGTGTGCAATAACAGCAAAATGCTGGCCCTGTATTTATCTGTCTGCTTATGTGGGTGTGTGCACTCCTGCATGCAGACAATCAACTTACACCTGTGTCTGTGTGTGTCTTTATGCTGTGCGTGTATGTTGATGAGGCAGGGTCTGTTACTTCATATAGCACCAGAGGATTACTGTGGCGTTAGCATCTTAGCATCTTAGCTGGAGAGCTGCTGCTCAACACCACCTGTGCCAGACAGGAGGCTTTGGTTACCCAGAGAAACAGTGGGTGGGTGAAGGTCATCCGGCCAAGGCAACCCCAGCCTCCTCTTGTTTACTGCCTTTAACTGCTTTATCTATTTTTAGAACCCACTGTAATTTAGAAAAAAACCCAAAAGGTAACAGTGTTTTCTTCTGTCACATAAAACATGCCAGAATACAAACTAAGAAAAATTAAAAATTCAAGGTAATACTGATAACCTGATCTCAAAAGACCTTCTTGTTTAATATGTTTGTTAACCTTAAAGCCCAGGGTTTAATCACCTATTCTGGAATTTGTAAAAACTTTACACTTTCTCAGTCTGAACAGGTAGCTCAAATGTGTAATTAAGGACTCCTTTATTGTATTTTTAAATCACTTTCCAGTCAAACAATTTTTGCTCTTTAATATCAATTATCACAACAACATGAGAGCTTTTCTGGAAGCATTCTTTATATAAAACAAATAATGTTTTATATAAAGAAAATCACAAACAAACAAGGATTTTCCTTAAAACCCAAATGATGTCATTCAAAAGATTTCCTGATGGTACTTTTTGCTGGTTTTCCAAACGATGATAAATAGTGACAGGACTCACATCTGGGCCACATTCAGAACTTGAGTTCCTCCTTCAGAAACCTCCCAAACCATCAGCCCATTTCTTCTAAATCTCACACGGCAAATCTCATATAGTTTAAACATTAACTAAAACTATAAATGACGAGTTCAAAAATAAAATAATTTGCACTGACCAAAAATAGCGAGGGTTTTCTTACAAAAACATACATGCGAAGAAAAGTTCAGAGCCGGCACACCGTGGTTATACAGAGCTGGAGGCTTATCAGACACAGAAACTCTTGTTTACATCTCTAGTTAATCCTATCAAAAATAATAAATACAGCTCAGTCAGATAGTCTTTTCCCTGACATACAAACATCCATCAAACCACCCACGCACAGCTACTAAAGCAGAACGTGGTATTGAAAAGACAAAGACTGGTCTTTTTAGACGGTTTCTAGCATATTAAGAAGGTAAAAACACAGTCAGAGCGAACCAGAACAAAAACCTCCCTGCGTTTTAACATGCGATAACATTTGGAATGCCAAGCTGTTTGTGTTGAAAAAGCAGTGAATCTAATGTGATTAGAAAAGGCAAACACAGCCAATGAGGTGGTTAAATCAAATTGCACTGATTGCTGCTATATTGCCTCCCTCTTTTCTCTCTTTTGGAGGGCACTGCATGTTGATTTCTTCATTTATTTTACATCATTGACGTCTACATTAAACTGAGTTTGTCTTTTCAAAATGCTTTATATAGATTCGTAAACAGGTTTCCTGGTTAAAATTGAAAAGCCACAGCAGCGTCACGTACCGCAGGAACCTGTTGACGTACAAACGCTATGCAACCATTTAAAAACGATTTGTCTAATTAAGTTTGCAAATAAATCACAATTTCAGTTAGATGTACGAGTCGAGAGGTGAGATGATGTTTTATTATTTTTGTTACTTATCATTTCTCAGTTCTGTTTCTAATTGCATTTCTTTGAGGTCCCCCGTTTGATTCTGACATAAATATTCAAATCCTCTTGCAGTTTCTCCACCTCATTGGACGTGAAACCATCCAATCAGAGGGACGGAGCTGCGCAGCTGGACAAATCAGTCAATGAGAAGAGCTGTCATCAGAAAAAGAAGGGGGAGGTCAGGAGACAGACACAGCTGTCTAACTATTGCCTACAACAGACAGGCAACATGGGGTGTGTGCATATGTGAGTGTGTGTGGTGGAGCCCAACCCTGTCCAGTTGAGCAGTGGTGAACAGGTGCAAAGCTTTGTGCTTGGATGTGTGTGCTCAAGTCACCATTATTCCAGAGAGGCTCTGTATTATTAATTCAGAATCGCTGGGCTGGGGCTGCAGGCGGCAGCTGGTCTTGCGAGTGCATGCGTGTGTCTGTGTGGACAACGTAAGACGTCCACCCTCGCCCCTCTATACACTAGTCTTTTGTGAAGCCGTCGTACTTTCCAAGATCAATATAAAAGCACAAAGCTGTACGTCCCCCTGTCTGCCTGTAAACTTCTGGGTACGCTTGCACCGAGCATAATCTATAGGCACAGATACACACACACACAGAGTTAGGCACAATAACCCCCATCCAGTGGGGCAAGAGTAAACAATCAAGTACTATACCCTAACTATTGTCAAGTGTGCCGCCCCCGCTGCCCCCGTCGCCGTGCTCCCCGATGCACACACCAGGCCAGCCGCTCCTCATTCAAAGGTTTCATTCATGTGTTTCACTGAAGGGCCGACAGTAAGTGTTCTCCACCTCACTAACTGCTGCGCTCTGCTCCGCTCTCTGTCCTGCTCGGCTACCTGTCTGCCTCTCCACCTGCTCCAGTGTCTGCCCATCTGCCCATCCCGGTACATACGTACGTACAAGGGGTGGGTGGGGGGGTTCTTAGGGGGTTAACCCAGACTTTGGATCCTTTCATTTCTTAGCTGTTGTCTGTACAGACAGGTGACGAAGGCGACAAGCACCACTCGTTACAGAAATGGACTTCAAATGCAGCTCATTTGCGTGACGAGCGATGTTGTCGAATCCCGGGCGATCTGCAGTTCCCAAACTGATCGAGTTATTGGACGTTTTCAAACAACTGGGCAACATCTTCAGAGCTGAACTGCAACTAAAAGGGTTCAGGAAGCTGAAAAACTTAAAAAAACACCTGCTCCAGCACCTAAAATTTTCAGTTTACAAGCATTACTATAGGGGGGGGATGTACCGGTTTCTGACATTTTTGTAAATTTTAAGTCACAATTATTTATTTTCCCCATCCCCATGGCTTCTTCAGCTGTTTCTCAGAGCTCACAGTTAATAGATGTTTACTTTTCAGCAGCGCTTCTTATTTCTGTACTACTGGACGAGACGTTCATAGATATGTCTTAAACTTTGAAGACTTTTCCACGTGACAATGGGATACCTGTGTCAGCCGTCCCAATGCTGTCGTTTCCAAAAGTCGTTTACTGTATTTTCCCCCTTGAAATTTAGAAGTTACCTGTTACTTTTAATTATGGCTCAATAAAAGGAACTGAACCTGAAGCCAGAGCTCATTTCTCAACAATATCAGCAAAATAATCTTGTTTTTTTTTCTTTTCATCTTTTTTTTTGCTGTAAACAACAGATTACAATGCATTTGAATGGGCTGCTAAAACACAAAGCTGACTTTTGGTAACAAAAAACAGTGTGACTGCATTATGACAGATCTATCAGCTCATCTCAGGTAAACTCCTCTGAGAGCTGCTGCTTGACAAATTATGTCTATCAAAAAGTAAAAACGAACCTATGTGTTATCCTCAGAGTTATCAGTTTAAAATTTTAAATAATTTAAAGGACAAAATAAAGGACATGATTGTAATCTCTTTTGATTAACAATTATATTTGCGTTTAGCCTTAAGTCTGCTACCAATATGTTTGGGAAATGTTGTGAGAAAGGGTGCAACCTAAACAAACAAACACAAAATGATCGTTTTCAATATATTTTAAACAAGTCTTCCTAAATAATAATGACGACAGATGCACCACATCTTCTGTCTGGCACTCTGAAAAAAAAATGGATCCAAAAATGTCTTTAAGATGCAAAGAAATGTCTCATCATCTGCGATGCTTTTAAAATACTAACAAACATTTGAGTGAAGCTTTGAGTACAAGATAGTAGAAAGGCTATTTCCCGGGGTCTTTTCAAACTCAAGAAATTCTGATATTGTGTGGAAACGCTCAAACCGCTGAGCGATATGTGAAAATGGCAGATGTTCAGTCTCTTTTCTTTATTCTCCCCCCCATCACCTCCTCTCATGCAGCAGTCTGCTGTTGAACCTCCTGTTCCAGCTGCTTTGCTGCGAGACATCTGCACCTCACTCACTGTTTCTTTCTTTCGTTTCCGTCTCATCTTTCCTCTTTAACACACACACACACACACACACTGAATTCCTCGCTTGATGACAGATGGCTAGTCAACAATCATACAGCTTCAGCCTCTCAATACACACACACACACACACACACACAAACAGAAACAAACACCACCTCCTTGTGCTCCTGGCCCTTTGTGCCCAATCTCCAGTTAAATGCTTTGATTTCTTTCTTACAACTGAGTGTATACGTTTGTGTGTGTGTGTGTCCCTCTTTACCTTGGTATATTAAGCTCTAGTTTAATGAGAGCATGCTGAGGAGTGGGGCCCAGCCAGTGGACCATATGGGGGCCATTTAGCCCCCTCAGAACCCCGAGCCAAGCCTTGCTGACATGATTACCACCACCGTCCGCTGCTCTACACTCGTGTCAGATTGGGAATGGGGAATTTTATCATCGACGGCTAATTAATGACTGGAGATTGGCAACAAGAGATGGAAGAGGCTGAGGGAGGATGAAAAAGTTTGTCACTGCTTGGCCTCCTCTTCCTCTGTCTTTATCTGGCTTTCTAACTGAGGCTGCATGAAATATAGTTTTTTTTTTTTTTATGCTTGCAAGCACTAAAAAAAAACCAGCCTCTATCTTGTCACCAAAGCATCACAATTCTGGTAGGTTAAAAACACATATTTGCGTATTTGTTTCAGTGAATAGAAATTTAGAGCCCCGTTATTTCCATGATGTAAAAATCAAGGACAGAATCACAAAATCTGACAAATAAAATGATATAAAAATGTGAAATTTTGTAAAACCTGGTAAAATGCGGGTGAGATCCAACAAATCTTGGTTTTCCTAACAACAAGAGCTTTACACTTAATGATGGACACAGGAAACAAGAAAAGCCTAGGAACCAGTTTTTACCATATTTTTGGCTGCTCGGTGTGATGTGGCCTGTTTAGATGGAGCTCGAGTCTTCCCAACAGACTCCAGCGGAACCACTAAAATAATAAAAAAGAAATACTAATTTCAACACTGCGCACTGCATTTAGTGTAAAGCCATATTCAGACCATCTCTATGAATCAGAAGAACAATTTTTCCGCATGTTTTTCTGCATCGAATCAACTGGAGCTGCAAAAATAATGTGACAACCATGAAAGTTGTATTAAAAAAGAAGAAGTGATCGAGAGTTAGCCCATCACACATGTAGGCATTATCAGCTAACGCAAAACAGTAAGTTTATCAAAAAGTTTTGTAGCTGTACATGCAGAATCATATATTAATTTATCTAACTCGTAATTAAACACTTCTTAGGCATAAAAAAGTGGTTAAATAGTAAAATATGAAAGTCGTAAAAATAAAAACCGAGTTAATAAAATTAATAATCACATGCTATGGATTTGTATGGCCCGTTTATCCTTCAAACAATTTCAGAAGAGCGTCTTTGTTAATGTGTTTATTTAATAACGACGGACATTTTCAGCGTGTCTGTGAGCAAAGCAAGCTGAAGCTAGTGGTTTAGTTAATCCCGTCAGAGACAGATTACAGGTGGGAAGTTATAAATAGAATGGCTGTCCTTTTAACCCGATCACTGTGGCATCCACATACAGCTAAACTATTAGGTGAAGCAAAAGAGAAGCAAACTAAGCTTCCTGAAAATGGCTGACCGAAGCCGTCTAACTTAACTGTAGAACCAAAAAGTCCGGAATATGTGCACTGAAAAGCAAGAGTATTTGAGTCTTGAGTCAAAGTTTTGAACTTCTATAAGGCGCTGCACGCTTTCCCTGCTCCAGACAAAATTCATCCGTTCATCCAGTTTTTTTACTTGCAGGATCCTGCAGGGTTGCAGAGGGCTGGCGACTCCAGCGTTCATTCAGAAAGAGGCAGGGAACACCCTGGACCAGGCTGCTGCTCCTCCTGACAAGATGCTTCCTGTCTGTCAGGATTGCTTGCATTATTTGCTGTGGCATTATCCTGTTCGTTGACCAGATGTGTCTCTTCAGTTGGCGTATGATCGTCAGGCACCTCTTTTATATTAGAATATGCCAAGAGGTTTGGTTGAAACATAACTTAGATGATTAATCTTTAGCCCTCACACCATTCCTGGTATCTATACTGTCTTAACTGTGCATGCCACTCACCTAGTGTCTCTTCACAGTTTTAGAGAGATTCAACGTTTACTTGATGCCTCTTTTTGTGTGGATTTCCTATTAAACAAGATGGGTAATGTGTTGAACTGGAAAGTACTGGAAGTAATGTTCCTACTAGGTTTTAGTTGAATCAACTTTTGTCTTGACCAGCTATGTGAATAAGACTACAGAGAAAGGCAGTTTTACAAGGTTTAACCAAGTAAAAAGCTGATTAAAAATAATTTTTGCTGAAGATCTGTGATGGTGGTCACCGCATGAACAAAGAGACTCCAAATGATCGGTGTTGAATGTGGGAAAACAAAAAGAACAGGATTTAGTTTGTTGGTCTCTGTCTGGGCAAAGCAGAGGGTTCTCTGTGTTGTGTTAATGTGTCTGAGAGTTGCTAGCCAGGAGCTGTTCATGCAGAGGAGCAGAGAGACTTTGGAGAGGTTATTTGTTGTGTTTGGTCTACAGCCTCTGCTTGTTCTGATCCCAGGAGCCTTGCTTGTTTTCTCACTTTAGAAACTTCCGCTGGTGCTGAAGATATTGCTGCAGCTCTGATGACAGCGGGTTCTCATCAGGCTACGACAGACAATCAGGAGACACATCAGAAAGAGGAAAGGTAATAAACTGGCTACATTTGGAAACAACCTGCCACCACATGCAACCTCAGACCAGGACTGTTGCATCGAAAGGGTGGTATAATTTGTGGATGTAACAACCAGGACCTCAGGTCTGGCTCCTGTGTGAGCCCATTTGGCATTCAGCGATGCAGCAACAGGCTGCAAAGGAGCAACGATACACAGCTCCACAGCTTTTATAGAAGTGGTGCCCTCGAACCACAAGGTCACAGATTTAAACTGCTTAGAAAATCTTTTAGTTTGTCAGACTCTCCTCCGTGAGCTCCAGGTTTGGCTCCAACGTCAGCTTTGATCGATGCCAACCGCGGGAGAGCTGGAGTGGAGTCCGAGAGTGGGTCGAAGTCAACAAGTTTGGGGTCACCGAGGTCTGAAAACAAATGATGCAATGAAGCATTCAGATTTGTAGGCGGATCAGATGTCAACTTTCCAGCTAGAACCACAAAGTAAACTTTGTATGAAAAACTACTTTGTTTTCAGCACCTAAACCTCCAAACTGACAGCTTAGGTATCTGATGGATAGACGTATTTTTTAAAGAAAAAGAACAACTAGAAAAACCTAACAATGTGTGTCACCAAATTTAATAATCTGGACACGCTAACTTAGATAAAAAAGGTGCTATATAGAGGATAATTATCAGCCTTGGCTGATAGTAGAGATAACGTATGAGGATGTTAGCTGAAAATGTACACTATGATTTGGCCAGGCCAGGCTTTGCAGTGATTTGTTTCCTTATTTACTTTTGACAGCCTTCAAAACAATGTGGACTACAACATAACAAGGCCTCTAAATACCATACTACATTTATTCATTTTGGAGCGTCTTGTTATAAAATAAAGCAGAACGATATTTTATAAGATTCGTCAAAAATAGGTGGCTTTATCTCCCCAACGTGGTCGTACTCTGGGGTGCTTCTTCTGCCAGCTAACTCTTACAGTAGCTGTTAGCCACTTGGCACTAATCTGTTGGCCTAAATAAACCAAACTCACCCCCACTCAGACCTGCCTTCTCTAATCAGCCTAAAGTCTACTCTAAAAGCCCACAGTACCTCAGGAAGGTAACTACACACTACTGCTTTGGGCTAATCTCTGTGTTGGTACATTTAAACATAGATTCTGGTTTCCACTTACACTCAGATGACTTGTCAAGTAAGGACTGAAATGCTGCTTTCAATTGATCGCAGTGGAAAACCACAGAAATATAAAGTTGTCATTGAGCTTGAACCATGGAGAAACTGTGTGACAGCAGAAATGATAACAGAAATGCATGAAAACTGTTACCAAAATTATCCTCCAACAGACAACAAGTGACTAGGCTCTATTCGGTTATTTATATGCAAAAACAAATCTACAACAAGTGGTCTGCACTGGAGCAAATGAGATTAAAAACTGTTCATCTAAATTAAAGTTTGTCGCTGCATTTAAAATGGAAGAATTAATAAAATAAAGGTAAAGTTAAGTTTTTGAAGAAAAAAGCACAATTTTTCAAGCTGCAAAAACCAATATTTTGTGCTGTTGGGCAAATTATTATCACCTGCCACCATGAAAGGTGGAGGATAATGTAACTGCCCGTGTCTCTGTATGTGTGTGTGTGTTTGACTGTTTGTGAACAAAATATCTTATGAAGCATTGGACGAACTGTAATGAAACTGTCAGAAAGTAATCATTGGATGTACATCTATAACCGATTAACTTCTGGAGTCAACCTGATTCAAGATGGTGCCTCGGCTACTTAACTTCAGCAAACACAAAAATGGCTATAACTCTTATAACTCAGTCAGCCTTACAGATCTTGAGCTAGAATTTGCTGTGGTTGTATCTGAGAGTCATCCTCAACACATACACCAAGCACTAACAGATCGTGTAAGATCTTTGTTTGACTTTGGCACGCATTTGCCATTAGTTTGACAGGAATTTTCACTCAGACTCCCCTTCTGATGAACAGTAACAGATGTGATGATGCAGTGTATGACATATGTTCAGCGGTGACAATGAAAGAGCTTCAGTGTTGACGACACTTTGCGAGTTGTTCAAACATCCTCATTGTGATCAAATGTTTGAGGTCAGCATTTCGATGATCCTCAGCTGCAGTCTAATCCCATTACTCAACCTCTCCTCCCTTCATCCTCGCTTGCATCCCCTCTCCAAGTTCTCCATATGCAGTGATCAGCGCTCCATTCATTGATCCATTCATTCATTTATCCAACACTGCCTCACACTACATTAGTATATTCAGACACCCATCTGTCTGCATGGGTTTTAAAAGGCTGCTTCTCTCACTCCGTACTGATCTCACTGTTTTCAGTGAGTTAAAAAAAGATAGTTTAGAAATTATTTTACTGTGTTTTTGTGCCGCAGTTATGAGTAGTCAGTGTCCTACTTGCAGTCAAAAGAAGTTTGGGGAAAATGAGAGAATTTCTCATTAGGGAGTCAAGCTAGCAGAACAAATTTTCACTGATAAAAACAACTCAAACATCAAAAGTTTCACAGTGCATTCATTGCTGGTTTTATTATAAACCTTTACACTGCATTAATTCTGCATCTGATAATTATTTACCCTGAAAACTGTGGCTAAACCATTACAATTTATTTTCTGAGTGCAGTCTGCAGCCCATTGCAACAACATGTTGCAAAACAGACTTTATGATTAACAGAGTCACTCAGTCAGAGTGACAATCTGATAGAAAAGTGATGCAATTCAAAAAATCCACAACATGGCTTTCAGTTAAACAGATACTTTAACCCTCGCTATGCTCTCCACGACCTACATGACCTATTAGAGCAGGTCTGGATAGTGGCAAATTTGAAAAATCTACTTCAGTGTGAAAGTAATCATGACACTGCAACTCACCACTTAAATAGTTGTTTTTTTCTTGCTATTTCTTCATCTCCAAAATGCTCTCTGTCACCCTTACCAAGCTCCATGAGCCCTGGAACAACTCTCTCGGACTGGAGCTCGATCACGCCTTACTACAGCAATACTACGGTTACATGTCCGCTTTAGTTTGTTTTCATGACCAAGCCTAGGCACGAGGCCAGCATGGCCAGACTTGCTTTAAAATCTTGACAATCGAGCCACACCGGCGCACTCAGATCCTCATCATCGACATGCTGCAAATGCTACCACAACGGCCCCCCAGTCTCCACCCAAAACCTGATACGCTGACACGACGATAGTAACCCACCACAACCTTTCTACAGAGATCTTTGTGCATGCTCAAAACCACTGCAGACCTTTCATGCTTTCTCACTCATAATAAGGAGCCCACTGCGCTCCTGAACCTTCCATTTCTGCAATAACAATGTCATCATCCAGCATGAAGGGGGACTTATAACTACTTCACAAAAACTATACTTGAACTATCCAGTTAAAAAGCTTACAGCCATTTAGCTCCAAACTTTGGAAACACCTGCAAGGTAATTTTGATGCAACATCAACATAGAGATGCTCCTCGAGCATCAAGCCCATTTTATTACGAGCTGTTCTAAAACACAATTACTTTTTTAACTGAGACACTAACATCCACTATTTAGTTTTACACTTCATAAAACTACCTCGTGATATCACATTTTTATTTGTCTATGTTTTCTATATTATAAGGAACATATCTGCTGACACCTATCTCACCGATGACCAAAACCAGGCACTCCACGTGTCAGCTTGATTTTTTTTACCAGACAAAAAGTGAGCGTTTTCATCTAAGATTATTCCCTGTGACGCTTCAATTTTGTGTTAAAGTGAGTAATTTAATGCTCCGCCTGTTTAAATTAAACATCTCACTTTCAGTTTTGTATGTGCACCTGCTAGTTGCAGTTCCAGTCGCTCTGTCTGACAGATCTCCTGCCTCCTTTCTGTGGTGGCTGTATCTGTCACGAACTATCCGTCTGTCTGTCTGTCTTCTCTGTGCCGTTTGTCTGTGGGCTCTGCAGACTAGTCCTTCTGTGCTGTGCTGTCTGTCTGTTTGGCTGGCTGGCTGGCTGACAGCCATTATCTGCAGTGTAGAGTGAGTCATTCTTAGGACAATGGAGACAGTTTGTAAAGCCACACTGGAGGGTACACTTCCTCCGGATGTGCAAGAGGATGCCATTCATAACAAAGCCTGTACTGTCTGCCTGTCGGCTACTGCTGTGTATATGCGTGTAAGTTTAGGGAAACAAGGGGAACAGAATGAGGGATACTGGGTGATGGACAGACAGCGTTTCAAAAAAAAAAAGGAGGTAAATGAGGACAGAAAGAGAAAAGAAAAGAGGAAAGGGACACAGCAGACAGTGGCGGCAGCAGCGACTGGTGATTGATATCAGAGATCTGGCACTGCCACCTGATCCAGCCTGCCTCCAGCAACACTGAACTCACTGAACTCACTAAGCCAAGATGGCTGCTTCACTGCACTGCACCCAGTGAACCCCACAGCAGCGTTATGTATACAGTAAAGCAAACACAGTTGCCCAAGGGATTAAACAGAGGAGACAGTACAGAAGAACCAATCGATAAAACGGGAAGATGTGATGCTTTTCATTTCAGCTCCACGTCTCACAAGATCACAGCGAGGTGCAGACAGGTTGAGATGCACGAAAGGATTCCTTATAAAAAGCATATCTAATAAAACCACTTCCTGAAGGGTCACTATATCAACAGAATCAATACTGTGATCACAATTCTGCATATTTAGATATGAAGACAAACGATGTTGAGGTGATCAAAACTAATTAAAAACACAACATTTTACGTAATCTGGAGGAAGCTAGAGTCTAATTTAACACAGATTTTTTTTCTTCGAGATGAAATTTAAAAAGTCAAATCAATATCGATGATTTCTGCAACAGAATTACTCAGTTTGAGAAAACAAAGCAGCTTATTAGTTGTGAAAACTCTGCTTTATTCCAGCTTCATGGAAAAGCATTCAAATTTTATGTAAAGAAGGCTTTAGATGGTGTTTAAAAGGCTTACTTAAAACTATTACAGAAGTGTTTTTTTTTATAAAATGGACCTAATTAAATAAACCTCAGCATAACTTTATTAAATATAAAGGATAAAAGTAAATTCAGTGTTTACATCTGATGCTCAAAATGTAGTTATAGTCTTAAACAACAGAGGCTATGACTTCTTTAAAAAAAAACACTTTAATTCATCAAGTTATGGGAAAGATGTTAATTATTTAAACAACAAGCGTAAAAGAAAGTGCGTGGCCTACACAACATCCTCCGGGTGTTATCTGATGTGTATCTAAAACCGTCCTAAGAGACAAAACTCGTTGCTCTCACACCATTTCAAAACAAGACTCACTTCACTTCAGCATAGATGTTTCACCTCTGATTAACAACTTTGCCGAGAAATAACCACCTCTGTGAGATAAAGAGCGTGTCAAAGTAAAGATGATGCTGTTCTCGTCTCTCCTCTCCCTCCTTGGCCATCTGGTGTGGCGACTGCTGTGTGGGCTGATGCTGGTGAAGGTAACAGAATCCTCTACTACACTGGCTGAGCGTGACCCCCATGGACTCCTGGTTTTAGAGGAAATTAGAAAGAGTATGGGTTGGATTTTAGATTAAACAGCACAACTGGTGCTGTCTGAAGGGCGTTATTGTTGTGTTATTGTTCATTGCTGTCCATCATTTCTAAGAAGAAAGAAATGATGCAGCTGATATGAACTCACATCCTGATTTAATGAAAAGAGGAAGGAAATGTCAGAGAGGCCTGAAAGACTCGGTCATCTAAGGACATACTATCTGGCATCCTCTACGCTGAGGTTAAGATGAGACGGCTCATAATAACATTTGATGCTGAGCAAATTGAGTTCCTGCAAAATAGGAACTGCTCACCTTTTAACGAGCTCTCTGCCTATTAAAAGGGAAAGTTTTGTTGCATCATTCGTTGTGGTAAAAGTGCAAGAAAACATGAATAAAACTAGCATTCCTTGAAGGACTAATTATTGTTCGTTGCCTCGCATGCCCTAAGTTTTAAACAAACATATCATGCAATCTGTTAGCACTCAGAATATGTGATGGGGAAAATTCTCAGCTACTACCACACCAAAATGTAGCTCAATATCTGTTGAATTAAATTAATTATCGGCTTTTTTTGTGATGGCTAAGGTTGATTAGCTGTGGCAGACAAAGTGAATCAAGTAGACTCCAAAACTGAATCTGTTGTAGATGTACAATTAAAGATTACTTTCTTGGAGTTTCTTTAAAATCCTACTTTTGGTTCATGAGATTTTTTGTTAATAATAGACACACACACACACACACACAATCACACAGACAAACTTTAACATTATCCCCCACCCTTCATGGCAGCAGGTGACAAATATGGACACTAATTGAGGACAATATGTTTAAGAACTACTACTGCTGATCAGCATCCACTGATGTGTGTTATTCAATGATGTTTGCTACTCTGTTATACATTTATGTAATGTTTGACCAGTTTTTTTATAACAGTTTGTCAATTAGAAGCTCCATATCTCAGATACAATCTGGCGCTTCATAAAACATGCAAAGGGGATCTTTTACCATGACGGTCCATGAGCCTAAGAAGTCATCGTCGCCTCTGAAACGTCCGTCTTCCTGTCGGGCAAACAGTCGTTCACCTCACCTCGCTTTACAACTGTTCAATCGTGAGACTTTTCTGTTTACATAATTGCTCATGCTGGTTCCATTACCGAAAACAAACTACGGCAAAAGCATCACCAAAAACGGTGCAGGGAGCGCTCAGACTCACTCACATGGAAAACCAGCATGTCATGTTTATACCTAAATTAGGTAAATTGTCAACAATGAGTTTTTCATTGTCTAAAAAACTTGTAGGGGGTGTACAACAAGGAAATTACACATTTTCCAGTGATTTTATATCTAATCATTACTAAAATGCTGTTCAGAAACAACAGTGCAGAAAACTGGAAACATACAGTTTCCAGCAGAAGGAAAAAATATGCTATTTGCTTTAACTGGGAAATACAATTTAAACACTTGGTTTTATTAAATATACAGCCAAGGCTGAAACAGGAACATTAGTTTGTCATTAGTTATCTAATCATAGTTGTGCAAACAACAAACACAATGTTGTAGCTATTTAGACCCTTCAGTGGCAGTCATGTTTGCATGACTGCTTTAATTAAAACCTCAAGGCAACTATAAGCATTAATAAAAAGGAGCTTGTTATAATTTTTCTCAGGTTGCTTCAGTCATTTGAATCTTTTCATAGTTTAGCTTCTTTGTTTTTGTTCCCATCTTCGTCACAAAACGTGGTCCATTATTAGGTAGGCAAGAACATTTAGGGACAATACAGGTAAACATAAAAGTTGTTTTGTGTACGTGTGTGTGTGTTACTATCGTTCATAGGCTCTCTCGCCATTTCATTTTGGTAACCGGCTTTCTAATGACTAAGACTGCAGTCTTTGCTGTATCACGACCCGGACAGTGAGTCAGCACTCTGGCCCTGCATCCCTCTCCCCATCGTACACACACACACACACACACGTCTATACAGACAACTGTTCAGCATAGGATGCAGACAAACATTCATATTCCTGACACACACACACCCAACCCCTCCTTTGCTCGCTAACCTCCCGCTCACACTGACAAACACTGGTATTACTGCGTCGTGACTGAAGGCGATGCGTTTCTCCTAATTTGCACAGACAACTGAGGATCACACCGGCATGCTGCCACACAAAATACCCCCTCCTCCTCCTCCTCCTCCTCCCTGCTTTCTACTCCACCAACACAAACTGCATTCTTCATGTGTGTGTGCGTGTCTGTGTCGTTCACTCCATGCAGCAAGGAGCAGCATGTTCTCTTGCTGTGCTGCAGGATGAGCCTACATTACCCAGAACCCTACAGTCTGTTGTGCATCCGTGTCACTTCCTGCTCAACAGTTTCTGTTACACATTCCTAAACACCATCACATAGTCAAGAGGATGATGCTCATTGGTCAATGTCTGGAAATCCCCTCACTCCCAAACACACACACGCGCATTTTATTCTCATAAACTTTTCCTTGTGCCTGAAAGGAATCAGCGCCGGCAGCACACACTCACACACTGGGATGTATAAGGGGAAAAAATAGCAATAACAACACAAAGTCCAGAAGGTGTTCAGTCAGTGTTGCAAACATGACTTTTCACCTGTTGCAACAAACTCACAGAGCAAACTTTCAGCTGAGAATGCCTGAGAACAGGGAAGTAATATTTCTACCACATGATCTTTAACTGCTACTTTTTTTTTTTTTTACAAATTTCTCACTCATTTGGTTGTAAACAGGATGTGTTGTCACTACTTCTCTTGACCTCAACGGTCTCCTCAAACCCATCCCATTTGACTCTCAGTGACACCATTTAGGATATCCTCTAAACTGAGCACACAAATCTCCTAAAGAGACCACTTGGAAAGTCAGAATTAGCTTGACTTGACAGACTGCCATGACAAAACACTGTAGCAGTGTGGCTAGTGCACTGTTAGATGTTACTACAGTAACTGCACACACACACCATGCATGCACATGCCCAAAGCTTTTTCGGACCTAATCTGACTGAACCAAACAGACACTTAGCAACCAAACAGCAAGCCCAGCTTTTGATGAAGAACCACGTTGCTGTGAGGCAAAAATACAAATGTATATCGTGGAGGGTTGCACGGCAGATGATCAGACATGCATGTGATCACTCACACACTCAGTCACAAACACTTACATCCTCCCACCGGCACATGTGGACAGGCACGGCGAGGCCCTCGGTCTAGACGAGAGGCAGAAGAGGAGAGAGGAGAGAGGCACAGTGGCGGGGGGAGTCAAACAGGAGAGGATCTGGATACACTTACCCCTTTTCTGGAGCCATCCCTCTCTAACGACGGTGACATCGCTCATGGTTCCTTCACGCCGAGTCTGATGCCGTTACACTCCTGCTCAACACAGAGAGAGAGAGGGAGGGAGGAGGGGAGGAGAGGAGAGGAGAGAAAGAGTGGGAGAGGAGGAGAGGAGGAGGAAGAGGAGGGGGGGGCGGCTCTCCCAGCCTCCGCGTCACTCTCCCTCCCTTCCCTTCCCGTTCACCCTTTAGTTCGTGCAGTCTCTCTCTCTCTCTCTCTCTCTCGCTCGCTCGCTCAGACACACACACAAACAAGCGGTGTGTATGTCTAAGTGTGTGTGTCGCTTTGCTTCCTGTTGTGGCTTATCTCCCTGTCTTCTTCTCTTCTTCTTCTTCTTTTTCTCCCCCTCCTCCTCCTCCTCCACCTCCTCCTCTCGCGTTCCCTCTCCAGACCTTCCTCCTCACCAGGAGTGACTCAGCCTGGAAGGAAGTGAAAGAAAGGGGGAAAAAAAAAACAAATAATAAAGACCAAAAAAAACCAAAACCAGACGTGAGTTCATTTTTGTCCCTTTCACATTATGTGACAAGAGAAACAACAAGTTATTGTGAGGACGAACGCTTCCTCTGCTCCCCCCTCCACCCTTTCATACGCTCAGTTCCTCTTTCATTCGCGAACACTTTCTCTGATAAACAGGATGAAACATTGCAGAGCTCCTTCTGAGGCAAAAACTGACCTTGATTGCCAAACGAATGTCTCTAACTTTCGCCTCCCCTTTCATTCATTGATATTTTTCTCGTGGTTAGCAGATGTTGAGCACAAAACCAGCTTTTCACTTCCTCACGGTCTGGTCGATAACGTGCCGTGTAGTAAGTGAAGCCATTAGTCTGACCGTCTTGAGGCTGATTTGTACGTATTTGGGGAGTGGGAGAGCGTCTCAGGACCGTGGAGTATGGAGCTCAGTTAAAAATAGCACCAGCGGCAGTTAGGGATGCGCTCGCGCAGTCTCCCTCTCTGCAAATCTCTGCACCTCCCAGTCGTCTCACTCCTGCCGCTCGCCCTGCCGTTCCTCTCTGCAGAGCTGCCACGTTCACCTCAAATGCACCCTAGCTACATTGCATTACACAACACGCCATGACGCCGGCAGTCCTGAATGGAGATCAGTGCTGCCGCGGCTGGGCTACAGCCTCTCCTAGCTGGAAATCAGTATTCACGTCAGCGAGTGTCTGCACCGCTGCAGACATTTGGAGGGACTGCAGCGTCAGGGCGAAGGCTGGAACACACCCTCATACACCCTCTAGGTTTTAATTCAGTTATTTACTTATTTGTGATCACGTTGAGGTGGCAGAATCGTGACAAGCAGGAAACCGGATTAATAAATGCAGACTCTGCAACACGTTTACGTCCTTAGGTTTGTTTGTTGGATTTTAAGACACAAAACTTGTAAAAAAATAAAAATAAAATCTATTTGTAGTAAATGATTCCACTACTGCTTGTGTTTCAGGTTTAACTATTCTTGTTGGTTAGGAAAAAAATACATAAAAATGTAAACGACATTAGGCCGCAGTAATCACATTTCAGGGCAGATCAAATTCTTTTTATAGACACTATACAATTGTGGATTAAGCTTTAAACACCACGGTGTTATTCAGTGAGGCTTCAGTTAGCTTTAACCTTAATCTGGACGAGCGTAACCTGGATTTAATAAGAGGAGGAGAGAAGAGGACAGGCGCTTTCCTCAGGACGGCTGTTGCTATGGCGATGTACAGTATGTACAATCATGGAGGACCGACCTCGGCAGGGAAGCACATGTCAGGCGGCATTTTTTTTTCCTCGGATCCTGTTTCGTTTCTTTAAAGAATGCATATCGCCCGCTGCCTTTTGGCCTATGCTGGGAAGCGAAGCCATTTTTTTTGTTCGAGCCGTTAAAACAATGTTTCGTGATGCCACAGCTCAGAGCTACCACGGTGTCAAGTTTTAGCTCAATACCAAATCTGTTAAACTGACTGACTGAGTTTTTTAAGGTCCTTTCGCTGTGGCAGCCACCTGGAATCAGACTGACTTCCAAATTAATCAGCTGTAGATGTGAATCCGTTGATTACTTTCCGAGAGATTTACCATAAGAAATAAGAGCAAAACAATTTTTGGAGTGGTTAAAGTCATCCCTAATTCACTCCGAATTCAACATTTAATTTGAGTTTTAATAGAAAGAGTGAAACAAACCGCCAACTCAAAGAAGAAATAACAATAATAAAAAAATCTTGAGTAAAGCTGCACAATGTATCCAAAAACCAGTGTTGATGTCATATCAATGTGCTCATTATCATCATGACTTGGACTGCAGTAAATCAATCCGATGATCATGGTTCTTCATACTCAGTTTGACCAATTTAGATAATGAGCAGAGAGCGTTGTAAGCACTGGGATGGTGAAAGAAAAAGACAGGAGTGAGGAAGATGTGAATCTTTTTGTAACTTTTTTTACCGCGCCAAATATTCAACAATATTGTTTATCATCATGCAGCCCTGATCTAAAGGTTCTTCCTGTAGCTTTGTCCCTGATCTATAGAAAAGCTTCTAAAGTATCCAAGTTCGAGACTAGAATAACTTGTTTGCTGTTATCACATACCAGTGGCCTGAGTTTCTACATGTAGACACAATCTGCACTCATAATTCTGTACTAATGACGAGGAAAGTGCCAAGACACGCTGCTACATTGTCTTCCTTTGAAGTAGCGGCATCTAGCATCAATAAATTTGTGCGGACCTTAATATATTCTGCACACAAAGGAGGGCGCGGACATAAAACATGAATGAAATGCCGTAGATAAACGGTCCTGACAAATAAGCTCCAGCAGAAAAGCTGTTCCTACAATCCTCTCGCGAGGACGGAAGAGGAACCCTCACCTCTTCTCACCACAACCCTCCTAAAACCAATCAGTGGCCTCGCACGAACCTCAGCCGGCATCACAGTCCTTCTAAAACACAAGCAGGAGCCTTAGGCAGGATGTGTTTTAACCATACATATTTCATACAGCTAATGCGCATCTGATGAAAGCATCTTTGATTTCCTTTGTGGGGCTACTTAAAGATTCCCATCTGGTCTCTTCTGTTTATTAAAGTTGTTGTGCACTAGCGTCTCCACTGATAGAGGACACCAGCACCTTTTGGTTCAGATTGTAAGATACTGACACATCCATACAGTCATATGGACAGCCCATCTGTAAGGGATCACTGTCCACGTCTGTGACAGCGGAAGGCCGTCTCAAAATACATCCTGGAAGAGCGGCGTGCACACGCTCTGTGAAACCAAAGTCTGCTCCTCCCTAATCAATACAGAGCGCAACAGGCTATCCATGTCAGAAAAAACATGCCAATTAAGTGCTGGTATCTTTGAAGGAAAGATGTAAAGGAGGAGCTGGAAAAAAAGCTAACTTTCTCATTCAGCGTTTGAAGCAAACATGAAAGATCACAGACAAGGTCATAGTTTCTAAACACTTCTGCTTCAGTCAATCAGTCACAAAATTGGGGTTTCTTTTGACACATCTTGACATTTAAAAGTCTAAATGATTAACAGAAGACTCTCAAGCTTGATAAATGATTTGAAAGACATACATATCTGTCTGTTTTGTGGCAAATAAAGCAATGGCTGTATGCTTGCTGTAAACAAAGTCTGATAACTGAGTGTCTGGTCCAGGCAGCAACTTTTCTGATGAAAGTTATCAGCCTGGGTCCTGAGGGTGCAGCCAAATGAAGCCGCATCAGCCGTGAAGATATGACTCTCATTTGGCTGATGGGATGATTAAAGGAGTTGAAACGTGGAGCTGAGGAGGACGGAAGTGCGCAGCATCACTTGTCGGGGTTCAAACTGGCGCACGCTGGATGCGGAGATGTCGCAGTTAGCAGCTGAGGAGCTACAGTGATGCGTCAGACGCGGGGCTGCCCCCCTTCACAGCTTTTTTTTTTTTTTTTCGTCACGACACACAAACCGAACGTCGTCCATCACGTCCATGAGCTCACCTGTGGCGCGACAGGTGTAGCGCGGTGCTCCTGCTGGAGTCCGGGCGAACCCGCTCGGCTCCTCGTCCGGCCTCGGTGAAGCGACGTCGGGGCTGCAAATAATAAAAATAAATAAAAAAAACAAACCCCCCGAAAACGACGGGTCGCTGTCGGAGCCCTGTAATCGTTTGGAGACACTTCAAACGAATTTCCGAGAGGCTGCGGGGAGCTGCTCTCACAGCAGCCAATGGTTGTTTGGACTCGCAGGAAAACTAATGACGTAACTCAGGGAAACGGCACCCTCTTTCTGCCATGACTCACCAACTATGGCAGGCCGGTGTGCCATATAATCAAACCACTCTACTACCATCTCGCGAGACGTCTAAGCGCTCTGAGAACGTTTTCAATGTCTGTTGTGGCGAATCAACAGGAAAAAAATACGCTTACATGTATATGGCTGTGCTCAGGGTTACCAGATAGGAAATGACAAACTGCCATCCATTCATTTGCTTTTAACCGATTTTCCTTTCCAGGTAGAGCGGATCCAGAGCCTATGTCCAGCACTCATAAACCGTCATACTGTCGCTTTAAAATTATGGCATTTTGACCCAAACTATCATATGTGCTGAGTGAGGTGTGACATTTAGTGACATTAGTTGTAGGCTGTGATTGGTGAACATGTGCACAGAAAAAGACTGGGGCTTGACCCTAAAACTACGTTACAAAAATGGTAATTATGGTATATCTGGCAATACTGATGCAGGGCTTTTAAGGAGGAGCACGTAAACAATTACATCCAAAATGGTGAATACACAGATGCTTGTTTGGACCAGCAGATTAAATGAGTGATAAACATGTAAACATGTTTTTTTTTCCTGTTGATTCACCTCAATTAACTTTGAAAAAACAGTAACATTTCCAGAAATTGTTCTTGTGTAAATAGGGCCTGAGGCTACGTTCACACTACATGCAAAAGTGGCCCAAATCAGCTTGGGTTTTTTTAGCCCATATGCGACCCATATCTGATTTCCTTTTTTTATAAGAGTCCGAACGTGACAAATCTGACTCAGGTCACTTTATTATGCAGGACTAAATTGAATACATATCTGATGTATGTATTCTGAGTAGATAAGAAGCTGGGATATCAAATGTAAACACTGGACAAAACAAGTATACGAGATAATTTAGTTGGCTCCTTAGCATACCGCTACTTCTCATAAACCTGCCAGCACTCAGCTTCAGTGTCACCAAAGACCAAATCTTATAAACTACATCACCCAAAGGATGTCAACAAAAACAGGAAGTTGTGACTGGCTGTCCGCTGCTTCTGATTGGGTCATATGTAGGAGATCAGGTGACACATGACTCATGATTGGCTGCTAGCGTACCGGGATTTTTTCCTCCCACTTTAAGCACATTTAAAAACAACAAGGTTGACCAAAGTGCTTTACAAGTAGGTTAAAAACAAATAGGAAAAAACATCAGTACAATAAAATTCCACATAAAAAACAACAAATACAATAAAACAGACTAAAAACAAACTAAACTAAGGAAACACCACAACATGAAGCACCTGATGGGACTCAAACTGAGCTAAAAAAAAAAAAAGACAACCTAAAAAAGTGATTTTTTTTTTTTTTAAAGACTGTTGTTCCAGAGTCTGGGGGCTGCCATGGCAAAAGTTTACTCCCCTCTGCGCTTTAAATTAACTCTCTGCTGCTCTAAGAGCGTCTGGATGGAAGATCTCTGGGCTCTTTTGGGGTTATTGAAGTCAAGAAGTTCAGTTAAATGGTCAACCATTTAAAAACCTTAAAAGTAAGTAAAAAAAGAATCCCAAAATCAACACAAAAACAAACAGGCAGCCAGTGTAAACCTACTAAAAGCCTTCTTGTGCCTGTTAAAAGACGCTTAACAGCATTTTAGAATAAACTGCAGGCGGTGAAGAGGAGACTGTTCAGAACCAGAATATAGGAAAGTTCAGGAGTCCAGTCTAGAGGTGATGAAGGCATGGACAAGTGTTTCAAGGTCTTTTAGAGGAATGGGAGCAATTTGATGCAACTGATAAAAATCGGTTCTGACAACGATGGACGCTTGTTTGTCAGATTTAAATAAAAGCTACAAACACACCAAGAGTCCCCGACAGTGGGTGGACAACGAGGAGCAAGTGGGCCAAGGATATCCGTCAACTCGAAAGGGGTTCGGTTCTCAAAGACAAATAATTTCAGTCTCGTTTTCATTCAAGCTCAAACAGTTACGTGTTGACCAGCGTTTGGCATCATGTAGACAGTTAAACAGAATCTGCAGTGGAGCAGATCCAGTTTAAAAGGGAAATATATAGTTTTCAACAATACCGGCAATTACCTCATGTTTGTAGATTGCAGCATCTTAAAGGGTGTTTATATTTGGAGACGTAAGACAGCTGTATAGACAGAACAGGCTCAGATTGTTTATGTGTTGCACTTTTTAAATTCCTGGCCGCTTCTGTTTCATCTATTGCGGTCAGCTGTCTTGTCCTGGGACTTTTTTTTCTTCTCATGTGGTAGTGAGTTTTAAAAGTTCAGGTTTGGCCAATCAGAATCACCAAACTTCAACTAATGAACCAACAATAACAAGGAAACGTGTATATAAATAAAAATAACTGTAATTTGTAGGATTTGTGTTACAACAACGCCCCCCCAGGTCATCTGTTCTCTCTTCGGATCTCCCCTGCCGGACGTCGGAGCTGCAGAGACACGGGGCAGGACACAGGTGGACATAATATACTGTTTGTGTATCGTTCCGGCCTCGCTTAACACACCTACACGTGTCGCCATCAGCTGGGTCCCGTGTGCAGAGCAGGGGGGAGCGGGGGCGCTGAAACCAGCAATACAGGAAGGTGTGTGTAATGGGGAGAAGAGACAGCTTGAAAAAGGAAAAAAAGGCAACTCAGAGGAGCCCTTCTGTTACTATCGCTGTGGCCAGAAGTGTCCCTGTGACAGATATAAACCTAAATACACACACAGCTTGTTGCCAGCCAACTTCCTGCACCCATTTGAAATAAAAAGCTAAAAAGCTATCCCTTTACTTTTGATGTGATTCAAATGACATATCTGAGTAAAGATAAAAAAAAGTCCACATACTTGTTAGCTTGATAAGAAGATAAACGTGGCAGCTGTGATTCTGTGAGTGTGTTCACAAACAACTATTAGTGCTTTAATGCAGCTGTTTGTTATTCCTTCAGTTGTGCTATTTACACCTTTATGAGATCACTTAAAACTTTACAGATCTGCACTAAAATTGATAGCAATCCACATTTTCTTTTTATGTTTCAAATTAGCTTTTATTTTCAGCCTTTTTTTTTTTTTTTTTTTAGTTTCACTCAAGATGTTCTTTTTAAAATAGTGCTGGATGGACAGTTTTTCTTTCCTTACAAACCAAATGATTTTTGTTTTAAATATAAAACATAAAGACCAGATATGTGTTTCTCTACAAGTTTAGTCACTGCTGGGTCACATAAAACCATAAAAAAAATCATGACCTGTTTTAAAATGGTCCCAACCTCCAGTTTTTGTTGTCCAATTTTTCTAGTTTCTCTGATCTATAAGGTTTCAGGCGCTGTACATTATTCAATTCAAAAAAGTTATAGATGTGAGTCTGACAAATTATACAAAGAGCAAAAAAAAATGCCTAATTCATGAGCTGTTGCATAAATGTAATCTCTTTTTACCCTAATATATGACACAGATCATAGATTATCTGTGAAATTAGCATTTTTGTGCAATAATAATGCCCTTTGGAGGAAGGAATTTACTGTAAAAATGAAGTTTAAGTGAAGGTGAAAACACAAAAAAATGCAATATCTCACATATATGTTTACTGATACATTTTTATTTACTGAAATGCTTTCAATCTGATGGTTAAGTAAATGATCTTCATTGCAAAAGACTGTGGATAAACAGTCATTTTTCCCTCCACTACATCAGGTTGTAGCTGTATTGGTTTGGATTTCCCTCGAGCCGTCATTATGAACAATCTTTGCAGTGGAAGAGTGAACCCGTCCAGTCTATTAGATCAGCTGTGGAGCAGCGACATGTTAAGGTGGGATCCTCTAGGTGGGTTTTGCTCATCGGTGCGTGTTCTCACATACAAGTGCACCACATGGTGTATGTTTGTGAACTTCGGGCATGTTAGGGTCCCATGTGGGTTTATACTCTGTGTGTGTGGGAAGACAGAGACAGAAGCTCCGAGTGGTGCAGAGACAGTGATGTGAAAAGGGTTTTAGAGCAAGGCTGCGTAGGTATAATTTGATATATGAGGTTCTGTGAGTAAGAACTTCATCCCATAGTGAAAACGCTGACGAGCTGTCAGTCATGACAGCTGGTCTATGAGAGCGTAAAATGGTGTTTAAAGGTATGAAACAAAGTGGAATAATATAGTCTATTAAAACTAAGGTGTTGTGATTGATTATGATGGGGATGACATTATGTGCACCAAGGATTGCTGTAATCTGTTTAATAATAATGGAAACATTTTTCTCCTAAAACACTTTGGAACAACAAGGCAGCAAAAGAGCCAAAGTCGGTGGTTAAGTAAAGGTCAATTTGACCCGAAGCACACAGGAGGGTTTATGTGCTCTTTACCTCAGCTAAGGAGGTCATGTTTTCTGTAGTGTCTGCCTGTCTGTGGACAATATTGCTCAAAAAGTTAGGAGCAGATTTTTATGAAATTTTCAGGATATTTCAAACACGGTACAAGGAACAAGTGATCCGGTCAAAAACAGGTGTCGAAGATCAAGGTTTCAGATCTGCCAGTGCTCTAACTCTGCAGCTGTATAACAGGGATGTTAAACTGCACAGCTGGACACCTCATGGGTCACTACTGATTTCAAGGTGATGAGGTCAAAGGTCAAGATCATAGATGACCTTGTGCTCTAACAATGCAACCCTGTAATGGAGGAAAATTAAACTGCACAGCTGGACACCTCATGGGTCAAAGATATGATGCCTGTTGATTTCAAGGTTCATGGGGTCAAAGGTCATGGTCACAGGTAACCCCTTTGTTAAAATCTTGCCTCTGCTCCTACATGTGACCCTTTTGTTATCTCCGTCAAGGAGGTTTTGTTTCCAGTTGTGTTCGTTGATTTGTCTGTCTGTCTGTAAGCAAAGATCAGGTAAAAAACTAATGAACAGATTTGGATGAAATGTTCATGAAATGTTGGGGATGTCACAAAAAAAAAACATAGATTACATTTTGGTGCTGATCCAGATTGTGATCTGGAACGCACTATATTTTCATCACACTGTGGCCTTAATGTAGGTTTATTTTCACAAATTACACTTTTATCTTTTTATTTTTTTTTTTTCTGCAAAAATTTGTTAAAACTAAGACAAACAGTTATGACTGTAGGGATTTTTGAATGTAGTAAGTTTTACATTAATGCTATTTTTGCCCAGGTGTTCCTAAATTTGTTTTATCCACAGGGTCCCCCATGTGACTGTGGTCTTCAGGTCCACAGTGCCATCGGTTCTGTTTTGGACCCGTGACTCCCCCTGGATGAGGCGATGCTCTGTGATGTGAACTACAAACACACACTCATCCCCTCTGAGGTGAACCTGAAGCACATAAGGTCTGTCCAGGTTGAACAGCAAACACACACACACAGGATTTAGGCCATAACAACACTCCCACTGCCTCACCTCCTGTCTCCGCTCCTCTCCGCCCTCTCCTAACTCTCCTCCAGACCTAGCTCCCCTGCTCCCAAAGCCCAGGGAAGCAGCAGCCATGCTGGCCGGCCTGGAACCCTGTGCACCTTCAGCCCCGTCCCTGCTCTCTTTGAAGTGGCTTCAGGAGAGAGGTCAGCCCTGCCCCGGAGACCCACAGGGAGGTGCAGGGACAGCTGCGGTCAAACAGACCCGGTGCAGGGGATGCGTACACACATATGCACACCAAGAGCGGACAGAGCAGCTGCAGCCACGGTGCTGAAGGTGTGTCGCACGGCAGGACAGCTTGGGATCTAGTACAGTCCAGCATGGCTCTGCTCCGTTCTGTTCTGGGTCACCTATTTCGCACTCAGGTGTGAAATGCAGTCTGTGGATCACCAGATGTCCAGATAAAATCTATAAATATTACCTAAAGAAAAACAAAACAGCTTGCATCCTGTAAAGACAGCTATTTGCTGTTGTACACCACTGTTGCTTCAGATTTTGTTTTGAACAAATAAGTATTTTCATGGCAAATAATAAAAAAAATGAATTTAATAATTTAGCTCCTTCTTCTTAATTAGTTTGTTCATTCCTTGTTTAGAAACATCTTAGGGCACTTTATAAGATGGATTGTGTTTAACGAGTTGATGCAGGTGTTTTGGTTTCCTTGTTTGTCAAATAATAGTTGCCTTCTGCATGCATGCAGGAAACTGTATTTAAAATTATTTTCCTGCAAAACAATTAATAACATCTGACTTAGGTTGTACCAAAAGTTGCAATATTTTTTTTTATTTCCTCATAAAGTGTGTTAATCAGCAGAAGAAACCCAAATATGTTTTTATCAGAAATACTGGTAATCATTTGTAATCAGACAAAAATAAAGAGATGTAAAACAATTTTATCAGTTAAAAATGAATAATTTAGGTATTCAAATGCTCTCTTGTAGTTTTACATTTTAAATAATGTCTAAAATATTATAGAAACACATAGTGTAAAAACATAAACACTTGTTCTTTTTTTTGTTGCAATTTACAGTTTAATGGAGTTACAAATGAAACTGAAATGATCATTTTTTTGAGGATACATCCACCAGTGTACCAGGTGACTTTTTAATACCAATCATTTTTGTAACTTTAAACTTGTTTACCAGTTTTACAACACTTTCTATTGTTTTTAAATAAACCAAACATGGTATCTTGTTTTCTTTTTTTTGACATTATAAAATGCCAAAAAATTGGACAAGATTTTGTTATTTGAAGCAGCAGTTTTGGAGCATACTTATTTAAAAATTGTTTACATCTCTGATTATCTTTTAATAAACATTAAGTATCTTGTGAAAGTTAAAACTGGAGACTGTTTTAATTACAAGAAAATGTATAATTATGCAATAGTTAGTTGTATCTTTTAATAATAGATATAAAAGTAGAATACCTCATAGTTTCTGACCAGAATAAACCTGTTACTTATGATAACCAGAGATTTAACTTTTTAGTACTGAATGCAGATTTTAATAAAACATGAATCTCTTATCTTTATCCTATGTTGTCTACATTGTAAATATTTAACTTCCTGAGAAAATAGTGGCCTGTATTATGGTATAAATTTGTAAAATGTCTCGATGAGTTTATGCTGAAGGGGTTTGCGGTTCTTTAGAACACCTCAGTAAAGTTATTCCTGAAACTTCCACCCAAACGAGCAGCTTCTTAGTCAGCAAGTTGTGTTTCCAGGATCTGTGACGGCAGCACATCCTGGCAGGAATATTTATGAGTGAGGGTAAACCCAATCGTGTGACTGACCGCTGCTCAGCAGCAGCTGCTCCAGTAAGCAGTCGTCCAGCTGCAGGAGGCTGAGCTTTGTGCAGCTGGACGCCTGCTTACTGGAGCAGCTCAGCCTCCTGACTGACTGCTTCAGTTTGCCGTGACGCCCAGCAGTAACGTCATCAGCTCCTGCAGGTGTCCGGATGGATGATGCTGCGCGTTTCATCATGAGGCTGTTCGCTGTTTCTTCACTTTGGGTTGTAGATGAGTTAAAGGGGCAGCTTGAAGCTCTATCCAAACCTCTGCAGAGCTCTGTAAACGCAAAATATTTCATCTCTGTCTTCATTCTGCACTGCTCACACACTCACACACACTCTTCCTGTCTCACTGTAGATTTTACACAGTGGTTCAGCCACTGAAGATGATGGAGCGACAGTTCTTTGCACATACAGGTTTTTTTAATGCTTAATTGACTTAGAAATATCAGATCTGTTTGGTTTTAGTTAGTTAAATGATTTCTCTAATTCTACTTTCTACATTTAAAAAATCTACTTGTTGACTGAAGATAAAAAAAATGGTTTCATTAAAGGATTTCTTTCAAAAATAAACAAATATGTTGTTTCAACATTAGGGTTTTGGTCAAATACTTAATCACCTGACTTGTTACATAAATTAAAAATTTTGTTGAACAAATGTTTTCATCCAGATCTAAATAACTCCGTTTTGTGTTTTTTTTTTCTTTTTTTGTTTGATTTGGTTTTATTTGTTTAACAAAACTAACACAAAGTACTTGATCAACAAGATTCATTTATTTTTACAGCATTTATGCAAATGAATTCAAATCTGACCACTCATTAAAAAACAAGAGCCTCTTCTTTGTGTAGAAATTATTCCCACATTCATTTTTTCATGTTCACTCAAGTTGTTTTTTAACTGTGAACTTCTGTAGTGGATCTAAAAAAAAAAAGGTTTCTGCAATGAGCTTTATTCACAAAATTAGGTGTTTCTGTTTCAGGCTTTGGGAAATAATCCTCCTTTTTTGGCATTTTAAGCCTTCATTCCTGTTTCAATTTATTATCCAATTGCACATCATAATTAAAACACAAACTTCTGTCCCTCTAGACATTTATCTGCAGTCCTGATGAAGTAGATTAACTGAGTTATTTTGCTGTAAATTAAACCTGGTTGTGTTTTGTAAAATTTAAAATCATTTCCACCTTTTGGTTCCATGTTTTATGGGAAAGTGAACGTGTTTTCATTCTCTCTGTGTGTGAACTGGCGTTGTGTTTTTCACCTGAGAGGCTTCAAACGTCAAGGGCAGGATGAAGAACGACAAACAGGGTTAGACAGGATGGGAGAAAACATCTGAAGCCCTGAAACAGCTCTACCAGCTCAACCTTTTACAGATGAAAAGAGGAAATTTCCCAAACCGACACGGCTGCAGCTTCCTTTTTGTTTGTTTACAGCTGTATGTGTGCAAAAACCTCTCCAGGCCACTAGGGAGACCTAGTAGCTCGTCTAGATATCGCTGGCTCGGAATCCCATAACGTAAACGCATCTGTATTAGACAGATTTTATGTGTTTTCGTTGCAGAACATCTGGAGCAGCAGAGTAAATATCCCTCAGGAGCTCAGCGGCTTACCAGTGTGGTATTTGTTGACGATAGCTCGCGTAAACCAGGGAGACTGTCTCTCGTGATCATACAGGAAGGATGTGTGTCACCGTCCCCACGTCTGTGTGTGTGATTATGAGTTATAGAGGAAGTTAAGTTGTGCACATCACATCTGTCAACATCTGGGTGCACAGACTGTGTTTGGCTTTCCAGCAACTGGGTGAGATCAACATCAAACACACACACACGCACACACACACACACACACACACACATACACAGTATGAGTACAGCCAGAGGATAGAAGCAGCAGTAGCTCCCTTCAAATCCACACTTTCAAAGCTTCTGATGGCCCCCGGGGGCCCAAAGCTTCCAGACCTGCCACTTCCTATTTCTGGTGTGCACTCTTTCCCTTCCTGTCTCTCAGTCTCCCGTCTTTGTCTCCTCACACACACACACACACACACACACATATGGAGGAGCACAGTAACGGTTTCTGTGTGTAAATGTGATTTTCCCCAGGCTGCACACTCCTCAGGGAGGCGCAGGAGGAATCATCTTCTCCTTCTCTGAACAAACTGCTGTGTAACATCTGTCTGCAGGAAGAGGGAGACAGATGTGAGAAATATTGCTGTCATAGGAGGAGATGTCTCTCACTAGAGGGTTTTTTTTCCCTCCCCCTCAGCAATTTGCATTTTCCAACCGAGTCTTATGCCTACACTGTTGAATTTAGCATCTTTACTGACAAAGTTACGTTAAAAAGACAATGTGATCTGTACAATTAAGCCTGCTCAACTATCAGGAACATTCAGCTGTTGCCATTGAAGGTGAGGGGCGATGATGGTTTTGCCTGTGTGTGTTTGTTTGTTTGCAAAATATCTCATGAACCAGTGGATGGATTTTTGCTGGATGTACGTCTACAACTGACTGACTTTTAGAGTCAATCCCATTCAAGATGGCCACCGCAGCTTACCAAACTTTCCTTTAATCACACAAACAAATCGGTACAGCTCAGCCAGTTTCACAGATATTAAACTAAAATTTGACAGCAGCTGACACAACATAACTCTGAGCACTATCATATTCATATCATATTCTTTTTTATTTTTGAGATGGGACTCCATTGACAAAAACATTTTTTTTTTTTTTCAAAAACAGATTATGGGATATCACTGAAGTGTAAATACTGACGTATGACCCGAGCTAATTCAGGCGAGTAAAAGATTATGTTCATGTTATCGCCACAGATTTAGGAGATAATGTCCAGAAATTTTCCTACAAATCCAACATCCCCGCTCCGTGTCCAGTTGTTGTTTACTTGGTCAGTCCGATGGTTGGCTGGAGGTCCCACACAGGGGAGGTCTGCGTCACGTTGCCCCTGTGATTGCTCACCATATGGGGGTGAGTGGGGGGGACTAAGCCCTGTGGAAGTCCGCACACATGGATCACACAAACACAGCTAAAGCTGCCTCACAGATGCCGCCTCAGTGGTTATCATGGCACACACACACGCACACACACACATACAGTTGAATCTGCCCCAATATTACAGCTACACCCGTCCAGATGATCAAGCTAATTGTGTCCCACTGTTTGATGGAACATGTTGTGTTTTTGTTTCCAGGATGGCTTTTCCTGTTTACGAGGGGATGTTTGCTTGTGGTTGTTTGGAAAATGATGGTTTCAGGGCTCACAGGAAGGACAGAAGGTGACCTCGTGATGACCTGCTCCTGCGTCAGAAAAGATTGAACAATGCCTCTTCCGTTTACGTTTGAAGCCTGCCTGGTTTAGGATTCAAGATGTCAGAATTTCAGACGTTTTAAAAGCATGTCACCGCCGGATGTTTCAATGGAAGCCCACCTTCTAAGCTGCACAACTGTTTACGTAGAGAGAAACGTAAAAAATATTGATGGCAAAATGCCGGTTTAACCTTAAAGCTTTGGCTTCCTCTCAGTCTACATCAGCACAACAGCAGCTTGATTCGTCAAACGTGAGCCGTAGATATCCACCTGTACACTCCCAGAACAACAAACCGCAGCTAACAGTAAAACAGGCAGATGCTCCACTTAGAATCAATAGAGTGAGTGTTGAATTTCACTGAAGGGCCCCAAACAAAGGGAGCGACAGCATCTGATATGAGGGCGAATCCTGCAAGAGTCTGCAGACTGTTGGTGGACATGAAAAAATTTTTAAAAAAATTTTAAAAATTTAAAGAAATGACTAATGCAGTTTCAAAGCCTATTACTTATGTAAATGTTGAGGAAATTAATAGTTATTCGACTTTATTCTAATTTGTTTTGACTAAGTAACACAGTGATGGGACAGTTTGTTGTAAATTCTAGATAAAATAATCATAAAACAATGGCAAACTATAACAGAACGTGAAGAAATAAAAGTTGACACATCAATTGTGTATTTATGGTTGGGTTACTGAGACGTCAAACCTTAAGTGTACCTTGTATTTTGGTGCCTCACCTGCCACCAAAGGTGAAGGTGATGATGTTTTTGCCTGGATCTGTGTGTGTTTGTTTACCTGTAGTGTTAGCAAAATATCTCATGAACCGGTGGACGGATTTTAAAGAAACTATCAGAAAGTAAGCAGTGGATGTACATTTATAACTTACCTTTTGGAGTCAACCCAAATCAAGATGGCTACCACAGCAACCACAAAAATGGCGATAGCTAGATCTGTATTACAGATACTGATTCTGTGAGCGCAAACACATTTTAACATAAGCAAAATAATTATAATTATAGGATGATTTTTGTTTAAAGCTGTGGTATAAAAGCTGGTGGGTGATATGCATTCCTTCAAGACATGCTAGGCCTTTAATTAAAAGTTGTATTTTTCATTGTTTTTATTTGTGATTTGTGTAAGGTGGTAATGAACCAAATTGTTTGCCAACTCCCACTCAACGACAGGGGAACTCTTCAGTTCTGCCAGGTGCCAGTAAAACGTGTGAGGAACAAAAGCTGACAGATTACATCCTACTGGTGTTCAAATAAGAGAGAGACACAAAGCCAAAGACCTCCGCAGCTGTCAGAAGATAAACAAAAACGAGCTCCGTGGCAAACTCTGCCAGGTAAAGCTGGCATTTTATGTCTCTACCTGGACTGAGCATCATCTCATTTTAAGAGTGAAGCAGAAGGGCCATCAAAACATCAGTAGTTAATAGAAAACTTTGAATACATGAAGTAAAGCTGATGTCAGGGTTGTTCTGCAGCACTAAAGAGCGTGAAAGGAAAATAAATTAAAGGCTTGGCAGTCCTTGAAAGAATGCATATCACCCGCCTCCTTTCATACCAGAGTTTTAAACTAAAATCATCTTATGTTGAGAAGGGACAGAGTTACAGTCATTTAGTCAAAATTTATGAAAATCCTGTTTTTTTTTGTTTTAATGTCATCATAGGGATAACTCTCAGCTACTACTACACAAACTTTAGCTCAGTATCTGTAAACCTGGCAGAGTTAGAGCCATCGTTGTGTTTCCTAAAGTCGTATCGTTGTGGCAGCCATCTTGAATTGGGTTGACTTCAAATGTCAGTGAGTTGTAGTTCTGAGAGTTTCAGTAAAATCCATCCAGTGATTTGTGAGATATTTTGCTGACAAAACTATTGCGCCGTATGTGCTGAGGAGGATGCTTAGCTACTACTACACCAAATCTTATGCCAGTATTGACTTACAACCATATTTGTGTTTCCTAAGGTCACATGGTTGTGGCAGCCATCCTAACTTGGGTTGACTCCAAAATTTAATCAGTTTTTTTTTATAGCTAATGATTACTTTTTGAGAGTTCAAATCTATCTGCTAATTCATGGGATAAATGAACACACACTAATGGGCAATAACAAGCCCTATGAACTCTAATTGTTTGCTGTATTTAATGGTATTCTTCTTTGATTTGACAATCACTAAATTTTTAATAGAAGTCAAATTAAATGAAATATCTCCTTCATCTGATCCCTCTTTATCTTTGACTTATCCCTCCATCTTATCTTTCTTTTTCTTTCTCTCTTGTGCTGAAAAACAGCAGTTGCAGTTTACAAGTCCTGAATAATGAGAGCGTGGCTCCCTCCATTTAGCCCGGGGCTTACAGAACGAACATCTGGGCTGTTTGGCAGGCTGGCCACCATTGGCCTTGTTGGAAAGCCTCTTCAACGCTGCTCCAGATGCAGGCAAGGGAGGCCCAGCTCACACAGATGGAGACACACATATACGTCCAAGCTGATGTGCGCACACGGACGTCCATACACCCATAAATGTATCAGCACACTGACACACTGCACACACACACACACGTGTGCAATAAAGGCATCCACTGATGCAACTACAAATACAGATGTGGGAAGAGTTAAAGACAGTAAGATGCTGACAAACAAGCAAACCCAATCTCGCGGCCAGATGGAGATAAAATTGCGGGTGATGTGGTGGGCAGAGCTGGCACATTGTTGGCACAGGTAACATGTTCTCAACAGCTGGCGCAGGTTAGACATTCCTGGGAATTGGAGCCACAAGGCAAATGTTCCCGCTGGCTCCGGGGCTGACGTTGTGGCAGGCAGGCTGACAGGCTGGCACCAGCACCGCCTATGCACAGACACAAAATGAATAAATCCTGGAGAAAAGAGGGAAATATAAAAGTCTACGAAAGCACAGAGGTGTTTAATGTGAGTGTCTGAACATGAAGGAGCAGCTCAGGCACAAAGGAGCACACATCCTAAGAAGTGATTTTGTGTGCGAGTGTGTGTTCTGTTTTGGTTCCTCACTCCTCTGTGTGGATGTGTATTAGCCCTTTCACTGCCTGGGGGCTCATTTCCTGCCACAGCTGTTGGCTCGCTCCTCTGACATCTGGACTGAAGAGAGACAGACAAGCAGACAGAACAGAGGCTGCTGCAGCTCGGTTCGGTTCAGCTTGATCCCTGAGATCTTACAACAAAGGTTTTGAGGAGATCACGCCACCGTTTCCGCACCCTTGGCCTGAACTCAGCTGCGTCTGCTGTATCCGTGTTTATTTACAGCTCGGTCCGCGTTAATATTTCTCTCTTGTTTGTGCTGCGTGTGCATCCTGCAGCTGCAGCGAGCGTCACAGTTGCCACACCTGGCTTACGGACACAGAAATGTTGTCATTTGTTCTCGTTGGATAAAAAAACCTGAACTAAGACACTGGTTAAAAGCTTTTCAGTTTTTCTTCTGTAGAGTTATTTGTGTCCTCGTTTGTTAAAAAACAATGAATCTGATGTTTAAAACCCAATAGCTTTCTTAATCTCCTGTCAGTCTGTTTTGTACATCATAGTTAAAGAGATAGTAAGCGACGTTCGGTCAAATAGTAAACAATAATAAGTGTCTTATCAATCATGACAAGAGGCACAAAACACTGGAATGTGAAGAACAGGGCAGAAGTCATCCTGTATTATATTTTTTCAGGCTTATAAACACATCTTTCTCAAAAATGCCATACCGAAACAATGCTACACTGGCTATTGTTTAACCTCCATACTTTTGCATGGCACTCTTTAGTTTGTCACTGTTTTCTGATCAGGTGCAAACTATTTTTTACATTACAAGTCTCATTCCCACACCGATCGATTTGCGGTTAGTTGGCTGCACGGACTTCAGTGTCTCGCCGAGGACACTTGGACATGAAACAGCTCCACATAACCAAACACGGTGCCTTTTCTCGTGACTCAACCTTAGCTTCTCGCCTGTCAGGACAAACAAACCTGGTTTTATGATTGTAGAGTGTGCTCTGAAGATAACAGACACACATAAATCTGGAAGGTAAAACCTCCTAATTGTCCAGCGGGGGTGGGGTTTTTTTTGTTTTTTTTCTGTGGCAAGACGGCTGGCCAGATGTAGAACCCTCCAAAAATCGAGCCCACCTTCTCACTTTACTAACGTGCGCACAGGCACACACACACACATCTCTTTTATCTCAGCGAGAAGACGGCCGGCTGGCTGTTGGCTTGGAGGCGCCATTAACCAATTTAGCTTCCAGATGTCCATCATGCAGCCACAGCCAAAGCCGCACACACACAAACACACACACACACACAAAGCTTTTGTGTGCTGATGCTCGAAGACAACAATACACCTAGAGAATGGCTTCTGCTTTAGATGTTAAATAGAAACATCCCCTTTAACACATCACACGGAGGAGATGACTGCATAATGTGCCGCTCCCCTTATATATGCGTCTCTGTATGGGAGTGATGTTTGACTGACAGGTTCAGATCCTGATAAAATTGAGACTTGCTATTTGATCATCTCTAAAATGATCCTCCACCATCTGGAGGAGATAAGCAAGTTAAATACACAGTTGTTCCTCCTAATGTCTTCTCCCCCTGAGACGTGAACACACACATGCATCACAACCTGTGCCCTCGCACGCACACACATATTCGTGTCTAGAAAAGGCACACGGGAACACACTCACACACACACACATATACATAAATGCCAGCATCAGCTCACACAAACACACATTTGCTCTCCTCAAATGGACAGATGCTGCACCTCTAGAGGCACGGGGACCCAACAGCTGTTCCCCAGCCAGTCAGATGGGCGACCATTGATAGTTCATGAATATTTTACACTCAGTCAAAATGGCTGCTTTCCAGGCCTCCTACAACAGCAGCCGCACGCTGGACCAGATGATCATCATTTAACTGCATGGACGGATTTCGTGCCACCGTCAGCTGATCCAAGCTGCTTTGACTTCCTGACTCTGACAGAAAGTTGGTGTGGGCTCTGTTGCTTTGGGTAAACAGGATTTCCCTCGCTGTAAGGCTCACTAGATGTTTTTGTTCATGTCAGATTGACAATGGTGGGATTCAGAAATCACACTCTTTGCCAGTTTTTTTGGGGGGTTTTTCTAAACATTTTCTGCAATCTAGTACTTGGGCAGTCGCTTTTGGTTTTTGTAACTTTTATAACTTTTAACTTTATTTATATTTATTTCTACATATAAATGCATTTAAATGAAATAAACTCTCTGATTCTTTAAAAAAAATTGTTTTTGAAACTGGCTTCAGCACGCTTGATCTGTTTTAGTCTTCTTTAGCTAGTGTTTTTCCTAACTCTTAATCTTTTGCTACTTTTAGCTACCCTTGTGCTTCCTTAGCCTTTAGCAAGGTTTTTGCTACTTTTAACTAGCCTTTTGTTGATTTTTGCTTTTAGCTATTCTTTTGATGCTTTTAGCTAGATTTTGCAACTTTTAGCTATCCTTGTGCTACCTTAGCTTTTAGCTCTTCTTTATCTACTTTTACCTACCCATGTGGTACCATAGGTTTCAGCAAGCCTTTTGCTACCTTTAGCTTGCTTTTTAATACTTTTAACTTTTATTTAATCTTTTGCTACTTTGAGACATTATCCACTTTTTTGCTAATTTAGCCTTTAGATAGTCTTTTACTGTTTTTAGCCTTTAGCTAACATCTTGCTACTTTAGCTATTAACTAGCCTTTTGCTACCTCTAGTTAGCCTTTTGTTAAGCTTTTGGCTACTGTTTTGGTTCTTTAATAGTTTAGCGAGTGTTCTGCTTCTTTTAGCTTTAAAGCTCAGTTTCAGCTTCTTCTGCAGTTTTCTTCAGTGTCATTCAGCATTCAGATTTCACGCTACATTTTTGCAGAAACTGCGGTTGCTGTAGTTGGCACTGGTTTAATTTGAAACAGAATAGAAACAAGCAGAAGTTGCAGGCGTGTTTGTTGGCTCCAGGCCTGTTTAGAGCCTAAATATATTAAAACACATTGATGATGTTTTCACACCATCCAGCTTGAGAGGAGAGGTGTGAACATAATGTGTTTATATATATAAATATATATATATATATATATATATACATACTATATATCTAGAACAGACTTCTTGCAGAGGCAGCTTGGCTCTGAGAGCTGGAATGGCTTTGCTCCAAACCTCTGCAAGAAAAAAAAGTGTTTCAATATGTAAAGTCTATTTTATTTAAACCCACGGTTAGTATCTCGCACCTCTCTGTTTCTGTTTAAGCCTTGGAGGATTGATTAATCTCATATGCCCCGGGGCAGAGGTTTAAACATCTGTCTGCCCTTCTTCCCATCTCCTCCCTTCACTCTGTCTGCCAGCCAGTGTCTCCCAGAGTGCATCCCCTCTTGCACACCCCCATTATGGATATGATGAGGGAAGCTGTGGGGCACGCTGCTGCAGGTTTTGGGATGCTCTTAAACGGACAGGAAGCAGTCTTAGTGTCTCACACAGTGGCTGAGTCTTTCCGAGATGAAAGGAAACTGGAAGAGGAGAATAACTGCTGCTCTGAACCCATCTCTGTGCTTGACTCAGCGCTGCGTAGAGATTGTTAAAGGATGAGCAATAACGATGTTTGCTGTGAACTCCAGTGATCTCCTTTTTTTTTTTTTTTTTGATTACTTCAACCTCCTGCTGTTTGGAAACTGAGCAGAACAATTTATCAGACGAGACGTGTCTGCAGATTAACATTTTGGCTTGAGCTCATTTTGATTCAGGGCAGAAAATTTACTGACAATTTAAAGGTCAAAATTAAAACTGGGACGAGCGGAATAATGTGTCCCCACAAAAGAAATGTCCTAAAATGGCTCGGAAAACTTAGAGGTGGTCGTTTTTAAAAATAAAACTAGCATCCCCTGAAGGAATGCATATCACCCGCTGCATTACAGCCAAAGTAATCTGTTCGTGCTCGAAGTATGTGTTGGAGATGATGCTCAGGTACTACCACACCTAATTTTAGCTCAATATACATCAAAATGACTGTGTTATGGCCTTTTTGCATTAGATAAGGTTGATTAACTGTGGTGACCATCTTGACTTCAAAAGGTAATGATTTGTAGACATCTAATTATCACTTTCTGAGAGAAATATTCTTTGTTTTCAGTTTTAAAAAATCCTCTAAATGGGTCCCAATACTCCACTAACACAGTTCTACGTGTTAGTGGAGTACAATCACCACGTTTTTTTCATTTGATGTGCAGAAGATTCTTTTATGTTTTTAATTTTTGAAAACATTTAAATATAAAAAAAAGCATGTCAACAAGAAAAAATGCAATTAACGCTGGCAACAGCAGCTGGAGACCGTGAAGCTATTCGGTGATAATGTTTCAGGTGCAGCCAACGATTTTTTACTAAATGACTTGCCGTTTTCTTCAGGATTTTGTGTTTCCCAGCAAGAAAAAAAAATAAAATCAACTACAACCTGCCAAGTGTGGCATGGTACAAGTCAGATAAGCAAAAACATGTGTTAACCTTTAGATGTAAGGTACTTTTTGATTATTTCCCTTTTGTCTTTTCATGTTTAAGAATAATTATGTATTTTTAAAGGTTAAAGGCTTTATTTTATGCATGGCACACATACAAAATGTTTCCAGTTGTTTTATTATTATGGTTATTATCAAAATGCAATGGCACCAAACCTTCACTGAATTGACCTAAATGGAGACTCTTGAGTGCATAACATGGGATCTTTAGCGACCTCCAGAGGTGGAAAGTAGAAAAATCAGCTGGAAACGGTATTGCATTTACTCTGAAATAACACACAAAAGTTAAATATGTGTTCAGTACACATATAAAAGAAACAGGTGGTTTTTTTTTATCAGTGTGAAGAAGGTCTAACTGCTGTCTTTGAAACGTTTGAAAGAGAGTGTGGATGAAGGCAGGTTATTTCCTTACAGTTTCCTTAAAGAAAAACTTGCTGCAAACACGTGATTAGAAGCTGTTTTTTCACCCCTTCTGCTTTGTTTTTAGTTTTCAGCTGCAGGGAGGATGAAACAGTCACATATTCTCAGTCCGCTTTTCATTGCTTTTCTGCTCACATGTGCACACACACACACACACACACAGGTCTGTGTTCTGGCATCTGTCGGTGGCTGAACAATGAGTGGGTTAGGTGGGAGGAAACAGGAAAGGTGTCGTAGGATTAGAAAAACTGCATGGGATTTTCTTGAGGTATTCGCACACACACACACACACAAAACAGACACGACCCAGACAGATGTGCAATGTCATGTTTTCCAGTGCCAGAAGAAGAATTATTTTAAAGGTCCTCGGAGCAAAAGAGATACTAAAAAAGTTTTTTAAAAAAGCTTACTTATGAAAACAGCCAAAACGACTGAAAATGGGTCAAGAGTGTCGGAGTTCATGGACTGTTTTGATGTACTGGTATATATTTATGCTCAGATTTGTGCTTTGTTTGCATTGGGTGCGTACCCTCATTCCAGAACTGCATATCAGCACATCTAGAAAACTCCTGGGATAAACTCTTTCAAGGGGCACAATTTGATACAGTTCAGGATAACCTTTATATATTTCCGATTTCATAAATTGCATTGAGTGCCTTTAAAGTGTTAACAACAAACTGTCCCAAAATAGTGGATCTGCTTTTTATTTATCACACAAATTAGCCAACAGTAGTGAAAGTTTGCCCTAATATCCATTTTTCTGTGCAGATCCATTGTGGAGCTGCTCGTTGGGCCTAATTGTACTTTCATGCATGAACAAGGGGCTCATGGTGAACGTTCGAGCAACACGGATCCCCAAATTGACAGACACGTAACAGGGTCATCGTTCATTTGCATTTTAACTAGTCCTTCAGCTATGACACCAGATCGTGTGAATTCATTACCACACAGGGCTGCGCTCCATCCAGCCATCTATTAGTAACGCCAATTAGTTTACTGGGACAGGTTTGGGGAATGCAAATAGGCTCACACGGGCAACCAAACTTTTTTCATGTCGAAGCTCTCTTGACAAGCAGATATAAAAGGTTTTTTTTGTCCCAGTGACCCACATCTGAGAGGATGTTAAAACGTGATAGACGGCACAGTCGGGCCGTTTTCTTGAGCGTAAACATTTTGTCCAGTTTTCAGTGACATTCTGACAAGTGCGCCTTACTCGTGTCATTCGGTGTTGCTCTGTTTTACGTGTTTGGTGGGGGGGGGTTTCACCCCTTTTGTGTTGCAGGACCGAGCTGCCTGTGAAGGAGCCACACGAGCCCAGCTTGAGTAATGTGGAACAACTCGATCGGCGTGAGCTGCCGCGTACAGGTTGAACAGGCCTCGCCGCACAAAGGCTTGGCGTTACGAGGCAAAGAGAGTCAGACAGGCCTCCCATTAAAGTGCCAGTCATGCGTCTCCTGGGAGAGTTGGGATCTTAGAGAGCTGCTGCTCTTGCAGGAGGCACGCTCACCCGTTTATTTTTACACTCATTAGCCTCCATTTTTAGTTTTCACTAGAGCTTCACCACTTTTCTGTAACTCTTTTCGCTTTTTTTAAAAAAACATGTTAAGTTTGCTCTCAGTGCCAAATAGTTTTTTGATTGTCATATAACCCATGCAGCTAATTATTGATAAACTGTAAAGACTGCACAATAAAAGAGTGGCTGACATCTCAAAGTACAGGCGTTCACTATGGCATAAAAAGTTACAGTGATAAATTTGTATTTAATACTAGAGTAGTGCCATTGTCATCAACCCCCCATGGACATCCTGAAACAAACATTTCAGATGAGCAACGTCAACGTTCACCCTGTGAGCCATAAACATAAGATATGTAATATTTTGACAAATATACCCTCCTTAAAAACCCACAGAGCCCAGCTGTTTTAGTAAATGAAAACTGAAAACTGATCAGGGATGTTTATTCCTTTTAAACAACACCCAAAATCTATGTCACAGTGGTTTGATGGCGGCGTAAAGGAAAGTTCAGTAACATGAAGATGAAGGATGCTGTTTTTAGATGTGTTTAAGCTTGAATAATTGTTTAAAATTGGATTCAAATGACGGCCACTGCTTCCAGGTTAGTCTGCTTGGACTGCAAATAAAAATTGAGAAACAACAGGAAAATTGCAGATTAGATGTTTAAAAGGCACCAATGTAGCTACGGATAAACCCCGACATGTTGACGTATAAACTGTTGAAGAAGTGTAAAGACAACCAAGATCCAAGGAGATGTTAAAGCTGTTGACAGTGGCGCATTGTGGTCACCATGGTAACACCACACCTATGTCTGTCACCTCCACTGACAGTAGACTCAAGACAGAAACAGACTGAAAAGTAACCCTCAGCTTTCTGTGACCTGTTCAAAACTTTGAAAGATATTTTGTGAAGAAGCAGAGATCCAAATGAGGGCTGGGTTTTCTCATCCGTTTCACCAAAAAACCCATTGATCACCACTAACGTTTTTGTTTTGTTTTGTTTTATTTTTTGTGCAGCTTACTGCAGATTTTGTCATTGTTGTTATAACACGCTAATCCTGATCGAGCCGTGCGGTTTGATGTATAACTTGTATGTTTTGTTTGAAAGCCTTGCGACTAAAGCTAAAAATACAAAACTGTGGATAAAAGCTAAGACGAGTTCTGTATATAAAGCTAAATAATCTAAAATATATATGTAAAAGTTACAAGCACTAAAAGTGACAGCACACTGTTCCCAAACAAGCCGAATGTTTTGCTGTATGAATGATTAAAACGGCACAAAGTCTGCTAAAGTAGTTTGATTGCAAAACAGGTAAAAAGTGGAAAACAAAAAGCATTCATATAATAAGATAAAGTCTTAACAGATTCATAAATTGCACATACCCTTTTAAATAGTTACTGAACATAAATAAGTGAACAGTGACCTGTTGTGTACAAATTAAAGCCTGCCTGCTGTCATCACCTGTCTGTGATTACATATGTTCCTGCACGGATGTATTAAAGATAACACTCGGATTTGCCTAACATGAACCATTTATTACATCTTCATGCTCATTATGAGCTCCAAATGGGCTCTTCTGGACGAGGCGCAGCTGTTCCGACCTGCTTGTGTTCTGCTGTTACTTCAACAATCAGAGCGTCATCCGGTTCCACTGTTTGTTTCTGTCAAGGTGATGCACCTGCTCACATCAGCTCCACCCTCCTCCTCCTCCTCCTCCTGCCTGACTACACTACCCAGAGCGCACCGCGCCGCTCTCCACTCGCTCTCCGCTGCGCCAGTCCGCCCCGCTGACTCGCAGAACCAGTCGGTTCGGCCCAGCTCCTTCTTCCCTGCCTCCTCACGGTGCGCCGCCGCCGCTGCCGCCGCTGTTGTTGTTGTTGTTGCCTGGTGTCAGCCTACGCCGACGAGAGAAGAAGACGTATCCCTTTCCCTCCGTCAGAGCGAGGGCGGGGGGGCCTTTCACTTTCCTCCTCGCCGGTGGCAACTCCTCGCCCGCCCGCCTGCTCTCCTCTCTCCCCGGCTCGAGTTGAGCAGCAACAGCTCGGAAACATCTGGTCGCCGCAGAGAGTGCTACAACACTCCCCGTCCCCCTGCGCCCGCTCGCCTCGGCTGCCTCTGCTATGGAAATTTAGTACAAAGTAGTTTGGTCTCCAAAGGAGGAGAGAAAAGAAAAGGAGGGGAGGAACTGACGGAGGAGGACGCCGGACCTTGTTGTCTGTAAGTGCCGCCTTTCGTTACCGGAGTCCCCGATAAAAGGAGGTTCGGGAGACGGAGGGGGGAAAAGTAGCTCCTTAGCAACGCCGCCGAAGTTGGCGTCCGATTAGCAGCTTCCTAGTCGGCAGCTCATTAAAGGACAGTTTCACTCTTTTTGGCAGCTTTTCCATTTGTGAAATCCGAACATGTGCGCTAAAAACAGATTGTTTTAAACTCTGCTTGTGACCTGTGTACTTTTTATCTTTGTTTCATTTATTAAAGCCACCTCAGATCGGCTCCACAGGTCCGACCAATATGAACATATTCTCCGGGAAAGTAAATCGCCCCTTTTCTTTAAAAAAAAACTTTTCCGAGCAGAATAAAAGCTCCACGCCTCGCACGCTGCGTTTAAAACAACCCGCACTTAATGTAGAGGTTTGAAAAGTTTTTTGATTTCGAGCTGAAGCTAACTAAGACAGTCCGAAGGCTTAACCGAAATAAAAAAAGAGGTGAAATGGCCCTTTACGGGAGGATGTGAAATCGGAGGCTAGCTTCGGCGCCGTGTCTTAGCATGACTGTGTTGTCTCGGCGCACTAACAGTTGCTGCGTTAGCCGTCCCTCCGCGGTGTTTCGCCAGCTGTTGTCATAGCACCGGGGCCTTTGGAACAACTGTAAATACCTGGATATTGTGTCCTGTCTGCTTTACTTTTGTTAGCGGGTTATCGAGCTATAGCTAGCAGCGTGTCTCCGCTCGCTCGCGCGCGCGTGTGTGTTGTGTCTTCCTCTGGTAAGTAATTAATTGCAGTCTTCTTCTTCTTAGTTCGACTTTTAAGCTCGTTTTCGAAGCTCGTCGGTAGAACAAAAATAAAATAATAAATAACTGCTTCTGGACCAAGTTGAACAATTAGCCCGATTCAAGCCAGACCTCCGGGTCTCCGGGTCCAGAAGTTTCGCGCTGTCGCGGTGATAAATCGTGCCAAAAGTGAGCCGGAAATTCGTTTTTAACACCGAAACCGGAGAGGACACAAGTGTGGGGGAAGTTCGCTTGTGGAAATAAAATGTTTCGGAACAGTTGAGACGATTAAAACCATTAAAAAATAAGGTTTAAATTAGGTGACGACGCTCAGCTCCGTTTGTCCTTTTAAACTTTTTTGAGCCTGCTCGGCCACCGTAATCAAACTGTAAATATTGTTGATTCACTCGCTCCAAAGTTGGCAACTTTTTCTGCCTCCCCTGTTTACTATAAAGATTATTGTTTTCTCATTTAATTCTCCCTTTGTTTCATTTCTTTTTTTTTCTTCTTTTCTATCTGCTCCTGTGAGTTGTTCAAACTTGAGAGAAGGGGGGGTGGATAATAGATAGATGAATGAATAAATGAGCGAGAGAGTGAATGAATGAATGAATACAAGACAGGCGCAGCGGCACTGAACCGTAAAAAAGTGGAAAACAATATCAGCTGTGAGCGTCTGTCGGTTGCAAAATGTGCTGGTCTTTGTTTGTGGTTACTGGAAGGAGGAGGTGCACTTGAGGAATTAATACTTTAAGTAAAAAATTATTATTTATTTGTTCTTTTGTGAACTTTTCCTTTGTTTTGATAGCAGCACTGGGGAGGGGGGGAGAGAAAACGCCTGTTTAATAATGATGACACAAATCACACTGCATTTAGTTTTTAGTTTTTTTTTTTTTTCTTTTTTTTTTTTTTTTTTTTTTTAAGGAAGGGGGAGAAGGAGAGACAAAGTTGCGGCGTGTTGGTAGAATGAAAGAGGAGTCTGGTGGCAGGAGTGTAGAGGAGGCAGCATATGGCTGTAGAAAGAGCACAGCTGGAGGTAGCATCTCCATCTGAGGATGATGTCAGAGCAGCTGACAGGCTGCCATCCACCCCACCTCCTCCTCCACCGCCTCCACCCCTCCCCGGTCCTTTATTGTGAGTCTCAGCGGCAGCCTGGGAGAGTTAGTGCTCTGTGTGTGTGTGTGTGTGTGTGTGTGCGTGTGTTTGCGGCTGCCGATCAGCGCCAGTTAGAAGGAGGAGGTGGAAGAAGAGGAGGAGGAGGGAGGTGGTATCTCGTTCCCCCTCCAACATCTCCTCCACTTTGCATCTGTCCCTCGCAGTTTGAACAGCGTGGTTTTTTTTTGTTTGTTTGTTTGTTTTCGCTCCCTCTCTCTCTCTCTTTTTTTTTTTTTTTTGCCTACCTCCCCTCTTCTTCGGCACTCCTCTTCTACCCACTCATTGATTCAGAGTGAGGAGGATACACAGCCCAGTCAGAGGAGCCCGGCTATTCTGCCACACTGGAGTTAATCAAGTTGATGCGTACTGCTGCAGGTATTGTTTCGTGTGTCTGTGCGTGCATATAGTAGACCGGCTGAGGAGTAGTTATTTTATTCAGCGGGGATCTCCGCTGTGTCAAACCTGCGCGATCGCTTCAGCTGTGAACAGCAACAGTAGTTGCCTGTTTGAGGGGTAATTGCTGTCCAGGAACACTTTGTTGTGTTTTTAGCTTGGAGTTGAGAGAGATGTATTTAAAACTCCTGCCTCCGTTTTCCTCTTTGTGTTGTCTGCCATCGTTTTTGGACAGTCATGTTCTCCCTCAATATAATTTGGGTAAAAAGAAATGTACTTTAGCCGTTTTTGCAATCCGTTACATACGAGTAATTAACACAATACGTATTTTAATTCATGAAAAGTGCAAAGAAAAATTCCCAAATAGTGTTTCAGCCCTAATTATCTGTTTTGTCTTTCCTTTACAGTTAATTCGGTTCCACTTTAAATTTACTTGAAAGCATGTGCGGTCTGCTTTACCCACTTTTCCCCCTCCTGTCGGCTGGAGTAGAGGAGACTAATTTAGAAGTTGCAGATTTGAGCTGCCTGAATTGGCTAGACAGCTGTAATCGCACTCCCTCCTAGTCTTAATCTCTTTATCTGGCTAGCAGCTGCCATATGGCCCCCGTCAGCTGGATCAGATGTGGGTAAGCCTCCCTCCCCAGCCATCCCAGCTTCTCCCTCGCCTTCTCTCTCTCTCTCGCTGCCTTTTCTTGTGAGTGTCTCCCTCAGACCCCCCGCCTGAGCTGACCGGCCCGGACGGGAGGACCGGGTGGGCTCGGCGACTGGCTGCTGCCCTCCTGAGCCTCCGTTGCCGCCGACGCCGCCGTCTTTATTTTTAGCCATCTTTAAGGATTAGGATTGATGCTGTGACGAGCAGGGCACTTACAGTGATTGTATTGTAAATCTTCCCCTCTGGGTGGGTGGGAGGGTTGAGGAAGAGGGCAGTTTCTTCTCCCGGGGCGGATGTGCAGAGTTTTTCTTGTAAGATTCAGATGGGAAGGAGTGTATAAGTGGTGTGTGTGTGTGTGTGTGTGTGGAAGGAGGAGGTGGCAGAGAGGGGTTTGGCTGGACAGAGGGGTGGGGTTGGAGGGGTAGGTGGGAGGTGGTACACCCTTGTCCCCGTAAGTCCCCCCTCATTAAAAGCAGTCTGAGCGAGCCGGAGGGCGAGCACACACACACTCACACATACACACACCACGCAGACGTACACACAGTCTCACACACACTCACATTCCTGGTTCAGCTTCATTCAAATGAGGCGATTTAACTGCTGCGGTTAACACAGAGCAGAGCGGGAGCGATGTATTTTCTCAGGCAGGACAAATCAACTTGGTTAACAGGTGGGACTTTCTGCTGATTTTTATTCTCCTCTTCGTCTTCTCTCACCCGAGATTGAGCCGCGTTAATGTCTGTCAGCTCATCAGCTAGATAAATTAAATTCTCCAAACTTTTTCTTTAAATTAAGACACCTGTAAAGGCTCGCTGCAAGTTTTTTGTCTCCTCTTTCCCGTTTAATCTCAACCCTAAAGCCGGCGCACGCAGGTTAAACGGAGGACGAGCTGTTTTCTTTTTCGACCGTGCTTTTTCTCTTGGCCAGTTTTGCTTCTCGACTTAGTCTGTGGAGGTGGTTGGTAGGTAGGCTGGCACTATGTGTGGTGTGTGTGTGTGTTGTATACGTGAGGACAGTGTGCAGAGCTGAAAGCCGGTTACCTAAAAGGGCTGTGCCAGGCCAGGCCAAAGTAGGTTAATAAAAATAACCAGCGTAGGAGAAGCGACAATCCAGGAGTGCAGGCAGAGGAGTTGGAGTGATGCAGAAAGACAGAGTGGAGGAATCTGACTCTGTGGTTCACCTGAGATTAGGTCTTTGTGGTGGTAAAAACTGAATTCAGTTTTTATTAATGCAGTTGTTCAGTTACTCTGTTTTAGTTCAGCTTTATTTGAAGAAAAGTAAAAAAAATTACTAAAATAGATGAATAATTAGTGTCTGTAAAAAGGAAAATTTGCATGATTGAACAAAATATATTTCAATCATTGTAAAAAAAAAAGTTTATTACTTAGATAATTACCTGTTTTTGTTTGGGGTAAATTTTTTATGTTAAAATACATCATATTTTATGTCTTATTCTCGTTCACTGACCTACCTTTTGCTGCGTTCCATCTGCACTCCATCTGTAAGTGTGTGTGTGTGTTTTATTTCTTTCAGCGTCTTGTACCATATGTGCTGTTGGCATTTATCTTTTCGTTTGTATTTTTCCCGATTTCTTCTTTTTTTCTTATCGGATTCATTATTTATAATTTTATGTGTCGAAATTGTTATCAGAAACACCCAGTTTTTGATTAGAACGTTGTAGTAAAATTAAGGTTCAACTTAAATATAAATCTGTTTTGTAATGTTAAAAAAAATTCTCCTTATTTGTAATTTTATATGGTGTTCTGTTTGTTTTGTTTGCTGTATGCATTTCGGTTTATTTATTTTCCGAGCACCGTCCTTTAAAAGGTGAATTTAAAGTCTTCGATCGTGGAATCTGAGACCCGATGCACTCACGTTTGACTCCATGTCTTTGTGTGGCTGCAGGTTATGAGGACGGCAGGATGGAGTTCCCAGACCACAGCAGACATTTACTTCAGTGTCTGAGCGAGCAGCGCCACCAGGGCTTTCTGTGTGACTCCACGGTGCTGGTGGGCGATGCCCAGTTCCGTGCACACCGGGCCGTGTTGGCCTCCTGCAGCATGTACTTTCACCTTTTCTACAAGGACCAGCTAGACAAGAGAGACGTGGTGCACCTCAACAGCGACATTGTGACGGCGCCGGCCTTCTCCCTACTGCTGGAGTTCATGTACGAGGGCAAGCTGCAGTTCCAGGACCTCCCCGTAGAGGATGTGCTGGCAGCGGCGAGCTACTTGCACATGTATGACATTGTCAAGGTGTGCAAGAAGCGTTTAAAGCGGAAGGCCACAGCAGAGGCAGACAGCACGCGCAGAGAAGACGACGGCGGGTCCAGCTGCTCTGACAAGGCTGACAGCCTATCAGAAGGTTCGACGGGTCGGCCTGCTACTGCCGACCTGCTTCACAGTGATGAAGAGGAGGAGGGGAAGGCTGAGGGAGGCCCACTGTGGCTGAGGTTGCCGTCTGCGGACAGGCCAGTGACCCCAGGCATGGCTAGAACCAGCCCAGGACGCGGTGAGCCTGAAGCTCAGGCAGGCGAAGGCCTGGGGGAGGGAGGGAAGGTGCTGTCCCCGGCCGGCAGCCCCAGCAGCTCCACTGGATCCCTCTCTCAGAGGTCCCACCGCTCGGTGAGTTCTCGTGGAGGGCACAGAGGCAGGAGGGTGTCGAACGATGCAGCTGACTGCGTCCTGGACCTGTCAGTGAAGCCAATCGCAGGTAGCAACCACACCAACCACCATCAGTCATTTTTCAGTGGGGCAGCGACACCGGACAGCCTGCAGAGCCCCTTGGCTGTGAGGGTGAAGGTGGAGAGGGGTGTAGCTTCAGATGAAGAAGAGGAATTGGGAGGTGGAGACTATGACATGGAGCACAGTGGCCTCACCAAAACCCCGGTTCCCAGCACTAATGGAGGCCTGAGCCACCACGGGGTTGGGGGGCCTCTGTCGGCCCAGCGAAGGCTCGGGCTGGAGGCGCACCTGTCCGCCCTGCGGGAGGCGTCTCTGGCCTCAGAGCTGGAGCGGGACGAGAAGCCTCCAGCCTCAGCAGACGACGAGGACATACTGGGAGGAGAAAACGAGCGTGCCCAGGCTGAGGCGGCCAGCATGGATACCTCGCTACTGCCTTACGTCTCCAACATGCTGTCGGCCCAACACACCCAGATCTTCATGTGCCCGCTGTGCAACAAGGTTTTCCCCTCCCCTCACATCCTCCAGCTTCACCTCAGCTCCCACTTCAGGGAGCAGGAGGGCATCCGCTCCAAGCCCGCCGGAGACGTCAACGTGCCCACCTGCACCATCTGCAGCAAAACCTTCTCCTGCATGTACACGCTGAAGCGCCACGAGCGGACTCACTCCGGTGAAAAACCCTACACCTGCACCACCTGTGGCAAGAGCTTCCAGTACTCTCACAACCTCAGCCGCCACGCAGTGGTGCACACGCGCGAGAAGCCACACGCTTGCAAGTGGTGCGAGCGGCGCTTCACGCAATCCGGGGACCTTTACCGACACATCCGCAAGTTCCATTGCGAACTGGTCAACTCGCTGTCCGTGAAGAGCGAACCGCTGGCGCTGCCCAATGTCAGGGATTGGGCGATTGAGGACAGCTCCCAGGAACTGTGGAAGTAGAACCAGACTGGGGATAAAGGGAAGGAGACGGGGAGTAAAAAAAAAAAAAAAAAGAAGGGCAGAGAGGTTTGGGGAGGTGAAAGGAAGGTGGCAGAGTTTGATAGTCGGGGTTTAAGTGAGTCATGTTTTTATTTGTTGCAACATCTCATTCAACTGCACTTTAATAGCACATGAAAATGTTACTACTGAGTTATTTTGTTGTTGCTATTTGGGGTATTTTTTCTTTATTTTAATGTATCTGATTTTGAACTCCTATCACCATTTGGCGTTAGCTCTCCTCTGTTTGTGGTTTTTATTTTGGCGTCTGAGGACATGGGTCCCAATGAGAATGTCTCGGCTCTGTTCAAAAAGAGGTTTTTTGTTTTTTTTCGCCCTCATTGCGTCTGACCCCAGAAACATGGCTTCGCCCGCCCGGCCAGCGCCTCGGTCCCAGGTCCACAGACAGCACAGAGCACTGCAGGAGTTAAGGTCGAACACACTGAAGTGAAAAAAAAAAAAGCATTACAATACACTAAACGGGTACCGTGATCACCACGAACTGATGCCACACCGTTAGAAGGCGTGTGATTCTGCACTACTCTGGCAAAAATTTCACCTGACGTGTGCGAGTGTGTATGAGTGTTTTTCTTTCTTTTGATTTTGTTTCGTTTTGTTTTTCCTACTAGTATGAAGGTGTCGTTGGCGAGGCGCTCCCCACTTCTCTCGTTAAGCTCTTTGGTGGTGCGTTCAGGGGAAAGCTGACTGACTGACAGGCAAACTGAAGGCACTCATGCAATGCACAGCCTCCTTTTTTTCACTTCCAATCAATCTGAAGTATTTTCTAAAAATAAGAAGACCTTTACAAAATATTATTATTATTATTATTGTTCTTGATAGATTTTTTTTTCTTGTATCTAGCTGGCAGTCTTTAAAACATTTCTTGTTGTAAAGGTATTTAATTTAAGGTTGTTGTATATTGTTCTGTTATAGTTTTAAGACTTTAATTCATTACATTTTTTTAACTTAATGATTAATATTATTATTTTGTAACTTTATTTTGTAATGGGACCTGCTGTTGTTGCATGACGTCCAAACCTGTATATTTTAAACTGAAAATGTGAATTTGCTGTATTACTGTACACATTGTAATTGATCAAATATTTGATGACGGGCTTTCCTTTTTCTTTTCCTTTTTTTTTTGTTTTGTTTTTAATTTTATTTAATTTTATTTTTTTGTGAATACTACTCCATGGTGCGGTCTGTTGAAGCGATGAATATTATTCTCATGACTATGGAAACAAAAACAAAAAAAACTGCATGAACATTTGATTTCATCTTAAACCTTTTAAGTTGTTGTTTTTGCATCGAATGGGGGGTGTGGGGGTGTGGGTGGGGGGGGTGTTTGAACAGCAAACTCCTGACAGTGAAGGGTTATTTTCTGCTCTCGCCGAGCTCCCGGAGGAACGTTACAGAACGCGTTTCTGTCGGATGTGGAAGCAAAACGATAAAGCATTTTAAGCCTGTGTCTTTATGCACTGATTTTTCTCTGCTGTGAGCATGTGTGTATGTGTGTGTGTGTGTTTGAGCGTGTGACTTGGTTAGTACCAGTAAATTTAGCCTACTGAATATCTCCATCCACCCAGCCCAGCACTTCGTCCTCCTGCTCCTCCTCCTCCTCCAGGCGTTAAATGTCCTCCTCCCACGGGTCCGTCCTGTTTCTGAACGCGGTCGAGCCATTTCTCGTTATCCCTGCAGATTTCGGCCTTTCGTTCTCGGCCCAATCAAGGCGCAGCTTGCGTGGCCCTGCTGAGGCGTCTAAAAAAGAAAGGGAGACGGAGAAAGAGCCTCTGGGCCTGAGCTCTCCCGCTGAAAGTTGAAAGGTAAGGTGCATTCGTGGCTCAGCTCGGTGCAGTCAGACAGATATCTGTGTGCGGTTTGTAAATAGATGGGAGAGAGCCGGCCCCAGCTGAAAGCACCTTTTTAAGCTAAAAGACATGAAAACAATTTTGCTGAAAAGATGCCTTTATTACAAAAAGGAAAAAAGAAATCCACATTTCTGACGCTAAGAAGTATTTGATACTGTAAAGCATTAAGGAATGGTTCAAGAAAAATGTAAATTCATGGAATTTATCAGACAAATATTGTCTTCTTTTATTTTGCTTCTATAATTGGAGAACTTTTTTTCTTTTCTCTATGTGTGCGCGTGTGTGTTTCTATGTGAGGGTTGAGGCTACATCGGTTTGAATTTTTTATTTTTTTGCGTTGAGGTTTTGAAAAAGGAAAAGAATAAAAATAAATAAAGATGGTCAAGCGTTTATACAATCCCAGGAACATTTGGCAGAGATTCGGACGCTCCTCGTTTCCTCCTCTCTCAGATATGTGTGTTTGCATGCCCCGTCATCTGGTGGCACCTGCAGGCTTTGCCAACGCAACAGTGTGGGTGACATTGCAGCAGTTTGCACCACATCTTCTCGTTTTGGTCTTGAAATGTTATTTCTTCACTGGCAGCGCCTCTGCATATGGGCTCCCTCCATCCTGCTGTTGTTTTCATCGCTACTGCTGTGTTGGGTTTTTTTTTTTTTCTTTTTTTTTTTAAATGTTCTGTTCTGGTTGTGCTTGACCGCCTTAAACTGCTGTACTCCAAGCTATTTTTTTCATTTTTATTTAAACTTTCTTTTTGTTTTGTTTTGTTTTGTTCAAAGCGTGAGTGTCAGGTGGAGCCGTGGATCGCCCTGACATGACATCTCCATCTTTTTGCTGTGCTTACTTGAAGGGGTGGTGGGGGGGGACTTTTTGTAAAGGTTAGAGAAAAAAAAACAACAACAACAAAAAAAAAGGTCATAGACAGTTTATAGGAAGGGTTTCAGGGTGGGGGGCGGGAGGGGGTGTTTAAAAATGACTGAGTCTCTTTTTTGAAAAAGGACAATCACTGTCTTGGGAAACTAAACAAGCAGATTTTTGATTGAGATCAATTTGCTCCCTGTTGAGATTACAATTTAATTTCATTTTTTCAGTTCCTGTTTCAGAATTAGTCATTTTAGCTTTGACAATCATAGTTCGGTTGAGTTTTTTTTCTTTTTGTTTTGTTTTTTCTCAAGGGGAGTAAATTCTAATTGTATTTAGTTTTGTAATTTTTTGGTGTGCTGTTGTTGACATTTTTAAATTGTGTGCAAACTGCAATAAATTATAAGAATCCTGAAATCCGGCTTCCGTGTGTGAAATGTTTGTTTCAGATTAATTAATCTGGCTGCGAGAAACTTGGAGCTCAAATTTATTTCATGCCCCCCCACCCCCCATCCCTTTAAGTTCGCGTCTACATCGGTACTCGGAGCGCTGAGCTGCAGAAGGGGCCCAGCGGGAGGTCCTGGCATCCTGTCCTTCTGTCACTTGTGATGTGGGTGGACGTTACGTACGTGTGTGTGTGTGAGTTCAGGAAGCTCTGCAGTGATTCGTGCCTGGATGTACAACAACAGCCTGCAAAAAGCTCCGTGTGTGCTTGCCCAACTTTTCATATATATCTGAAGCTCTGGCTGAGCTGCGTTTGGGAGGAAAATGTGCAGCAGCTTGTTGAGATTCAGTCCTACTACACACACACAGCTTCCTTCCAAAGGTCTTCAAGCACGGGTTTCCAGTAAAGAAATCAGCTTTAGCTAATGTCTTGCTGCTCAGTAAACCTGCTCTTACAGATGCACTAAAAGCCCCTGCGCTCTCAGGGCCAAGGAGCAGCGTTCATTAGGCCACAGATGGTCTCTTCGGTAAGCCCCCAACACACACACACACGATAAGCTTACTACTAATCTTTATGACATTGTCCTCTGTCTGATGGACGTCTAAAATCGGTTCAAGAAACTTCCATCCATCCATCCATTTTCTTTACCCGCTTCTCCATTCCGGGTCGCGGGTAGCTGGTGCCTATCCCCAGCAGTCACTGTGCGAGAGGCGGGGGACACCCTGGACAGATCGCAAGTCCATCGCAGGGCCACATATAGACGAACGAGACAAACAACCATTCACACTGTCACTCACACCTAGGGACAATTTTAGAGTCATCAATTAACCTAACATGCATGTTTTTTGGTCTGTGGGAGGAAACTGGAGTACCCGGAGTAAACCCACGTGTGCACAGGGAGAACATGCAAACTCCACCCAGAAAGGCCTCAGGCCGGGAAGCAAACCTGCAACCTTCTTGCTGGGAGGCAACAGCTCTAACCACTATTCCACTGTGCCACCCGGTTCAAGAAACTTACTGGAGGTAAAAAAAAGAAAAAAGATTTTAGGCAGGTGTTCATCTAGTGTCACAAAGTTCAATATCAGGCTTTTTTCATGAAGGTCGACTGTTCTGGTTTGTTTTTAAAAAAAACAACATATTTGACGTCAAGATGATGCATCCAAACTTTGAAGGACTTCATCTTTGTGAGCTACCTGCTCGCAGACATCAATTCAAATGCAGAAGCGCACAAATCCTCTCTTTGATTTCGTGCTGCTTGCTGATCATTAATTGCAGGCTGCGGCGTTGGAAATGAACATCTGCTTGTAGACAACTGCTCCCTCTCTGTCTCCGCGAGGTTTGCTGTGAATGTAGGTCATTAATTTGTTTCTGTCCTTTGTTTACTTAAGGAAGCGGGACAAAGGGGCAGCTGCAGATCCATTTGGCTGTGCCCAAGGCGGGCCAGCTCAACATGTTGGGAGGCTGAGACCAGCTTGGGCTCCTGTCTGGGGCCCGGGCCCCTGCACTCTGCTGCATCGCGTGAGGGAGCCGGCTCTGCCAAGCTGCCAGGGAGGGCTCCCCTACCACGGGGAGGAGGAGATAAAGAAAGAGTGTGTCATGTGGACATGTGGGGACGTCCTGATGTTTGAATTCGTGAACCAGTTTTTTGGGGTTTTTTTTCACCCCATCAGTTAAAGTGACACATACTTCCAAAAATCAGCTCAGGACTGATGTTTTCATCATTTTAAAACGCCTAACTTTGTATTTTCTTGTGCTCTTGGTGTCCTTTTTGTGTAAAGAAGAATGTACAGTAGGAACAAAGCACCATAACAAACAGGATTCCAGCTTTTTAGCCTCGACAAGACGGCCACGCCACAAAGCATTCATTCAAAGCGTGTGCCGCACAAATGGAGAGAAAAGGCCCTCCTGTATCCTTTTTATGTCTGAGACTTGTTGATTCTCCATGAAAAAAAAAAAAAAAGGAAACGTTCCCAGGCCAGGTCTAGCCATGGAAGAATTGGCGGAGAGAGGAACAAAAGTGTGTGTGTGTGTGTGTGTGCGTGCAAGTGATCCAGGATTGTCTACATATTTAAAAGAGCTCCTTTGTCGAGGACTCGGCACAGCAGGACAGAAGGCAAAGCAACAAGCAGCGCGCCTGCAAGCAGACAATACAGTGGTACTGCACTGGCTGGGGTAGGGGTTCTGGAGGGGGAGATNAAGGGGGAGGCAAGAGGGGCGGGATTTTTTTTTTTTTTGAGAAAAAATCAGAAGACAGAGTCCCAGCAAGCCACCCACTCCACCTTCTCCTCCCGCTTCCCTGGAAACAAAAGATAACTCAACTCGAACTTGAGTATCTGTGTGAGAGTCCCCCAACCCCTTCACCCCAACCTCCTCAAACACACACACACACACACACACACACACACACACATACACACTTCTGCAGCCTCTCACATAGCCTCCACGTTACATGCATTCACTTGAACTCTTGAGAGAAAACTCCTATAAACTGAGCTATTTTAATGCGCGCGCACAGACACGACCAGCGGCGTCGGTTTATCCGACCTGTTATCTCCCGAACACAAAGGCCCCCAGCTGGTGTTTCCTCGGGGCCAGGCCACGGTGGGATTAAACACCATCGCCCTTTGCAGGGAGGCAAATCCTTCAGCCCGAAGAACACGTTCAAAGAAGCTTGTGTTGACGATCAACCCTCCTGAAGCCCTTAAAAAGAGGGAGAGACAAAGAGAGGTAGAGGTAAACTTTGGGTCAAAGTTTTGACCCGAAGGCCACAAGAGGGTTAAACTCTGCGCTGGGGATGACTCTCAGCTACCACCTCAGAAACTTTACCCCATTATCTGTAATTCTGAGAAAAAAGTAGAGCCATTTTCTGTGTTGGCAAAGTTACAACAGCTGTGGCAGCCGTCTTGAACTGGTTCGAGTCCAAACGTAAATCAGTTGGAGAGGTTCAACCAATGGTTACTTCCTGAGAGAGAAACATGATCGCCCCGCCTCTGCCTCCAGCGGCGGCGCAATAACTGACCAGGTTTCAGCAACAATGAAGCCTTGCAGAAAATGAAAAGCTGCCCTCCCGCTTCTCCCCAGCTGCGTGTGCGCCTGCCAGATAAGGGGCATCAACGGGGTGTGTTCGGGGTGTTGTTGGCCGCCGCTGGCACCAGCACACATGTGCACGAGTCAGCACTTTATCATCGCCATGGTGACCTGACGGGGGTCACGCAGGGAGTGGGGGAGGCGGGTGCTTCAGCGTCGCTAACTCAACCTGTCAGGCTGCTGCTGCTGTTCTCTGTGCTGACAGTGGTGCTGCTCAGTGACTCTGTGTGTGTGTGTGTGTGTGCAGACATCTGGTGCACCTGCTTGCTGAGTTTTACACATGTATAAACACACACACACACATATATATACACAACTTGCGAGCAGCAGTCAGCCAGCTGTGGTGTCGTGGAAGCATGAAGTTCACCCTCCCTGCGTTGGGTTTGAAAAACACAAAGTTTTCTTCATTATTTAACAAAATCGTAGAATTTACAATAAAACTTTCACACAAGCCGTGGTGTGTGTGTGTGATACACACACATCTTTTGAAAATCAGCCCTTAAACATTTAACATTTGAAGCTGGAAGGACTCACACGGGTCAGCCAGTGGGCGAGCAGCAGACAGCAGCCCAGATGTTCACAGGAAATGGAAAACAAAAAGATTTGACAATGGAGCCTAAATTGATAAATCCATTGGTCACTAATTTTAGCCGGTGTCGTGATTGAGTGTGGGACATCGCAGCGCAGATGTAACGCCGTGTGTCACGCGATGACGACGGTCCTTCTCCTGACTTCACAAAGACGCGGAAACAAGTTCTGTCAGTTTGCCTAACGCGTTTAATGGAAATCATTTTCACGTCTAATTCGTCCAACTTTTTAAACAGCCTTGTCGTCGCTGTTGTGTTCGTTTTTAGAAGTGTCAGAAGATTGGATGTTGTTACTCAAGTCGTGTTATTGTCATGTCGAAAATTTAGACTTAAATAAAGCTGCTGTTGCAATGTAGGGTTAAATGAACGTGGAGTAAAAGCTGATTTCTTTTTGGTCCTCAGAGTCAACCGTCAACACCAAAACGTTACTTCTAACTTTGCTTGTGTGAAGTAGTTTCCTTACAAGTTGGCTAGATCTTTCCTGCATCTTTGGAGTCTCGATTAGGCCACGCTCCAGCCTCCCTGGATGGATCTGAAACCCTGAGAGCATCTTATTCTGGTTTGAGATGGGACATTCCTGTTGTAGCCCTTCACAAATCTGATTGGCTGAGGCTTGACTGTTGCTGTGACAAACAGCTGTTTCATCCAATCACCTGCTGAATGTTTCTCTTTTAAAGCAATATTTACTGCTAACCCAAACAAACTGTTAGATGCATCAGATTAATATATAAGACGGATCGATGATGTCTTTGCCCGTGTGTTCAAATGTCTGTGCCATTAGCAAAATATCTCATGAACCAGAATGAAACTCTCAGGAAGTAATTGTTGAATGATGCATCTGCAACTGATTAACTTTTGGAGTTAGTCACATTAAAGATGCCCGCCACTGCTAAGCAATCCTAGCAAACACAACAATTGCTACGGCTCAGTCAATTTTGCAGATACTGAGCTCAAATTTGGTGTGGTAGTAGCTGAGAGTCATACCCTTGATATACTTTGAGCATAAACACATTTCTTGAGATCTCACAAAATCGTATGAGATCATGCATAAGGCGTCTTTGGCCAAAATGGCTATAATGCCGTTGTTTCTCAGCGTAAGATGTTTTCATTTTAAAACTCTTGCATAAAGGATGATGGGTGATAAGCATTCCTTCAAGTAATGCTAAGTTTTTAACTAAATTATTTGTTCATGAGAGTAAATGTAATTTATTATCTGAAGACCCTAATGGCTTCAGAGACCGAACAATAAGAAGCCTGTTGATTCTGGTGACTTTGAATAGCCATGGACAAAATGCATGGAGTTCTGGGTTATCGTGGACGAATCTGAGGAGTTCTGGTGTGGAAGTAGAAATTACTAACTGGACTGTTAGATCAGACTGCCAACAGACAAAATGGCTGTAGGAGGAGAAGAGAAATTTATGCAAACAATATGTTGAGACGTGTACGCTGCACCATTTATTTGTCTATTTATCATAAGGCTGACGTTTTCTTGACACAAGAAAAGACACTGAAAACACTCCTGACAGCAGAGAACGTGCATGAGAGGAGTTAAGTAGCGCACGTGTGTGTGTGTGTGTGCAGTTATTGTGTGTGTGTGTGTTCTCTCACCCTGTGATGCCAACCTCTCCGCTCCCTCCCAGCTCTGGCCAGGCACGACCCATCTGTCGCATTCCTCCTTCCATCCCTTCTTCCATCCCTCCCCCCATCCGCCGCACTCTGTCCATCCCTCCTCCTGCGTACTCATCCTCCTTTTTCCATCCCTCCTGTTTCTTTATTTACCTCCGACTCCCCTTCCTGTCGTGCTGCACCTTCCTCCGAACTCCCCATCTCTGTTTCGCGTCACTTTTTTTGTTTTTTTCTACCGAGAAGTTGTTGTTTGTCCGCTTTGCTCTCCGCCGCTGCTCTGATTCATTTGTGCTTTGTCTTTATCGTCTTTGTCACCTCCTCAGCGCCCTTACACGACCAAGCTTAAACTAATAACAACATGTGGCTGTTCCAGCTTGTGTAATAATAATAGCGTTCATCATCAAAAGATAACAAGTACAAGCCTCTGAGCTGTTTTCCATTGTGGCCCCAGCTACTTGAGGCCAAAGTGGGACCCTGCAGGCTCATGTAGAGCCCCGAGGCCCAGTGTTACGGCTCCATGCTGAACCACGCTGATCCAATCTGGGCCAGAAAGACAGGGGTCCTGCCTAGGGAACTGGCATTGTCTGCGAGTGTGTGAGTAGTGTGGCATCAGGGGTGTAGCCTGGGGTGTACTGGCATGGCTGTGCATTGGATTATTGAAGGCAGCTTGGGACCATCTGTATGGTGGAAGGGAAGGAGTAGAGAAGAGGGAGCAGGGAGAAGAAAATCCAACCAGAGAAGAGAAGAAGAGGCCTGAAAAGACAGGTTTTTGTACAGTTGCATTGTTTTGAATCATATAGAGGCTAAGGACAAATCAGTTTCTATATAGCTTACTGCAGTGTTCAAGCAGCGACCGCTCACATTAACTCATGCTACAGGTCATGATGTTTTTGCAGGGAAGTTGCGTAGTAAACAAAATGGCTCAGTTCAGACCTGACTTTAACGTGCCACCTGGCTGATCCAATCAGAAGTGGACAACTCTGAGTATGAGTGCTCAGACCTGGCAGTAAAACATGACCTGAGTGACCACCTGGGATTGGTCCCGAGTGTCCCGCCCAACATGCAAATAAAAGTCCGACGACAAACAGGACTTCAGTGGGTCTGTTGGTGTTTCTGAACCACAGTATATCCTGGTTCAGACATAAATACGCTGAAGATTCACCCGAGTCTCATAGGGAGTCTCACAGTTACTTTGGGCCTCAAGATACAAGGGGTCTCATAAAATACCTAATAAAATAATAAACTGAAAACATGGATTTGATTTTTTGTTTTTAATTGTGCTGGTAAATATGTGTTAATGGTCAAACCCAACATGTGAGGCGTAAAATAATTTGTGGTTTAACAGAGTCAACGGTGCTGATTAAAACACTTTGACGTTTTTAACTCCTAACACCCAAGTGGATCACTGGCAGCTCGTCAGCTGTTTGCGACACAACTCCACTGTTTCTGCAAGTGTTGTGCATAAATGGAAGGTGGTCTTTCAGGGTGGCTCAGGATGAATTTGTATTCGTGCTAAACAAGCAAATGGGTCTTAATTCTTTTTCAGTCTGTCCTGTTTGTGTTAACACCTGGAATTAGAGCTAATTATGATCAGATCACCCACGATGCATGATGGGCTGATTCCTATTTCACCCCTTCCTCCGAACCCCTTGTCTATATCCCTATGATTCCATTCAGACCTTGCACTGATCCAACCTGGGTGATCCGTTGCTTTCGGATAGGGCTAAGTACAGGTGTGAATGGCCTCAGTGCGTAATGGAAGCACTGGTGTTTCTTTCATGAACTGCGCCCTCGGCAACAACAACAAATGTATTTTATTTTATGTATTCCGATGTATTGTGCTTGGTATCACTGATGAGCTTCCTTAAAATCAAAAAATTATGCATGTCAAACTCCATTGCAGCTCGATAATACACAACATAAACAGGCGTATTGGTGATGCATCTGCTTATGTTGAGAAGAAACAGTTGATTAGTTTGGTTTCTTGAAGGAAGATGGTATTTCAGAGAAAACTAAAGGCTCAGCACTCCTTAAAGAATGCATGTCACTCGCTGTCTTTCGTTCCCGCAGCTTTCCATGTAAAAGGAAACTTCAAGAGAACTCTCTTTGTGATTTAGTCACAGGTAGGTTTGCCTAGGGTAGTTACCTGCAGCTGGAGCCTCTCCTAAACTGAGGGGTGAGAACAACTTAAACAGGTCACCGGTGAGCCACAGAGATGACACACATAGACAAACAGCAACCGATACTTCAGGTTTCCAGTTCACTGACCTGCAGAAACTGGTTCAGCTAAAAGGGAAGGCAACAAGAAGAGCTTCACTAGTTCTGAGACAGTTCATGTGAAGAAAGATGAATTTGGAAATTACCACGTTGAGTAGAAGTGGGAATGCTGTACTTTAAACAGTCGACCATCCGTGTGCAAATATAAGAAATAGCTACATCATTTCAGATCTACCCCCTATTGTGACCCAGTTTACTGCTTCAGATCTGAGCCAGCTGCCTCTGATACCCACTAATCACATCTAATGGCTACACTACGAGCTTTCTTCACCGATTTCTTAACCTGGACTTTAGTTTGGCTGCACACGGCAGGTGCAGCTGTTTGTAACGGGAGCTTACAGTATATATGCCATGGCTCAGAGGTCCTAACTGGTAGTGAAATAAGATTTTCAGCTCTGTAAGCTGAGACAAATGGGATCGTTTCCTTCTCTTTTAGGGTTGGATGGCAACGCAGTCTTGTAAATTTTCAGCTCTTACAACAAAAGTTCTGAAAAGGTTGGGATGTTGTGTGAAGAAATAATGTAATTTTGAAATAAATGGCAGCAACACATTAAAAAAAACCCAACAGAACGACAGGACAGAGCCGTGTTTACATCTCCTCTTCTCAGTCTGTAAATGTCTGAGGAGAGCAGCTGCTGCAGGTTTTGGAGGGAATGTTGTCCCATTCTTATCTGAGGATCCTGGCTGTCATGTTTTTTTTATTTATTTTTTGCTCAGTTCTTTGTTTTAGGATGAGAGGTATAGACTACAGGTAGGACAGTTCTGCCTGAATCTCCTGACCTTGCTCTTCGTACACAGATTTTCCAAATTCTTCAAATCTTTTGATGATATCATGAACTGTAGATGATGGGATATTCAAATTCTTCCTATTTTTTTTTTTTTTTTTTTTTTTTTTTAATGATGGACATTATTCTGAATTGTTCCACCTTCTTAGATGCAGTTTTTTGCAGACCGGTGAACCTCATCTTTACTTCTGACAGCTTCAGCCTCTATAAAATGCTCTTCATCTTCTTATACCCAGTCCTCTTGAGTTCAAAATTAACCCGATTAGTTGCAAAATGCTCTTCCAGCTGTTTCTTATTTGTACCACTTACTTTTACAGCCTTTTGTTGCCCCTGTCCCTACTGCTTTGCTCCTATAAAATTTAAAATTGCCTTATTTTTTTTCCCAAAAATGTTACAATTTCTTAGTTTAAACATCTGATATGTTTCCTGTGTTCAGTTATAAATAAAATATGGGTTTAGGAAAACATTGCATTTTGTTTGTATTTACATTTTACACAACCTTTTAGGAACTGGGAGTGTAGAGGAGCTTCCTCATTTTATTAGCACACCAAACCTTTGCAAAGAGCATTTTATACAAATAACAGATTAATTTAATATGACAAGCCGTGTGGGTTCTTAAATCCCAGCAGTAAATGTTTATGCAGCAGATACAAATACCTCAGAATAATACAAATTGTGGGAGAAGGTCACACCGTGGATTAACTACAACCATTTTCACGTCTACTTTTGTGATCTCAGCCACATGCCTGTAAATCTTTAAGACAGTATTCAGGATTGCATCATTATTGCACTGAAAAAAGTCTGCACACGGGCAAGCAGTCAGACAACTGTTTTCGGAGGTTTCTGCTAAAGAAGGTGCCACAATAATCATATTTTGCCCCACTGATGTATAAAGAAAAACAAAAGATCAAACAGAGAAACTCAACAGAAATCATCTGGAAGCATGTAGAGTATGTATTGAGGTTAGCACAGAGAAAGTTTGGCATATTGATCTGAGGCACCTAGTGAAGACGGGAGAAATGGGACAGGATCCTCCAGAGTCTCGAGGCTGGAGGTAGCACAGCAGAACCAGCAGCTGTTGGATGGAAACCTTCAGTTCAGGACATCTGGAGACAAACTGACGTCGTACCAACGACACAGAGAGAAAAGTTTACCACAACTTACTGCTTCCAGGAAGACTGGGTCCTTGTGAAACTCAGAAGAGAGTTTAAAGCTACAAAGCTCTAAGCAACCAAGCTCCAGCTTTTATTAACGATCTCTATATTTTCCTAACAGAGCACCTCGCTCTCAGACTGCAGGTTCACTTGTGGTTCCTAGAGTTTCTAAAATGGGAGGCAGAGCTTTCATTTATAAGGCTCCTGGCTTCCAATGTCTATCAATAAGGCTGAGACCATGTTTACTTTTAAACCTTGTGAAAGTGCTTTGCAGAACTCAGAGAGATAAAAAAGCTGCTGTGGACCATGTGAACCATTTACAATTTATTTAAGAATATATGAGAAAGCTTTTGCCAAAACTTGACAGGTTAAAGACAAACTATTTATGAAGCTTCAAATTAAAAGGACCCCAAAGCTTCAACTGTTCACTTCATGGACAGAAATACAGACCGACATTAAAAGGCCCAAACAGCTGTGTGTGAGCGCTCATGTGGCGTGTATGGTTGTGCGTTTGTGCACGGCTTTCCAGAAGGTTTTTCCACAAGAAGGCAAACAGGCTGGCAAGCAGCTGTGGTTGTAACTCTTATTCTCATACGCACACACACACACACACACACACAAAACACAAGCTGTTGTTCTTAACGACTGGGCTGCTCCGGAGCACATCTGCACTCTGCATTATCATTAGCTCTTTCCCCGCATCCCCAGGATCGCTGACAAAGTGAACAATACCGACAATCACCCCCATCAGCTGCGGCCATATGGGTGCCATCCATAGCTGCTGCCCCCCACTCACCCTCCTCCCATCTTGGGCTGTTAGGTGGGTGGAGGGGGCGAGCCGGTGGTATGGAGTGGGAGACACGGCAGTGACTGTACCAGCATCTGTTGGGCGCTCACTTAATCACTTCTAAAGATGAGTCGGCTGAGAAGGCCATGGAGGAAGTTTCTTTTTGCCGTTATAAGAACAATCCTGATGTGCAGCCTTTTGGTCTAATTACCTCACCTTTGTTGCTCCTCCTTGTGCTTCTCAGCCTCCCCCTCCCCGACGTCCTCTCCTGGACAGTTAAATCTACTGCTAGGCGTGCTCCTGTCAGAAGCAACTTGTAATTGCCACCACCTTAATCCTCCCTCCTAATGGGCTGAAAGCAGGAGGAGGAGGAAACGGGGAAGCAGAGATATTTGTGGAAGGGGCAGCCGGCCCAGATGGCACAACAAGGTGCGCTCCACTACTCTTCTCCTTGATGCCCAAATCTCTGTCTTCCTTTAGCCTTCGCTCAGTCTTTCCCTCCTCCTGGATGCCGAACCCAGCTGGTGGATTTTTTTATTTTTATTATTGTTATTATTTGTGGGGTAGAATCCTCACACTGCTGTTCTAATCACCTTTTAATCTCTAAATCTCAACTGTGTGTCCTAGTCACAAAATTTACTGACTTTACCACCTTAACCAGTGGCTCCATACTACCAAATATTGAAGTGTTTTGATTGAGAACAAGTACAAAGTGCCAAAAAAACACCGGAAGCCAAAGGGAAGCTGTGTTAAAATCTACAATGAAAGCTTTGCTTGAGCCACTATGCTGGTGTAGATTCATCCTGCATTATGGAGCATCTCATGCAGTTCAAAGCTTAGAACTCCACTCTCTTAGTTTTGAATTGGGAACCGAAACGTCTTCAGCTGCAGAATAGAAGTTCAGACATCTATATGTTTACTGTAAGTTGTTTTCTCAGTAACCAACTATTTGTTTTTACCATCAGGACCACAGCTCAGCGAGTGACCTCTTTGTTTTGCTGCATGTTTCTGCTGCTGTGATGACAGAACAAGCCAGAGTAAATCTAAACTTCCTCTTGCACAGGTACTGCACCGAGGAGGGGACACAAATTTACACGCAGCGAGTGTTTTTCTGTGACTGTATACGTCACGTGTGCTCCTCTTCGTCTCCCCCCCCCGTGCTGAACGAGCGCGAGCACATCCTGGGCAAATATTTAAAGTCAAAACAAGCCGGGCCCATAAAAAGCCGAGAGGTGGCGGCGGTGGTGGAGTGGCTACATCTGTCGGGGGGAAGGAGGGGAGGGGGGAGGGTGAGATGAGAGGAGAGGAGAGAACTGGGGGAGGAGGAGGAGGAGGAGAGGGGTGGCAGCAGCTGCTGAAACGAGTCTGGACACTGCTGACGCCAACACCTGTCCATAATGGAGACACACGGCGAGCAAATGTCCAGCCACAGCCCCTCACACACACACACACACACACGTATAAAAAGTGTGACTACATCTCTCATTGGAGAGTGAGCTATTTGATAAACAAACACAGAAAAAAAACAGACAAGGACACACACCTAACCCAGCCCTTTGTACCCCACCACACCCCTTTCCTCTGGCTGACCCCCATCTGTTGCCTCCCTGGGGAGTGTGTGTGTGCATCTCTGTGTGGGTAAGGGTAGGAGGTCAGGGGAGGGGACAGGCAGGCGTTGGCCCCGGCTGCCCATTGATCAACAGCTGCTAGGCTTCTCATGCTGGGCTGGATGGCTGGGAAGGCGACAGCAGCTGGCTCGGAGAGAAGCTGGAAACTCGGGGCCCGAAGCTGCGGCCTGAGCGAGCCGTCGAGGTCGGAGCTTACAGGTTGGAGACCTGGAGAGTAGTTGAAGCTGTGGCTTAGGTGGCAAAAAAAAAAAAAATGAGGAGCAGGGTTTTAGCTGAGAGGAGGAGAGCAGCAGGGGCAACAGGCGAGGGATAAGAGCTGCCAGGGATGAGCAGAGAGGTCTGGGACAGCAGCCAGATGCTGAGAAAGGCATGGATGCCAGAAAGAAACAAAGAGGTTAAATCAAGTTAAGGCCAAGATATGCTTCAAATAAACTAGCTCCTATAAACTGTCTTCTGAACGTCTACATTTAGAACCAAAAGGGCTGGATCGTTCTGCAGTGATGCTGAGTGGCTCTACAGCAAACACGGCTCCTGAATACATGGGATGTGTTGTTTTATGTGTGTGTTGCTGCTTTTATTGTCACCCACCACTGAAAAGTATTCTAATTGACATTAGCTGTGACCACCAACACAAAAATGGCTACAACTCAGTCGGTTTGACAGATCTTGAGCTCAAATTTGACGTGGTAGTCACTGAGAGTCACTCACAACACATACTCTGAGCTCAACTTCTCATATTACATGAGATTGTGCATAATGTTTTCTTCAAGGCTTGACCAAACCGGCTTTAATTCTGTCATCTCGCAACATAAGATGATCTTAGTCTAAAACTCTGGCATAAAAAGCGGCGGGCGATATGCATTTTTTCAGCTTGTAGTTGATATTTTAGGTTTTTTTGATGTGGAAGTAACTGCAGCAGTTTTAAGCGTTTTATTTTTACCCATTCTTCTCACTATTCTTTGTGGTTTTCATGCTTTGTCAAAATAAAATTAGCAACTGCTGGTCTTTCATCTAAAGCTACCCTTCAAACAACACGTGTTCAACATTTAAGGATAAACGTTGGTTAATTGTTAGAAAACTGTTGTGTTTAATTCTTCGCTCTGCAGGATATATCATCAAGACAACCCTCATTTAAAACATAAAATAGTGACTTTTGAACTAAGATCATCTTGTTTGATTGAAAGCACTAATTAAAAACCCACAAAACTGACTAAAATTACAAGTAATAGTGTACGGAGTGAAGGCTCGTGTTAACCCCTCACCCAAATAAAGCCGGAGGAGTTTTTAAAAAACCCACACACAAATTTACAACTGCTTAAAACTAACTTTACGACAAAAAGAACACCAAACAGATGTCAAAGCAACGAGAGAAAATGGTGTTTGCCCACGCCAGAGTGATTTAGTGCAGGAATGCGAGCAAACAAAATGCATAAAACTTCTGCCCGAGCTGGTGTTTAATAATGAAACGGGTTTATGCCTCTGGGTAAATGTTTAACCAACAGGAATCTCTTGTCTGACAATCACAATAAAAACAAGGACACACATCTGCGCTTCGTCACGCAGGAACACACGGGAAATTCTCCACACCTTTCACCTGGATGAGAGCATCACCTGAACGGGGGGATTTATTCTGTCAGTGTGTTTCTCTTTCTGTTTATAGTTTCCTTTTTCGGCATTTCAACCACTCAGCTGTCAAAATGTTCACCTCATACAGATGTGAGCTATGACTTTCATTGAAACAGATGGGAATTTTTAATTTTAGACGATTTTAGCTTTTAGCTGCTGTTTTGCTGGTTTTAGCTTTTATCTAAGCACTACTAACTTTAGCTTTTAGCTATGGTTTTGTAAATTTTAGCTTGTGTTCTGCTTGGTTTAACTTTAACAACTTTTAGTCTCTTCAGGGAGGTCAATCGGGACTCAGCGTTCACACTGCGTTTTCGTACAAAATGCTATTTTTTCTAGTTGCAGAACGAAAGAAAAGCTCAGAAAGTATTCACTGGATGAACATCTACAACTCATTAACTTTTGGAGGCAACCCAACTCAAGATAGCCTCCAATTCTAATTGACTTTAGGTAATACAGAAATGTCTATAAATGAGTCAAATGTACTTATATTGAGTTAAGATCCAACACAAACTCCAAGCACTAACATATATCACAATATCGGTACAAATTGTCATTTAAACTGCTATAACTTTGTCCCTTCTTGTCATAAAATAATCCTAGTTTAAAACTTTTGCATAAAAGGTGATGGGTGGTATGCATTCCTTCAAAGAGTTCTTTAATTCTTTGTGAACTCATCTTTATTAAGCTGAAAAAAATAAATAAAAGGTAGGGTTTTATCCTTGATGTTTGCACCACAGCTGCTGGTGGTCATTGTCGAAACGCACACTTGGTGTTTGGAGTTAAAAGCCAAACAGGAGCTGACATGAGAGCTGACAGCTGTGAGCAGCGTCGGCCGTCACACATCTGCTGGGCCGTTTTACAGGATGACCCCACGGTTCACGGGTGGAGGTGGGAAGGAGTGGGGGGGTGGGGAGGTGGAAAACCGAGGCCAGAAGAACTGAAGCAGGTGAAGGAGGGTCAGGGGAGAAAGAGAGCAAGGGCAGCTTTTATAGGCTTTTACAGCCGCGCATTCCACAGAGAGGTCAGCGCTGCAGATAAATGGCAGAGCAGATCAGGTAGAGGCTCATCGAGCGGCTCAGGAGCTGCGGTGGTGCAAAGCTTCCAGTCCCTTTACCTCCGCTTAATGAGACAAACATCACCTCCTCCCAATAACAGACTGGGGAAAAAAAAGGATTTTCTGCTAAAATGCAGAATGACTGAAACTGAGCTGTTGAAGCTAGAACACTGGCTAAAAGGAGTGTGCTAAAAGGAAGAGAACGCAAGTTAAGAGTCAAAAGCAGTAAAATGCTAACTGGAAGCTAAGAATAGGTCAACCCTAGCTAAAGGTTGTAAATAGCAGAACACTAGCTTAAAGCTAAAGGTAGCAAATCAGTAGCAAAAGCTAAATGTGGCCAAATTTTAGCTTGAAGCTAAAAATCCCATAAGAAAACAAAAACAGAGGGAGTGTGCCGAAGTAGATTTCAAAGGAAGGAGTTAGAGATCTCTGTGTATTTGCACAGGGAAAATTTCTGTCAATAAAGTTAAATATTGTATGTTGAAAAGTATAAAAGTTACGAAAACCAAAAGTCATAGCCGGGATGTCCTGAATGAGCTGAACGTTTTGACATTCAAATGGTTAAAATAGTAACAAAATTTTGCAAAAACAAGACAAGAAAAAAACAGGATGGCTACAGTGTGAACACTGAATCAGCATTTTAATAAACAATAAAATAAAATAAAATAAGATAAATCTGCCAGGTGTTTGGTTTAGACTGAAATGTCCAAACCACTACAAAGTTTAAACTCCTGATGCTGGACGGTGACTTCAGATAAACCGTTTTTGTAACTCTACCTGACTAAAAACACACACAGTGCCTAAACACCATGAACTGTTGACCTTTGCACAGAGGTCGGACCACCTTAAGAGAGGGGCGAGCTGAGGGGAAACTCACCAAACATCCTCTCTGCTACTGTTTAATGGTATAAATGTTGACAGGCGAGTCACAAAACACTGATCCTTACATAAACCACGAGTCTGAACTTTCCTTTAAAATGTATCCATTTTATTCACTTAGTGAGACGACTGCAGATGTGATCTGCACCCTCCGCTTTCCTCCTTTTCCTACAGAGGGGGGCTTTGGATCACTTCGAGTAATCCAAGTTGTGTCCAGTCAGCTGTAGGAGAAACCTCATTTGCTCTGCTTCCCTCTCCGGCACAATGCAGCGGCAGCGACCGCACAAAGAGGCCTCACTGTGGGATTCAAAAGGAGGGGGAGGGCGGCGCGCACAGAGAGGGTGAAGGGGCTGGCGGTGGGGTACGGAGGTTACGTTTTGGGCTGGACTGAATGAACTGAACACGATGGGAGGCGGGAGGGGGGTGATAGAGGTTCAGTCAGGAGGAGAGGGCTGGTTGCAGTGTAACCCCAGACTGAAATCTTGGGACACCACCACACAATACAGAGGAAGGACGACGCTGAAGTTGGCATTAAATTCTAGCGTCGAATAGCTAAAGGGCGATTCCACCTAATTTGTCACTACCATCCGCGTCTTTAATTGATTCTAATTTAAAAACTACTGCACCTAGACACTTCAAACCTGGACTGGATTATTCTCCTCTTCCAGATACATGATTAAAACCATGATTGGGATTTGTGAAACCTTTCTCTGATTTGTGAAAACTCATT
>NC_051451.1:19164509-19192026 GCF_001649575.2 Kryptolebias marmoratus | reverse complement strand
ACAACTAAATAAATGTGTGGAATAAAATTCTTCCAAGTTTGAAGTTTCACATTTGTTAGTTTTAAGCAAAGACATGTCATACCAATAATCAATTACCTATTTTTAATTTTTGTTGTCATTCTGCTAAGAAATATGTAGCCAGGTACATAAATGTAAGCCACCCCAGGATTGATTATTTTTGGTGTATTTTTCAGGAGTATTTGTCATGTGACCGAGACCAAAGCAACGGGTGAAAATGTAACTTTAATGAGTTTTCACAAATCAGANAAAAGGTTTCACACATCCCAATCATGGTTTTAATCATGTATCTGGAAGAGGAGAATAATCCAGTCTAGGTTTGAAGTGTCTAGGTGCAGTAGTTTTTAAATTAGAATCAATTAAAGACGCGGATGGTAGTGAAGAATTAGGTGGAATCGCCCTTTAGCTATTCGACGCTAGAATTTAATGCCAACTTCAGCGTCGTAGAGGAAGGCCAGGCCGAGCGCAAGGTTTGCTCCAAGGTGACACATTTCATTCGCCAGCACAGCCTCGTTCAAGTGGGGGAGGGGTGCAGCTGTTCTGTTTGGCGCCTACAACAATGAATCTTTTTTGTGCTCGCGCGGCAGACACATCTGGGCCGTTTATGTGGAGGGGGGAGTGGGGGTTAGAGGTTGTTGGTTCATTCAGATGCAGTCAAATAAGAAGAGGAAGTTTGGTCAACGCATGGAAATGAGCTGCAGGTGAGGCTGAGGTCAAAGGCAAACCTGTGGTCAGAGAGAGAAATCAAATCGTAAACAAGAGGAAGTGGGTTTTTAATGTAATGTCTGCTTTGTTTGACTCTACAGTAGCAGCAAAGATGAAAACAATTTGTATTTTCTCAATCTGCATAAAGAATGAAACCAATCAAACCTCTCAGTCCATCAGAAAGGGTTTCACAGACATACGCAGTCAAACAGCTCCCTCTAGTGTTCATTGTTAAAACTCCTCTTCATCACATGCTGTTTCAGGCTCTCATATTAAAACAGATGTTAATAAATCTGTTAGTTTGGGGTACTTTCTATAAAGATAAAATTAAAAAAAACTCTTAAAACTAAATCCCACAGCATGAATTAATCTGTCTTTTCTGACGCTTCTTTGTCATTCATATTCATGGAAATTGTAAGAGTTGTGCTTTGAATTTAGTCTAATGCAAACTCTGCACAAGTTTATAATCTGTGTTGTGCTTATTTATGCTGAAAATGGCCATAAATCGGTCATCTCTAATCTGCTGTGATGGTAGCTGTCAGCCTTCCCTAAGACATACTGTGATGGATAAGGGATCCTTCAGTTTTCTGATTGAAATGTTGCTAAAAACTATTGGAGAGAAAGTCTGTTAGCAAAATATCTCTTGAACCACAGAACAGACTTTAGTGAAATTCTCAGAAGGTAATCATTATATGTGCGTCTACAGCTGATTAACTTATGGAGTCATTAGGATTTAAGATGAGGAAAAATAAATCACGTGCCAAGTGGTACACGACTGTTAATTCAACCTTGGTGCTGTGAACATTAGTTCAGTTGAGTAGTTTCCTTTTGGCTCTTAACCTCGGTTACTTTAACTTGTGTGTTTGCCATGCTGAAGCACCCCCTCACTTACTTTAGCCAAAAAACTAGGTTAGTGTTTCCATACAAACCCACAGCTCAGCCCGTCACCTTGAGGAAAACATAAACACATAAGTACGACCAGTTATTGCTCGTTTTGTTTTATTAATGATAAATTTATGGCTTTATTCCATCCATCCATCATCTGCTGCTTGTTCTGGAGTTGGGTTGCAGCGGCAGCAGCTTCAGCAGGGAAGCCCAGACATCTGATGACAGGAGTACAAAGTCTATCATCGACCTGCAGCCCAGGGTGTCCTTGTGCCATGTGCACTTATGGACCCCCTTATGTTCCAGTATGGTGTTTGTTATTAACAAACTAGGGCTAGCAGAGAAGTCCAATAACTACTCGGGTTCAGATCAGAGAGGCTGTTCCTCCTATCACGCTCCTCCAGGTTACTCTGTTGTTATCCACATGGACATTGAAGTCCCCCAGCAGAATGATAGAGTCCCCAGCTGGAGCACCTTCCAGCACCCAGCTAAGGACCCCAAAACAGCTGGGTAGAGTGGAAGAAGGTCCAGTCCCTTTCAAGGAGATTGGCTCCAGAACTGTACGCTGAGGTGAGCCCAACTATATCTAGTCAGTACCTCTCAGCCTCCCGCACAGGTTCCATGTCCCAAGAGCCAGCTTTGGTAACCCAGGGTCAGAGCGCTGAGGCCCCCGCCTCTGGCTGCTGCCCATAGCACTAATGTTTTATTTATTTTTGTTGTTGTTGCTTGAGTTGGATTTTATTTGGCCAAAATGACAAGAAGTACTGTATGCTGTACGCTGTGGTACTTTTTTTTTTTTTTTAATGGGAGGAAACCGGAGTACCCGGAGTAAACCCAAACATTCACAGGAAGAACGAGTAAACTTTACACAGATGGGCAGAGCTGTGATTTGAACCAACAGAACCTTCTCCATATGAGGCAGATATAAGGATGCAGAGTTGACAGGCTTTATCCAGTCTCTTCTTTAAAATTATGACTTTGCTAAATCTTTACTATCTCCGGAGGAAACTTCCCACAGATTTGACCGCCCTCTTGAAGATGCTTGGCTTTTTTTAAAGCTTTTCTGCAGTGTAATTTGAAAATGTAAACATTCGGCCAAGCTTTCATTAAATTTCTCGTTCTGGTCCATCAGTGCTTTAAGGATGTTACTGTTAGAACCATAAATCCGAAGAAGGTTCTTCTTCATGGTTTTAACAGACTTGTCAAGATTTTGCTCAAAAATTTGTACATCGACAGGGTTCGTGTTCATTTCATGCATCAATCGCGATGATAGATCCTCTACGATATTTGGTACCAATAACCGATTTATTGAACCTTTAGGGGCTTTTTTCAGAAGTTTGCAGACCAAAGCATGTGCAAGTGCTTTGGCTGTGTTTTTATAGTCAGCTGAACTATCGGCTGGTTTTGAATTTAATTTATTTGTATCCTCAGACTGCCCAGAGGTGGCTAATCTAACAGGGGAGGACACAGTGTCACTTACATTTTGATTTTTTAAACTATTGTTTTCTGTAACCAAGTTATTATACAGTATGGTGGGACCTAATTGTCTAATGGGCAAATTGGTGGATGTTTTAAGATTGGGATTATTTAAATCTAATAATTCTATGTCTGCGTCTTCATCCCAGCTTCCAGAGACTAGAGCAAGGGGATCCGGTTTAGTAATAGAAGGTCCAGCCTTTGAATCACGTGAATTTATGTTTTTCAATGTGTCACTTTTTTTAATCAGGTTTCCAGATGATAGCTCGTTAAAAATGGCCTGAGGAGCTATGTCATCTGCTGGATCCCGCATCTTTTGCAAAACCATTTTCCTAATAAAATCGCTTACAGCATTCTCTGCCAGTTTGTACAAATCGTCCCATGGAAAACTTGTGGACAGTTGGTTGACCATCTTTTTCATGTCCATAATAAAAGATTCTGACAAACTCTTGCCCCTCACAGCTGTGGGCAAGTCGTATGTCCTTTTGATTAGAAGATGGTCATAAATAGTGTCCGTAAGGTCTTTAGTGAATTGTTTTACTTTACCGTGGTCTAAGATATCTTTGAGAGTCTTACCATAGATTCCTGACTTAACTTTGTTCATCATCTGAAGAAACTTGATGCTTTTGGACTCAAAATCCATTTTGGATGGTACTGGCAGTGAGACGTTGATGGGGGTAGATGTTCCTGGTTCAGGGGACTCTGGAATACACTCTGGAGTGCAAAATTTGACCCGTGTGCGAAGTTATTACTTTTAGTTTTCTGTATTTTTCTCTCTCAGAAGGTAAAACCCGTCCTTTCAAAGTGACCTGTCAGAAGGAAAATGACAGGTGTTCTTCCACACGGTGACGTAACAAAGGATCAATTGACGCGTCAAAGGATTATTCCAGCGTGCGCGCTCACTCTGCAACGTGACGTCACTGACAATGACGTATAATCAAATAGACGTCACCGGGACGGGCGAGCCCACTCCTGCAGCCCGCATGTGTTTAGATCTGTGCGCGAGTGCGGTCACGTGACTGTCATGACCAAAACGCGGCTGCGTCGAAGCCGAGGTTCAAATCTAATGAGTGCAGTCAGGGAACCTGCTGTTAATAACAGAATGAGCTCAGCTCCTCTGACAGGTTGTCTCTGCTGTCCTTGGACATGACGTCATGACCTGCAGCTATTTAGTGCTCAGGCTGTGTCAGGGACCACTCTCAGCTACTACCACACCACACTTTAGCTCAGTATCTGTAAAAGTGGCTGCGTAGCTGTGGCGGCCAGCTTGATCCGGGTTGACTCCATGGCTGATCGCTTGCAGAGATGTTTCAAATGATTATTTCTTGGAAGTTTCATTCAAATCTGACCAGTGGTTTAAGATGTATTTTGCTAACAGAACAGACAAATACTCATATGCACATAAGAGGCAAAAACATCATTGCCTATGTATACATTTAAACAGATAAAATTTCTCTTATTGTTTCCTTTAAACCGTGTTTCAGTGTTTGTGATCCTGTGATAGAAGACAGTCAATGTTTGAGTCTGATTAAATACTTTTTTACTTTTCTTTGTCAGAACACAGAGCAGAGTTTGGTCATTTTTAATTGAAATGAAAACAAACGCTGTTGCTATGATTCAGTATTTGTTTTTATGCTTATCATTTTTATGTCTTTGCTGTTATATGTTTTTTTCTCCTGCTGTAGTTTTTGTATGAATTTCTGGTGATGTATAAACCTCTATATTTAGTTATTTTAGCCTTGTGCACCAAGCCAACCTTCAGATTTATTATCATTATACAGACCCTACAACAAGATTCAATGAACGAAAAAGCCAGGCTTAAAAAGAGTAAATAATAAATAAATAAATTTAACTTATTCATGATCAATGTACACAAACAACAACTTTAATGAAATCTAGGTCATAGTTAATCTTTTTAGTTTTTGGTTAATTCCATTGTTTTGCTTTTCATAGCAGATTTTTCAGATATTTTCCACATTAAACAAACAAAAAAAAATGCAATTTCACAAATGTTTATTATCGCTTGCTGCCAAAAGGTGATAATGTTTGTGTCTGTTAGTAAAATATCTCATGAACCAGTGGACGGATTTGATTGAAATTCTAAGTAATGAGCGGATGAACGTCAACAAACGGATTCAAGGTGCTCCAAATGGGAACTCTATCATTCTGCTGAGGGACTTTAACACCCACATGGATAACAACAGAGTACCCTGGAGGAGCGTGATGGAAGGAACGGCCTCTCTGATCTGAACCTGAGTGGTGTTCTGTTATTGGACTTCTGTGCTAGTCATAGTTTGTCCATAACGAACACCATGTTAGAACATAAGGGGTTCCATAAGTCTACATGGCACCAGGACATCCTGGGCTGCAGGTCCATGATAGACTTTGTTGTGTCACTGGATCTGCTGCTGTATGTTTTGGACACTCGGGTGAAGAGAGGAGCAGAGTTGTCAACTGATCACCACCTGGTGGTGAGTTGGATCAAATGGCTAAAACAATGCACTGGTGGAAATGTACCAAGTGAGGACAACCAACTTTTTTTTTTTTTTAAAACATCTGTAAAATTAAAGGCAGTGACAACCAGATATTTTAAATGATATTTATCAGTTCATATGTTACAACTACCTTTCTCCCACAATAACAGAGCATTGTTCTGAAAGTGCAAAGATATCAAAGATAAGAAATAAACGTATGAACGTGAGTAGAAAGATGTCGGCAAACTGAACCGAATCTCATTTGTAAAAAGGACTACTCTCTGTGCAGTTTCCTGAAAAAGAAAGAAAAAAACAAACCGCCTGCTAAAATTGAAACACGAGACTTCTTACAGTAACGGGCAGATTTGTGTGAACTCCTCATTATCTGCGTTCAGCTGAAGCTTACACAAACTACAAGGAAAATAAAAGCTGTTTGAGGGGTTGAACGACAAGGCGATGACATCCATACGTGTCTGATTAAAAAAACACAAGAAGGTGCATTTAAAAATGAAAGAATCCCTTTATCGAGCCAGGATGTTGTGAAAACCTGACAGGAAGCAGATAAGAGTCCAAAGCATCTAAAGTGCAGAGGTTAAAACTGACTTACACCAAACTGGCACAGAGCATCTCAAACACAGCATAAATCAACAAAAACATACGAGTCAAGTCTGAGTTGAACACGTGGACAGTTCTTTGAGACAGTATCCTGTCTGTTTTAGTGTTCCCTCATGTCCTCTAAAACCTAAAGTTTGTCTGAAATAAACGTTTACAGCATCAGACAGACAGTAAAAATGGAGGCTGTTGTTAATAAGTTTAAAACCGTTTAAAAAATCTGACGGAGGCGATGGAAACTTTTCAAACACAGTGGTCAGTGATGTGTGGAGCCTCGGTCTGTAACTCGGGACAGTCTGATGGGAAAACGTGAAGAACAGAAGTGGTCGTGTCTCCGTCGGACAGCTCAGAGACAGGTAGGTAGGTTGTGTGCACGGGGAGCTGGGGGTCAGAGGTCCAGTTGATTCACTGCTGTGCGTCGTCTTCGTGTCTCTTCCTCTTGTCTAGAACAGCTGGATCATGGACTCTCGAGACTTCCCCACTCCGATCCATTTGACTGAGGAAAAAAGGAAGCATTATAAACCTTAGAATTCAAATATATGTATATTGTTTGATTTCAGGAACTAAAGCATCAAGAGAGACACTCAAACAGACTGAGCGTGTTCCTGTGGCACCCGATGGGGTTTAGCTGCACGGACATGTTTGAATGCATTTTAGATCGAGTTTAGAGAAAGTTTTTTACAAGGGATGAAGTCTTTCATTACATCTTTGATGATAAAGACACAATGGAGGACCAGAGGGTGGCCTTAGCCATCACTTCTTTTTCAAGTTATCCAGTTCACAAGGTTTACATATGTATGGTAGTGGCCATCTTGGTTTTTGACGAGGCAACCCAATTTTCAACAGCGACCTTTCTTACACCTAGAGGCATCCACATACAAGAATGGAAGTCAGTACGCTGCTTATTTTTCAAGTTATCCATGTCCGATGGACAGACGGTATTTTTAAAGTCCCCTCTTTGCGTCGCAATGGGGGACAACCAGTAGATGGGAATGTGGTTGAACCTGAACAGAATGGGACAAATATAGCTAAGAGTCAGAACTAACTCTCAAATACTAGAACTGAGTCTATTTTAATTTACAAGATATTATTGCTGCATGCAAAGCTAAAAATAGAAAAAAAGTAATTTAGAAACAGTAAAGTATCATTTTCACGTATTATTCGATGTGTTTGTGTGTATAACCGTACCAGGCACTCCCACATGCTCCTCAACGAAGTGTACATATTTCTGAGCTTTCTCAGGCAGCTCCTCGAAGCCCCTAGCAGCCGACGTGTCACTCTTCCAACCAGGCAGAGTCTCGTACTCCACCTCGACGCGCTGCAACAGCTCCTGATTGGCTGCCGCAAAATTAATCAGAGCAGAATATGGAAACAGTAACCTCACAGTCGGTCACAATAACAGTGAACATGTTAAAGCTTCGAACAAGCTGGAAGATCAGGAAATGGGGTCCGACAACGCAGATACGTGACTTTGACCCAATGTTCCTGATCAGAAATCAGAGCGCTGAAGAGACGAACACAACAGTTTTAAACTCCTGACTCATTTACTGACTCACCTGGAAAGTGAGGTATAGTTTTGCCATCGACTTTGTACACTACGCCCACTTTGAGCTCTGAGAATACATCCAGTATGTCAAGTTTGGTGAGAGCTAATCTGAAAAGAAAGAGAGAGTCATCTTTACAATAAATAAATAATCACTGTTGGGGTTTAAAAAAAACACAAATATCCTTTACTTCTATTGCACTCAAAAGACTATTATTATAACAATGAAAGATTACACCTACGCAGTGAAGCCGTTAATCATGTGTGCATATTTGATGAGCACCAGATCCAGCCAACCACATCGCCGTTTCCTGCCTGTGGTCACGCCGACCTCCTTCCCTCGAGTCTGAAGCAGCTCTCCGGTCTCCTGATCACAATAAGGCAGGGACAAACATTTCTCACAGCAGACTCTTTTTTTACAACTGTCCAGAGTACAAACATACCCTGCTGATAAAGCCTGACCTCAGTTTCAGTCAGAACCAGGAGTTATGGATGATTTAGTAAACATGAACTAAAATAAAAACCAGCAAATGGCGACAATTCACCAAAACTTCCACTAGGTGGTGCTGTCACACAACAAACTACTAATTTTGTGGCAAAATCTCAATCCATTACACCTGATATTAGACATGTTTCATCCTTTTGTTTTTTTTTCAAGTTCTCTGCTACACTTAGTTTTCACTTAACTGTCTCGTTTTAAAGCTGCATCACTTTAAGCAGCCTCCTCTTCCTGTAACGAGCATGCTGTGTCCTCTTACGTTGCACTGCTCCGAGGGGAAAGCACCGATGCCCACTCTGGTGGTGTACGCTTTGACGACCCCGTAAACCTCGCCGACATTCTGAGGAGGCATGCCGAGGCCAGTGCACACCCCACCCACCGTGCAGTTGGACGACGTCACAAACGGATATGTCCCTGCAACAAAATCAACCAAGAAGACTCGTCATTCTTTGAGTTCCTACAACAGAACTAGAGGAAGGACCACCGTCAGATTTTATTTTATTTTGTTTACATTTGTTGCTGCACCTTCCTGGAGGGCTTTCTGTATATTTATTTTTATTTCTCAACTTTTCTTATCTTTCTTTTTTTTTGTTCCATTATTGGTTCCCAAGGAAGCAATTTTTACAAAACATTTGGTCACAACATCACAATGCCAACTTCAGTACTTGAGATAAAATGACAAGTAGACCACTTCCCAGAAAAAAGTTGTGCCAGTCGGAAATGAAATAGAATGCAAAAGAAGAGAACATAATATATATATATATATATATATATATATATATATATATATATATATATATATATATAGATAGTAATAAACATAAAGAAAACCAATGAAACACACAGACTGAAGGCATAGTATTAAATAATGATGTTGTGTATCCATCATAGGAGAGTGGACTATCACGGTGGCTTCATCCCACGTGCTTTCTAAAAATAAAACCTGATCTTCTAATTTTAAAAAATTTTTTCCATCACCTCCACGGGCCGAACCACCGGTCCACCAGGGAAAACTTCGGTGGTCCCGTATGTCAGTCCGCCCCTGGCTTCACAGTAGAAGAGTCCTGGTGCCGAACTGACCTGCCTGCAGTCCAGACCTCTCAAAATGCTACAAATTCTTCATTTCAACATTTGAAATGCTTCCTATGTTCCATTGTGAAATGTGGTTCATGACATTTGCAGATCATTACATTCTGCGATTGTGAAACAGTCTTGACTGTGGTCATTGCTCACAGTAATGAAATGTGTGTTTTGGTACAGCAGCCTGTTAGGGCTGGGTCTGGTCTGTTATTATCTGATTGGAAAAACACCTCATTTAAGCTCTCATGAGAACATTTGTGGATTGAAGGTTTACTGTAATTCTGCTGGAGTGACCCGCAGACTGCTGACACCGGGTGCCTTTGTGCTCATGCAGTCAGGTGACACAGTGATTTTAAACCGGTGAACGTGCGCGTTCAGAAGCAATTCAACTTACCTTTGTCTCTAGTCTGAGCTCCAAGCAGGCTTTTGTAAAGAGCAATGAAATAATCTTAAGATTATCTGGACCAAACCACCAGGTCACTGCAGGCGCATTGAATCACGTATGTAAAGAGTCCACATTAGCAAAAAAATTAGATAGTTTTAAGATTAGCGATTAGTTAAGATGCCCAAACACTGATTCACTGACCGAAGTCTATGTCCAGCAGTGCTGCGTTGGCTCCCTCCACCAGGATTTTTTTCAGAGGTCCATGAAGAGCTTCGTACATGTAGTGCACACCGTCCCTCACCATGGGCTTAAGCCGCTCCACGTAGTCCTAGATAGAAAAAAATCTATACTGTTACTTACAAAATTGCAAGTAAGTCTTAATGACTTTGTTTTACTGGCATTAATTACCTTTAATTTAATCAGCTCTCCCTCTATGTCGATCTCCAGTGTTGGGTACATGGCCTTGTACTGCTGGGCCAGAACTTTATACCTGCAACAGACAGCAGTTTTATTGTCATTTTCCTAACATTAAACACAACATTATTCATCGTGCTGCAGAGGAACATAAATCTTACCATTACCCATCACTACCTGTTGTCCTCCTAAACACACCAAGGAAGTTCTAACTCCTCCCCATCTGGTCAGCAAAGCCATTTCTTACTCCAAATAATTGCAACCAGAACAAACATAACCATTTTTAAAGATTAACTTTACTTAAAAAAAAAAAAACATTCATCCATCCATCTTCTACCGCTTATCTGTGGTCAGGTCGCAGAGGAAACAGGTCCAGGAGAGAAACCCAGACATTCCTCTTCCCGGAGACACTCTCCAGCTCCTCCTGGAGGATCCCAAGGTGTTCCCAAGCCAGAGAGGATACAGAATCCCTCCAGCGACTTCTGGGTCTGCCACGAGGTCTCTTCCCATTGGGAAGTGCCCGAAAAACCTCCAAAGGGAGGCGTCCAGGAGGCATCCTAATCAGATGCCCGAACCACCTCATCCGACTAATTTTGATGTGAAGGAGCAGCTGCTCTACTCCGAGCTCACCTTATCTCTGAGGCTGAGCCCAGCCGCCCTACGAAAGAAGCTCATTTCAGCTGCTTGTTCTTTCTGTCATGATCCAAACCTCATGACCATAAATGCCCTTGGGGGCTATGTTGTCGGGAGGGTCTCTGACAGCAAACTGGCCTCAGGTGAGGGGTCAGACCAAGAGTGATTCAAAAGCCTCGATGGCAAACCAACATATGCATCAACGTGGGCATCAGAGCGCCTGGTGGTCGCGCCTTGGCTCCAGAAAAAGAGACCGGATACCACCTTCACCATGGAGGTCTGGGCGGCAGGCGAGGGAGGGTCCATTGCCATGCCAATTCCTGGTGGCATAAACTAGTTCATCGAAACAAAACCAAAAATCCTAAAAGAATTCCTGTATTTCAAACAGTAAGTAAAACTGAAAGCAAGCCATGAGCAGCAGCAGCGGCTGAGTTCACCAAACAAAACTCAAACTAAAAAGGTCCTTTAAGAACAAAGCAGATGTATAAAAATACAAACTGATTAATACAGCATTGCTGGAACAGACCTTTCCGAGAACTGACTGAAGTCCGCCAGCAAATCGCATATCCTGAGCCCGCTTCGAGCTGCTTTGGCAGAGTAAACTGGACCGATCCCCTTCTTTGTTGTCCCGAGGCTGGAGAGGACCAAGAGAAGGGGGAGGAGAGATGATAAAATACATATTAGGAATTCACAACGTGCTGTTTTACAGTTACAATGTTCAGCAAATAACTCCTCGTGGCTCAGTGATTGTTCTTTTGGTTAAAACAACCCGAGCTGAAGTTCATATGGCTGTTTCTGATACTGAGGTTTAAATTTAACAGAGTTAACAATAAACAAGACGTCCTACGCTGAATGCAGTCAATAATACATTGATAACATTGAGCTGTATGTGCTAAACCTTACTTGATCATTTCTCATGTGACAAAACCAACCTGTACACCAATTTAGTAACCCAGACACAAAAAATATCTCCTCACACTGCTGTAACAGCTGTCAGATATGACAGAGGAGGACTATTATAAAACAAAACAAACTAAATACACATTTCATGTTAGCATGTCAGCATGTACATATGATAAGTCGTTTCTACTGAAGGGAGGGCTCGGCACGGCAACATTTGCTTACCCAACATGCAAACTACAGAGCATAAATAGACAAAGATCCTCCGTGGTTACTGAGTTTCACTTTTAGCAGCAGTCAGTGTAAAACATGCACTGGTGGACAGCTGGTGGATTTCTCTTTTTTATTCTTTACCTTTGGTTATATATTTGTCCTAATGAGACCAAGTGAATGAAAACATCTGAGACTGATAGTTTCACTAAAAACCATAAAAGTCTAATTCAAGGTCCAGCATTAATTACAGGACTGTATCACCCACCGCCTGTCATGCAGGAAACTATTTTATGTCAGGAAATGACAGACTTATAGTTGTTGGCCAAACTTTGAAAATAACGTTATGGTAATCTTGTGCAATATTACAAGACTCTCGGCTACTTCCACGTCAAATTTCAGCTCAGTATCCGTAAAAGTGACTGAGTTAGAGCCCTCATTCTGTTGGCTAGTGTGGATTAGTTGTGGCAGCCATCTTGAACCAGGTTGGCACCAAAAGTCAATCAGTTGTAGATGCACGTGAGATGATTATTTCCTGAAAGTTTCATTAAAATCTGTCCAGTGGCTCATGAGAGGTTTTGGTAACACGTACACAAACATTATCAGCAGTAGCAGCAGCCTTCACAGGCGATAATAAAACCCGAGTTATTGTGTATTGAGTGATCTTTTTGTAACAAGTTTTGTATTTTCCGAGAAGCTTATTTGTAGCATTTCAACACTCAGGTTTTATAGGCTCTTTACATCTAAACTCTGTGATGCGACTCCTGCAGAGCGTGAACTGTAGCCTGACCTCCAAACCTGCTGAAAGCTTGTAAAAACTGGACCACGAGGGCTGACTGGAGAACATTCACCCTTTCTGTGTCTCTCCCCCATCTGACAGCTCATCTTCACGCTCCTTCGGCTGGTTTCAACATTTCTCACATTCAGTTCAGAAGTTTACTGCTTGTGCAAATAATGAGCATGAAAAAAAAAAAAAAACGTTTTAAGCAGAGGTAGTTGGAGAGGATTTTCAGCCGGTTGCAGGTTTATATTCTCACTGGCAAACCAGTCTGACCTTTTTGAAAAAGCCTTTATTTAGAGCAAAAATCATACTTTTGTATGCGACTTTGTCCAAGTACAAACACATGCACTGTTAACCAGCTGAAGTGATGACACTGCTCTTCTACATCAAGTAAAGTATCATAAAGTGCTCACAGTGTCAGAGTTTTCTTAAGAAGTTGTATTATCGAAAAATTCAGCTTCTTATCTGAAAATAACTATGCCAACCTAAACGGTTTCTTTTCAGCCACACATGAAGTCTCACTCACGACTGGATGTCGTTTTCTCACACTGTACATCTCTGCTGCATCTAATTTTAACTTCACAGCTTAAAACAAACTCAAAAAAACCCTTTTAAGCATGCAGTTCATGTGACACATGAACATACTCATGTGTTCAGTGAGTTTGAGGTTGTTACAATAAGGAAGTTCCCGAAAACGACTGAAGAAATTTGCACTTTCGTCAACAAACTGATGCAACAAACCAAACCCATCTCATCTTCTGTTCTAACTGCTTTTATATGAGGGTTCCATTTGAGAAGCTGTTTTTTCTGTAGGAGAGAATAACCGCCATTAAGTCTGTAACACCAGAAATATTTAAAACATAAGCGTGTGAGAGCCACAGAAAAGAAATCTTCTAATTGTGAGATTAAGGAACAGAGACTTTGTTAAAGGTGCTCATTGCGAACTATGAAATAAAACATAAAAAAATGATATCCTGAACTCTAGCAAATGGTGCAGTTTGAAAAAGTTTATATGCGATACTGAAATGTGGGTACGCACTCAATGTAAACAAACTCAAGCACGTGGAAGCTTGAGTGACGAGGCTGACCTACATTAGGCTGGCTGTAGTCGGTTATATCGTGTACACTGATTAGATTTTCCTGAAAAAAGGGGGTGACACGCACCCAGTTTTCAAGTTCATTTCAGTTTAGATTGTTTTAAAAAGGCTATCTGAATATTTAACTCAGCAAATCTGAGCACAAATTTGTATCAATACCTCAGAGTTGCCAGACTTCTTGACCCAAAATGGCTTTCAGTCACTTTGGCCATTTCCGTAAGTAAACAAACGCATGTGGGAGTTGGCCTCCAGTCACAACCTTTGCTTACAATTTTCTTAAGGACACATTAACCCACAATACGAGACAAAAAGAAAGAGAATTTTGGGGTTTTTTTTGAACAGTCTTTAAGATACGGCAATGAGTACCTTTACCCTTGAGATGTTAAAGAGTGAAGTCCGTATGCTGTGTTATGGTTAAAAACTTTACACCACATTTAACCTCTTAAATCACTTAATCTGCATTTTACAGTTGTGAGCTTTGTGACATCAACATTAAACCTCTAAAACAATGTTAGAAAAAGGAAAAGCTTCCATGACAAATCAAGTATCACACTATTATTAAGATAAACAAAGAATCATGCATGTGACATGATTTTCCTTCCACGTTTGTGATCAGCGTGTTGTGATCAGCGTGTTGTGCGCAGCGACGTGTTTCAAGCATTTTCGAAAGCAACAGGTTTCTTACTTCTTGCCCGCCTGCTCTTGCCTCTGCTGTTCCTGAACGCCGTCGACCGCTTGGTGGAAGTCGAACACTGCAGAGGAGGGAGAGAGGGGACACACACTCTCACACACCTCGGAGAAAGCAGGGCTCACACGTCCACCAACACACACTCACACGTTTCTTCATGCGTACGCTCGAGCTTTCACACAGATCGAAACAGAGTACGGGCCTGGGAGGACTTACCGATGTGTGCTCTATCGGAGATGATCAACCTTTTCTCCCAGTCTTTTAGGCCTAAACACAGAGGTACACTTTGAGTATTTTCAGTGTTAAAAAAAAAAACAAAGCAAAAACTTTTGTTTCTGCCTAAAAACACTCACTTTTTCCTTTGCGTTGGTTCTTTTCGGCCTCTTCAAACAGCCCTGGAAGATGGATGACAACACCATTACCTGAGGGGGAAAAAAACAAAACCAATTAATGACATCTATATTTATTTTTTTAAACTAGAGACTTAGTCAGTTTTATTCAAGATCAAAGATAGCTGCTATTTTGAGCACAAACCTCCGCCAAGACCCAATATCGTTGTCATAATGGGTCTGATAAACGATGACATCAGCATCATGTGACGTGAGAGCGCAAACCTCCCCCTAGACCATAGGCTCATTACAAGGTTACAGGATCTGAATCGAGATCCTGATCACCATCAAAATTTATTCATTTGTTCTTCGGGACAACATGTCCTGAAAGTTTCATTAAAGTCAGGTAATTACTTTTTGAGTAATCTTGTGCACAAACAAACAAACACTACTGAAAACATGTACCTCCTTGATGGAGGTCAGCTACTAAATATCTCACAAAGTTCATGAAGGCCACCTTCAGAATATGGTTCTCTTTAGGTGTTCTGTGCCCAAATCAAAACAGGCCGTTGGTACAGTCTGCAAATGCATGTCGGAAGGTCTTAAACTCTCGTCGAAAGTGTCGTTCTTCTTCAGCCTTCAGCTACCTGAAGTCTGATTTCGAGGTAAATCTCAGCTACAGCGAGCGACTACGCCTGCGTGTGAAGCCAGCCTAATTGTGCTGCTAAACGGAGTAACTGTGCCCGGCGAAGGCGGCCTGATTGATGCCTGCTCTCAAGAGTAATCCAGCCGCTCACTAATTAGCTTTTAATCGAGCTTTATTAAATTGAAAAGGTGAGGTAATTACTGTGAATGAATTAAGTGTAAAAGGGAGGGGGGGGTTACAGGATGACACCATCAGAACAAATGCCTCACAGACAAAATTAAAGGCTACATCAAGTCACTGCTGAATGCTCATTTAAATTTGCACACAGCTTGAAAGATGCTAACGAAAGTACAGCGCGAGATATGAAGGAGGCAAAGTGTTTCTTTAAGACTAACTGTGGTTTGTGTTTGCAATATTAATCTGACTTAATGAATCTGTTAATCCTTTTACCGAAACTGTGAAACCGCTGCACTGATTACCTGTGTTAACGAAGACGGCGATCGACCAATAGTCTGCTCTAAGTATTTAAGGGGAAATAACAAAATCGATCAAACGCATTAAAACTACAACCAGCGTGTTGCGAGATCTGTCGCCGAAGAGCAACTGAGGCTGATGGAGCCGACTCATCTTGTCCTCAGTTTATGGCACTGCCATGACTTGCCCCACTTGTGCATATTTATAGATCAGCTCATAACAATATTGTTTACCATCGTACATAGGTAGGCAGACGGGTCACTGGAATGAAATACAAAAACAAAACGTAAAGGAATATTCCTGAATTGGAAGCATCAGCCACATTAACATATATTAAGACTAGACACAGGATCAGAAGCAGGAAGTTGAAGACACAAAAGAGAAGCGCCCCTGAGTGGCTTTAAGCCCCGCCCCTCCGTGTAAATGAATGGGACGTTTTCCTGACTAAAAAAAAATGATAATAAACTCCAGAACTTTTTTTTTTCCAGCTCTTTATTTTTGTTGCTCTTACTTTGCTGCTGTTTGTTTAAATGTGATTTTTTTTAAACGCATTTAGTTTCAGGGACTTATTTAAGACTTTAAAGAGAGTATAACGTTACATTGTGATTGACAGGGTGCGCTGGGATGGCGTGCAGGCTTACAACTCAATTAACTATTTCTCAAGATAAGTGAAAACTCCGACCTGTTGATGGCAGTAAAGGGAAAACTGAGGGGATTATCAAGGATGCATTAGATTTATTTAATAAACACAGACAATAGCAGTGGACAGACTGAGTGGGTCTAAAAGTATATCTGTATCACAAAATTAGCACTAAAGAGTAGATGCTGAAACTTTAAATGTATGTCTAAATATCAAATGTCAAAAAGGCCGGCTGTCTTAACTGAAAGTAATCTGATTCCCTTCTATAACACACAACAATAGAAAATAGATGATGAGTTTAACTTGGTATGAAATTTAAGTACTGCAGCGTCTATCAAACTGCAAAATAAATAAATATGGGTGGGGCGATCATAAGACATGTGGAAACAATATCAGTTTAAGTGCTTGTTGCGCTGGAAACACCACACTGCAGACCTCCCTGAGCAGCAGAGCCTGCAGACGAGCACAAACATCAAAGAGAAAACGGCGAAGATGTGATTAAGCATCAGCCGTCATCCGTTAAAGTGCAGACGCGGGGAGTGTTTGGGAGGCTTAAAGAAAGAGTTCGGGCTCCATTAGCTAATGAAGTTAGTGCAGATGGGTGGACGTGGGGACGCGGTGTGGGCTGCGGCCTGGACCCGAGTCAAGCTGGTCACACTTCAAAACAGACTCTGCAGCAGCAACGACGCAGGCTCAAAGTACTCTTCGATTCATTTAGGAGCGTGTGTTAATGTGCGTGCACACCGAGTAAAACATGAGAGCGTGTTTGAGTGTTTAACACACCGATGAAGGCAGTGACTTTGGGGTTGATGATGCCGCTGGGCAGGAGGTGGAAGTCATACTCGACCGAGTCCACCACCACTGTGTGTCCAGCGTTGTTGCCGCCCTGCAAAGGAGAAAGGAGGTGATGATGATGAGTAAAAGGCAGCAGAAACACAGAGGGAGCTGCGTAGCTTCATTTTGAAGATCGTGAAGATGGGCTGAATAGTTTGGCGAGTACTAACAAGCATCATTCATTCTGTAGTTCTCTGGCCACTGTGTTAGTTTCATCAGACTGTGCTGTTGCATAAAGTCTCACTCAAACCTACAAAGAAGAACAAGTTAAATAGATTGCTGGTATGCAGAGTTTATTATTGGAATAGTCATTTATTCTTCATACCCAACATCCCTCCAACGTGTTCTGTCAAGACTGCAGCTCCCAGTTGAGCCTCAAAGTAAACTCAGATCATTTTCAAAACAAAGAAATGGAGCTGGAGGAATATCCTGAGGTTTTATAGCAACACTAAATGTTTGCCTGGCAGACGGTAAGTTTTAGTGAAAAGTTCTGCTGAGCTTTAAGGTGGCATCACAAAAACACCAACAGATTTCTATTTTTTTTTTTTATTCATTCACACTGAAATAAAGTGGAATGAACCAAATTATAATTGGACTGTTTCCTTGCATTTGAGTTGAACTTTCTGTGCATGGCGCATCTGAAACACCCTTTGTTGTTAACCGGTGAAAAATAGAAACAACCTGAACATTTTTAAAGGAGTTTTCAGCCAATGGACAGCAACACAGATGAACCAAATCATCGAACGTCTAGTGATTGTCTCTTAAAAAACAAACAAAAAAAAAAACACAGCAATATTGAGACCAAAATTTACAAATGAAAACATAAATTTACCCCAAAGCTTCCCCAAAACAAGGTAGTATTTATCTTCCTAAACTGTTCAGTATAAAGCATTTACCAGCGGCAAATACATGACACTGATCAGAACAGTGTTTTTATACGTATCAATACTATCAAAACCCATTTAATGCTGCTGAAGTTATTTATACTTGCTGGATGCAGCACAGTACATATGTAGTCTAGCACAGCTGACTGCTGACAAACAAAGCACAAAAGAAACCTAAAAAGGGAACGGAGAGCTCTTAGAACAGGGCGTCACAAATCGACCTGATCTGCTCCTTCTCGCCCGACCTCTAACTGCCAGAAAGCAAGATTAACGAAGATAAACACAGAAGTTACTTGAAAATTAAGCTGAGCCTGCGTTTTGCTTTGATTACAACAAGAACACCGCAGGTTGATCCGGGCCGTAGCAGCTGGCGTCACAGCTCCCTCCTGTGACCAAGACGTCGGCTCCGGATATAAATCAAACCCAGCATGTGCTTTTAAAAGTTATTCCTGGCCACTGCAGTACCCTGGAGGGGCAGAGGGGAAACTCATGATGGGGGCAGAGATGCCTCTCCTTTTAAGATGGTTCTTTTACAAGATCACCCCCCTCCCACACACACACACACACACACACACACACGCACACACACACACACACCACCCCAACAGAACCAAACAACTCCAGTTTTCCTAGAGTCCCCTGATCAGGTCTGGTTGTTGCCCTCATCTATCAGGGTTGAGTTTTTAAAATTACAAAAAGACATCAGAACAGTTTTAGGTCACATTTTAGGCCCTGAGAGACCAGATGTAACATGCAGGTAAATACACACCTGTAGGGTCTGACATTAAAAGTGTCCTCTATCAGAATAAACAGATGTAGGATAAAAAATAAAATGATTTGGACCTTTAACTACACGCCTCTCCGCTCTGGTATAAAAGAGAACATCTAATCAGAAATAAGTCCTTAACTCCAAAAAGTCTCAATTTAAAAATAAAAAATAGAAAAAAAAGGTGTGGTGGAAAGAAAAAAAAAACAGTTTATAACCTGAACTCAACAAGTCAGCTCCACTTAAGGTTAGTTGCTAAATTGGAAACTGTTTAACCATCGTTTTCCTGAAAATTAAAAAAAAAAAAAAAAGGTATGAATTCTGTCATGAGACGACCTTCGCTCTGCTTGGTGGATTTAGACGCACCTTCTTAACGGTTTGCTAAAAGAAAATGTGTTCAAAAGCACAAATTTAAAAACCCATATCCTGTTTGATCATTCACGATAAACTTCCCGTCACGCCGTGCAGCTCGTTTCCTGTTATTAACGTCAATATGGAACTGGAAACAATGCAAGTTAAACAGTCTCAGTTTGTGTCCCGAGGGAAACATTTATCAGCACCGTCTCACTGAATCATCCGTGTAAAAATGTAACAGAAAGTTGTTTCCGTTCAGCTTCAGCTTACGGAGCGTCCTGCGACGTGTGATTCTCCTCCAACACACGGGTTGTGTTGAGCACGCTGTCTCTGAGCAACGCGAGCAGTTAAAAGCCATGACGACTGCCGAAATACACAATTTTTCAGTGTTTTTGATAGGAATTTTTATGCTTTTCACACAGTTTCTACATCATTAAATGAGGATTAATGTAATTCAAACTCATCTGTTTTTTTTTTTTTTTTTAAAAAAAACAGCAAATATTCCTCGCTTTTGTTTACAGCTAAATTCAGCAATCAGTTAAAGAAATTCTCCCGTTGTCTCCCGCAGGACAACTCATTCCATCTGATCTTGGCTCCAACGTTCGCTTTAACGCTCTCCACCGCTCGATTTCCTCATCCAGAGCGACTCGGCTTCTGTTCACTCTCGTCCTCACCGCTTTTAGTCGCCGTTTCTTTTTCTTAAGAAGAAGAAGAACTCCCAACATTTTCCTCTTTCCACCCGGTGTCTCTGACTCCATCGTCCTCCCTCTGACTCTGTTTACATCCGGGGATTATTTTTACCGACTCGCTCAGAGACTCGTGAACTCGTAAGTGTTCGAATGTAAACAAATGGCTCGTAATTGTTGGCAACTGCTGATTTTACTCATTTATTACAAATAATGCTGCAAACTTTTAGTGGTGAGTGATGCATATTTATTAGTTATTTTTATCATAAATGATACACAAAAACATTGAGAAATTGCGTATTTTGACAGCTATTATAGCTTTAAACCAAACCTTTTGCCTTTTTAATGTATAGTTTGACATTAAACTTTAAAAAGACATTTAAGTGAAGACAGTTTTAAAAGGATAGTTTTAGTTTAGATGTAATATATGTAATATAGATATAATATTTGCAGGGGTAGGCAACGCTGGTCCTTGAGAACCACTATCCTGCATGTTTTCCTTGTTTCCCCCGCTCCAACACACCTGATTCAGTGGTTAAATTAACTCTTCATGTTCTGCAGAAGCCTGTTAATCCCCCACTGATTCAAATCAGGTGTGTTGGAGCAGAGGAACAAGTAAAACATGCAGGATAGTGGCTCTCAAGGACCAGGGTTGTGATGCAAAATACTGTTTGGTTTTTGCAGGTACAAACATGCGCAGGTTTGACGTGAGTACGTGACGTATTCAAATAACAGAATACAACCATTGTTTACCAAACCTTCAGCGAAAAGGTTAACAGAGCAACGGCTTACGTTCCCCACCCACGTTTATTTTGTTTAGTTTTTGCAAATATGTCCACACTGAAATAGTCCATCATTATTATTAATATTTTTATCACCCGAAGCTGAAAGGAGAAGGTGGATGAGAATGTTTTTGCCCGTGCGTCCAAAATATTTCATGAACCACTGGACAAATTTGAATGAAACTCTTAGAAACTAACGGCTGTACCTCGGTGGATTTTACAGGTACAAAAGTAGAATTTGACGTGGTAGTAGCCGAGAGTCGTCCCCAGCACAGACCCTGATGTCTCACGTTAGAGAGCACAGAACGTTATTTTCAAGGTTCGACCAAAACGGCAACAACGACGTCAAGGCGGGACGCTAAGCCTTTAACTATGAAACAGATCATAAAAAAAAAAAAAAATTAAAACACTTTTTTGCTATAAAAGCAAAGATCTATGACTAAATCTACAAAACAAACATGACTGAGTTGCACTTGGCGGTGAAGGAGGAAACAATATCTGTTCGGTTGGATATGAAGTGCTTTGGTTGAATTTACAGTTTTAAAACAACAAACATATCAGAGCGTAGGGCATCAGTTTTAAACAGCTTTATCTGAGTCGCCAACGCCCCAAACCTTCAGTTCCAGCGTGCTGAAAACTAAGGGCGTGGGCAGCTTAGGAGCTGGCAGTATGTCAAAGTGAACCACTCCATATATGATGGATATAGCGTGCGTGCGTGTGTGTATTTGTATAAATATATATATAATGTGTAATCAGTCTTGTGTTTTGCTCCCTCTGCTGCCCACTGCTCCGGTCTTAGAGGCCCGGTTTGTAAGGAACGCCGAGCAAAACTGCTTGCAAAGCTGGGTTTATAAAAAGATCAACACTATGTGCTCCGCTCACTCAAATATCAGCGAATTCCCCCCACCCCGCCCCACCCCACAAACATATACACTCATGTGACAGAGTACAGAGGGAACGATGTGCACGGTGCTTTTTATTATTATTTTATCCCTTCCTGTTTTAAGTAGAGCTTTAGTCTTGGCAGAAAGACACTCTGATGCTCAGGAGTAGCTCTGTTATGCCAACTTGTTCCCACCAGAGAAAACTAACAGCTCTCTGAACGCGGCCGTAGTTCCAGGACTCAGACCTTAAACGCCATCATGATGAGGAGGCTCAACTTCATGAGAACTAAACAAATAAAAGGAATGCATATCACCCGGCAGAGGTTAAAACTAAGATCACCTTGTGTCTAAAAGGATGAAGTTGTGACCGTTTTGGTCAAGCCGTGAAAAACACATGTGTGCAAAATCTCAGGTGAGCTCTCAGTATCTGTTGAAAATGACTTTCAGCTACCACCACTCCAAGCTTTAGCCCGAGATCTCTAAAACCGACTGAGTTATAGCCTTCTTTTTTGTGTGCGTTTGTTAACGCATACTTGCTGTGAGAGCAATCTTGAACTGGACTGGGTCGTGTAACAGATGTTGTGATAACAAGCACACACAGAGACGGGCAAAAAAAAACATTAGCGCTCTGCCGTTGCCTTTTGGAAGCGGGTGATAACTACATCAATACGTACATGTACTGACAAGTTTGACTCGAATCCTAAAAACCTGACTTAGGATAGAAAAACACGCTGAAAGCAAAGAAGGGTGATGTTTTTGCTTGCGTCTGCTTATCTGTAGCTCCAGCGAAATAATGAACAAACATTGTTGAAATGTTCAGAAAGTAATCACTGAGTTGAACATCTACAACGGATTAACTTCAGGACTAATCCATGATGGCCGCCTCAGTCGCCTGACCTGAGAAAAAACAAATAAGTGGCTACAACTCGTCTAATTTCGCAGCTCTTCAGTTAATATTAACAGCTGAGAGTTACCCCAAAACAGACAGGTTGTGCGACCTCTTTACTTAACCTTGGCGTTACCTGTGTGAGGCAACCCTACTTATGTGTTAGCAAAATATTTCATGAAACACTCAGAAAGTAATTATTGGACGAGCATCTACAGCCCATTCGCTTATGGAGTCAACCCAATTCAAGATGGCCGCCACAAAAATGGCTTCACCTCAGTGAATTTTGCGGCTTTTGAGCTAAGATTTGGTGTAGTAGTAGCTGAGAGTCACTGACAACACATACTCTGAGCACGAACAGATGTCACATAAGACTGAACATAAGGTTTGTCCAAAATGGCTGCAACTCCATGATCTTTCAACATAAAATAATTTTAGCCATTAATGGAAAGGATGGAAGACCTGTGCACAAATATGAGTTATAACTATTACAGCTTAAATAAAATGTCAAAGAAAATGTCCATGTCTAAACAGGAAACAAGACTTTTAAAATAGAATGAGACAACTTCGGATAAAGCAGGTTTATAAAAGGTAATTTAGGCTGTAATTCCTCAGTGAATTTGTAATTTGACTTGTCTGGTTTTACCTGAAAGCACAATTAATACCTGCAGCTACCACAGGTGATTATGTAATTGCAGGTGTTTAAAAAGCTGAGCAGCTACTAGCAGGAATTCAAGGTGACTTTAGCAAAACAAAGTTGCTAACTAGAGAAGTCAAGCTTGTTGACAACAATGCTGCGTTCAGGAAGTAGCTTTTAAAATGGGAGAAAAAAAAACAACAACAAATCAACACCTTGGCTTGACATTCAGCGCGGTTAGCATTAGCCTCGTTGTCACACCTGATAAACAGCCAGGTATAAATGTGGCGCCACTTCTCGGTGACGGGAGACACTGTCACAGTCGGAAGCTGGAGGGATGTTTGTTTAGTTTTTGTTTCCCCGACGCAACGTGAACGCAACCCGACGCCGGCCAACGGTTACCTGTGGCGCTGACCCGTCAACAGACGCCTCCTAACGGTGACCACGTACCTGGCATCTGCACACCATGTCCGCATCTTGCGCCAGCAGGTCCACGACTTTCCCTTTTCCTTCGTCGCCCCATTGAGCCCCGAGCACCACGGTCACCTTGTTGCCGACGGCCGGTCTGTGCGCCCGTTTCGCCGGGCTGCCTCCCCCGCCGTTCGAGGCCCCGGCGGCTTCCTGACTCCCACTTTCAGACATTTCTGCTGCGGGCTTCCCGGCTGACTGCGCCCGAGCCTCGCTGCCCGAAGATAGGAGAGACGCGCGAAGAGGATCACTCCTCCGCGGGTACGTGAGAACGGCTGCGGAGCGTCGCAGAGCGCATGCGCCGCTGTCTGAACCCCAAGTTTAAAAACGCACTCTAACGTGAAACGAACGGAAATCCATCACCGAGTCAAATAAGTCACGTGAGAGTTTTATTTTAAACCAAAACAAAACTCGGGTTTCGCGAATCCGAGTGCCAGTGAATCATCTTCACTGATTCTACGACCTCAGGTGGCGCTCCCACTTTTGGAGGTGTGTTCACGTACAGGGAGGGGTGGTAGAAATACTATCAGAAATACTCTATTACAGGGACAGTAGGACCCCTGTATTTGCAGCAGTACTTAAGTACTTTTGAAGCAGAAAGCACTCTAATCTGAATCCTCACTGGTATATAAGTGATAGCTAACTGATCAGTAAAAAAGCATTTGGAAGAGGTTAAGATTGAGCTAATTTAAACAATGTTGTATATTCTGTGGGATTATGTATTTTAATACATCACATTTGGTACAAATCGTACAGATTTTAATCTGACAGTAACTATGCAGAGAAGACAGTGCAGCTGAAATACTGAGTAGCAAAACTTGAAATACTGAAGCAGAATAGTTGAATAAATGCAACAAAAGAGACTAAACTGGTAGTTTGATCTATTAGATATGAAGCAATAATAACAGATGTACTGGTTATAGTGTCTTTTAATGAAAAGCTGCACTGTTCTTGTCATTATTCATTACTCAGATTTAGTTTGTTTTGTTTGTATTAGATTGTATATTAAAAACTGAACTTTATGTAATTGGCTAAATCTTATTGGTCACCTACCACCATTATCAAATGATCAGTTTTAACATGTAGAGACACAGAAAAGAAAGTCTTTATATTTGTCCCCCGGTGAAGTTAGCTGTAGTCTGTCTGTCTGTCTGTCTGTCTGTCTGTCTGTCGATCAGCAGCCTCAGTGCAGTTCCCATCACGACTGTCCTTTGGTTTCCTTTGAGCACAGCGTGGGACGGATGGTCAGCTGGGTGGATGAGAGGAAACAGCGGGCTTGAGGGTCACGACGTTTCCACAGTGACCCTGCTGAAAGCAAACACCCAGATAAATACGTCTCGATCAGTCCTCGACTCCAGGGATCCTGTGGTTGTCCGTTCCCACCGAATGCATCGGATGAAAGGGAACCTGGAGGGTGAAACGCGTCGTCTTGTTTCCTGTCTACTTTCTTTTAAATTAAGCAGCTGCAGCAATAAATCTCTGCCCGAGTGAGAATGAGTGACAGGATGCACAGCAGGGTCAAGGTCACACAACAAAGTAAGAGTCTACTGCTAAGATTTATCTATTTTTTTTTAAACTGAGCTCTGGAAACTGGACATCTGTCCAGCCAAAGATCATCTGAAGCAATTAATAAATAAATAGTCAAAGAAAGTAATTCTATGTATGATTAAATGTATTCTTGCTAACATCTCAAGACTGTTTTTGTTTTTCAGCAGCCAGTTTGGACCAATAAATGAAGTTTACAGATAAAATGTCATCAGGTTTCAGTCTGACCATAGAGTTAAAAAGATTAGTGACATCTGGAGGCTAACTGAAGCACTGACACCATTTACATCCCATGTCAGCAGTAAAAGTTTAAAAAAAAAAAAGAAAAACCTGTGTGGTCGTTTTAATCTGATGTTTTTGTTAATTTATACTAATTAATGATTACATCATCATCATTACATGTTGAAATGAGACATTTACTTGTTGTTAGAATGTGTCAGACATTTTTTTTTAAATCCTAATAAGCAGACACACTCACCCAGCCAATAAAAACAACACTTCAGATTAGAAAAAGAGTTCGGTTGATTAGGAAAATGATAATAATGTTTGAATTGATGCAGCTTAAGAACGAGACGGTTAAGTGAAAACTAAGTGTAGCAGAGAACTTAAAAACATTTACAACAAACAAAAGGATGAAACATGTCTAACATCAGATGTAATGGATTGAGATTTTGCCACAAAATTAAAAAAAGGCAACGAGATTCTTTTAAACAGTGTCACTGTTTCTAAATTTATTTTATATTTTTATACCTGTGTATATGCATTAATCAATTTTGTTTTTGTAACCAGGTTGCTGTGTACTGCAGATTTCTGCCCAGGTCCCCCTTGAAAATGAGATCTGGATCTCAATGGGGTTTACCTGGTTAAATAAAAATAAAGAAAAAAATCTGTTGTGTAACAGCACCACCTAATGGAGGTTTTGGTAAATTGTCATCATTTGCAGGTTTTTATTTTAGTTCTTCAAGTTTACTAAATCATCCATAACTCCTGGTTCTGACTGAAACTGAGGTCAGGCTTTATCAGCAGGGTATGTTTGTACTCTGGACAGTTGTAAAAACAGAGTCTAATGTGAGAAATGTTTGTCCCTGCCTTATTGTGATCAGGAGACCGGAGAGCTGCTTCAGACTCGAGGGAAGGAGGTCGGCGTGACCACAGGCAGGACACGGCGATGTGGTTGGCTGGATCTGGTGCTCATCAAATATGCACACACGATTAACGGCTAAGAGCCCAGTGTGAGAGCACAGATGTTTGTGTTACATTAAATAAAATGTGCTGAGCTTTACGTATAAATCATCTGTGAACTCAGTAAACTTAAAAACATCCAACTGTTGATATCTGAAAAGAAACTCCAGTCAATGTCCAAAGCAATTTTCTAAACATTGTTCAGAGTTGACATAAAATCAAAGCCTTCTAAGGTTTATAATGCTTTCTTTTTTCCTGTCCCGAGTTACAGACCGAGGCTCCACACATCGCTGACCAGTGTTTGAAAAGTTTCCATCGCCTCCGTCAGATTTTTTAAACGGTTTTAAACTTATTAACAACAGCCTCCATTTTTACTGTCTGTCTGATGCTGTAAACGTTTATTTCAGACAAACTTTAGGTTTTAGAGGACATGAGGGAACACTAAAACAGACAGGATACTATCTCAAAGAACTGTCCACGTGTTCAACTCAGACATGACTTGTATGTTTTTGTTGATTTATGCTGTGTTTGAGATGCTCTGTGCCAGTTTGGTGTAAGTCAGTTTTAACCTCCGCACTTTAGATGCGTTGGACTTTGGACTTATAAACTATCTCAAATTTCCATTAGGACTGGTACAACAGAACCAAGGTTCTGGGTTCCTGCCTTCTACTTTAGACAGTACTACCGAGTCTGAACCCATTTCACAGTCAGATTCCCCCACTGAACCCCCTGTTAGCCCATCTGAACAACGAGACAATTTGATTAATCAAACAAAGTTTGTGGCAAAGTTATGATTTTACAAAAAAAGAGATACTGGATAAAGCCTGTCAACTATGCATCCAAAACAACACAGACTTCTGAAAAGTCTTAGTAAATGTCAATCTTGGAGCCTAAACTGCATTAGTAATAACATGTTGATGCACGTGGCATGCAGCTAATAACTAAAATAGGTGAAAAGATTAGATAAGACCTCTCCCTGGGCTGCCACCTTATCGTGGTGGAGGGGTTTGAGTGTCCCAATGATCCTAGGAGCTATGCTGTCAGGGGCTTCATGCCCCTAGTAGGGTCACCCAAGGCAGACAGGTCCTAGGTGAGGGGCCAGACGAAGTGCAGCCCAAAG
>NC_051451.1:19151600-19161185 GCF_001649575.2 Kryptolebias marmoratus | reverse complement strand
GCCTGGGAACGCCTTGGGATTCCCCCGGAGGAGCTGGCCCAAGTGGCTGGGGAGAGGGAAGTCTGGGTCTCCCTGCTTAGGCTGCTGCCCCCGCGACCCGACCCCGGATAAGCGGAAGAGAATGGATGGATGGATAGATTAGATAAGAACCTCAAAATACACACATAATTTGGGAAAAGGGTCAACTTCCCTCAATATGTAAACAAGCAACAATAGTGCCATCCTAAAACCAGGGAAATGACCCATCTAGTTACAGACCTGTTGTACTGACTTCCCTTGTCACAGAGAAATTAAAGTATTGTTTAGAAAGTGGAACCCTTTGGTCTCTAAGTCAAGATGGGGTCCCTTTATGAAACAAACATCAGGAGCTTTGGATGGGTAAGTGATGAGAAGGCAGAAACTGTACATTTACAGTATCCTCCATGACTCTTCCCATTACCAAAAGTAAATCTAAACATACATCAGAAACTAAAAGAGAAATCAGAGCAACTCCTAACATGGCGCATCGTTCAAAACACTTCTCTGACACTGATCCTATACACAGATGGCTCTAAGGATGTTGAGACATGGCGAACAGGTTCAGTGGTTTACTTACTGGCCCTTCAGATCATTTATCTGTATGCTGTGAAGTACAATCAAACTTTGATACTTTGATTGCTAAAATGAGGTTACGCTTAGCTTATGATAAAATAATCACAAAGAACAGTTGTGTCTGTGGGGTGAGGGAAGCCGAAGACTCCAGGACATCATGACAGGGGCGAGTGAGATTAGGTAGCCATCCTTGAGACAGAAAAACAAGCTGCTGCAGTTGTTTGTGTGCAGAAAACCCTGGTCTTGGGCATGGTTCATAGTATAAAAAGGAGGTGAAAGGGGAATCACCTCAGACACAACTGGGAACGGGTTGCTGTTTCTTCTTGTTGGTGAGTTGTCTCCATTCGGCTGAATGTTTAAATAAATGTATTGTAACGATTCGTAAAGGGTTATTGTGCACTTCTGGTGTTACTGTTACTTTAAGTTAGGCATGTTATGTGTTGCCGCAAGTGTTATTGGAAAAGGAGGGTGGGAGGGGGTTCGCTCGCGCGGGACTGGGGGGATTGGGCTGGCTGTTCCGCCGGGGGTGCGCGCTGCGACGGTGTGACAAACTACCTGTAACCAGAGTTGGGACCTGTATCTTCCCTTGTGTTGTTCTACAATAAACGGCTGGTGAGGACAACTCGTCTGGTCTGCTGTTTTGCTAGCCGAGGGAACGCTACAGTATGATTGATAATTAAACCTCTGGTCTGGACTTGTTTTGTGTGTCCGTCTGTTCTGCAACATCAAAGATCCAGTGAGAGAAAGAGAGAAACTAAGTGGTGAGGTGAGATTCCTCTGAAAGGAGTGAACACTAAAAAAATGGTTTCTCAACAATGCACAACAGAATTTGTTAGCAATAATGGTATTTAATCTGATAGCATGTCAGCACTTAGAAGTATTGCATCTGGTAGATCATCAATCTGAGCAAATCCCATCACTAAAATATTTACTGCAATGTACAGGGCGGACATTAAAGGTACAAGAGTACAATTCCTTTGGGTTCCCGCCCATGTTGGTGTGAAGGGAAATTAAATCGCAGACATCCTGGCAAAAAGAGCTATAAACCTAAGTCCCATTGAGCAAAACCAAAATCAAGCCATTCATCAGCCTGTATACACAAACAGCATGGCAGGAGTACAGGTATGATCAGGAAACACACAGTACACAAAAACATGTTGTGGCAGGAAGGAAGACAGGCTGGAATGGAAGAGAAGGAAATGCCATCACTCCACTCAGAATGGGACAGACATGTCCCAGCTACACTTTATACAAAACAGATAAGCACCAAACAGGATAGTGCACACACACATACTGCTACTGCAATAAGTACAAAATCCACAGGAATCATTTTTTCAGCCATTATTGAAGACAAACATATCAGGACTTCACGTGATTAAGTCTCTTGGAGGAAAAAGCAGCCAACATACACAGTAAAAATAGTACATTTGAAAAGGAAAGTAGTTTAATTAGATAAATCTAGAGTTGTTTTTTTAATCTCCCGTTGATTCACACTACAGCCCTGTTGGTGGCGGTAATGCACCTCAAACGGGTTTGCCAACCGCCAATAAAAACACCGAAGAAGAAGAAGAGCGTAAAGCGCCTTACTTCGACGTAAAACCTCAACAACAACAACAAAAAGTTCTAGCTGCTACGTCGAACATCTTCCCGGGTGATTCATTTAGGTCCTAATTCGACGAAAATGTCTCCGTTGCTTCTCAGGGCTTTTGTAAACGACCGGCTGACGGCTGTAGTGGAGGAAATATTTCAGGTTTTTGAGCAAACAATTGCAAAATACGAAGAAGAAGCGTCCAGCTCGAAGCAGGAGGTCGAGCGGCTCAAGGGTCAGCTGCTGCAGCTGGAAAACCAGAGGACAGGTGTGTTTCCTGCCGCTTCAGTCCACCTGTCACTGACGAAAAACACCAGAACATTAAAACCAAAACGTCGTAGTTTCCAACTAACTGCGTCTAAACACTGTTTCACTGCTGAATGATGCGTTCAAGTACCCCTAGTGGCTGTTGACGCTTTGAGAGTCAACGCAAGTTTTTACATTTTGGGATATTTTACTTATTTTGGAGCTGTAGCTGTCTGTAACACATAAATAATTAAAATAATTCACATTTGTTGCAAACACTTTAAGGCATATGCTTTGATAATGTACATAATGCTGTAATTCAGTTCCCACATGTACTTAAAGTGTAACTAATGGTTGATTTTTAGCAGCATTTGTCAAATAATTCCCTTAGCTTTCCTTGAAGGAATGACTCTCAGCTACTACCACATCTAATTTTAGGTCAGTATTTGTAAAATTGGCTGAGTTGTTGCTGTTTTCAGGTTGGCTGATGATGTCTTTTAGCCATGGCGGTCATCTTGAATTGACTGACCCTAAAGATTAATCAGCCGTAGATGTACATGTGATGAGTACTTTCTCAGAGTTTCATTAAAATCCATCCTGTTGTTTATGGGATATTTTGCTAACAGTTAACGCTGACGTTTCAAGCAAAGCCCTTACTCAAGACTACACGTTGCGAATGACTCGCAGCTACAACCGCACCGTAAATTTAGCACATCATATGTAAAATCGACTGAACTGTAGACACATTTGTGTTTTCTAAGACCTGGCTCGGGTGGCCATCTTGAATTGAGTTGGCTCCAAATATTAATCTCCTGTAGACGTACATCCGAGGATTATTCCCTGGAAGTTTCATTCTGAATCTGTTCAGTGGTCCTTGAGATGTCTTATTAACAAGCAGAGCCGGCTCCAAATAGTTAATGACAACATCTTTAAGCAAAGATCATATGCAATCTGTTAAAGCTCAGAGTACGTGTTGGACATCAGTCTCAGCTACTACCACACCACATTTCAGGGAAGTGTCTGTAAAATCTTTTGGCGATGAGGTTATAGTAAGAGCTGAAAATGATCTGGACATTATTCAACAACAAAAGTAGTTGTTAAATGATGAATATTTTCAGATTCTTTTTCCCAGTTTTATAACAGTAATGACTGTTTAGATTTTTTTTTAAACTATTAATATTTATGAGAGTGATGGGTGTTCTTTTTTTGTTTGTTATAGACATTTCTCAGTTATCCTCCTGTAAAGATGAAACTCATTGTGAGCAGGAATCAACCCTCAGCAGCATCGAGCAGAGCGAACCGGAGCTCCGGATCATTAAACAGGAAGATCATGAGCTCTGGACTGCCGATCACCAGGAGGAGGTGGGAGAGGGTGTCTTTTATCCACCCCATCATTCCGTCTGGGAGGACAATGAGCAGGAAGACGCAAAGCCACCTTCACAACCTCGGATCCAAAGCTGTAATGCAGAAGACGAGCATCAGGAGATGCAGGAAGAGAAAAGCGGACAGTTCGACCCGTCACCTGCTTCAGCTCTGCCTTCACAACATAAAACTGCTGCAGGTTTTCCATCACACCAAACAGAACAAGGTCAAATGTCATTCATCCTCTCCAGAGAATCCACTGAGTCATCTGACTTCAGCTTGACTGGAGCCGACTATCAGTGCCATTTGTGCACTGAAAAGTTCTCCTCCAGTCACCGCTTGATAAATCACGCTTTCCGTAACCACTCAAGAGACGTCAGCATCATGTGTGCCGTGTGCGGACGGACCATCGAGTCCTCGGAAAGTCTTGACTTGCACCTGAAGTCCCACAAGAACTCAAAGTGTTGCCTCCTGTGCGGCAAGCAGTGCAAGAACGCGACCTCTCTGACGGAGCACATGGCCAGCCACGCGGGGCTGAAGCTGCACCGCTGCCACGTCTGCGGGAAGGAGTGCAGCCGCAAAGGAGATCTGAAGATACACATGCGGATCCACACGGGCGAGAAGCCGTTCCGCTGCTTCCTGTGCTGTAAAAGCTTCACTCACAGCGGGCACCTGAAGAAGCACATCAGAAGCCACATGGGGGAGAGACCGCACAGGTGTGACGTGTGTGGGAAGGCGTTTCTGCAGCGCACACACCTCAAATCCCACTTAGGCACCCACAGAAGCACCGACGGCTCCATATTTAACAAACAGAATTAATGTAATTACGAGCAGTTTGTCATGCTGTATGTTTTGACCGAAGTTTCTTGAAGATGAATTTAGATGTGATCCACTGTAGTTGGTTAAGTGGAAACAAAATAGTGGTTTATTTCTAAAAACCGCTTAATGAACAGTTATGAGCAGAACAAACAGATTATATTTAATTTAACACTATTAGTAACCCCTGTGTGTAGGAATATTTAGCAAGAACTAGTCTTTTGAAAACTATGTCTATATATGCACTGCAAAAGATATTTTTAAAGGTTCTGCCTTTATTACATTAAAAAACACGCTGATTCGCAGAGATGTAGCATTTTATGGAGAGCAATCATTCCTAGACGAGGTTAAGAATAACACATTTGGAGCTAAATAGAAGTTTATGGGCACGGCAGACGGCAGCCTGATAGGTGTCAGAGAAACCAGCAGGAGACATTGAACTTTAAGAACTCGATCTGACGTGGCCACTGTGCTGTAAATCATATATTTAAGGTAAAACCAATATTCAAAATGATTAAAAACACTGTAGGGATCATCAAACTTAAAGGGATGGTTTGGATGTTTTTTAAAGGGATGTTCTGTGAGTAGTACCCTTTCATCTGCTGACGTCAGTTTTATAGAGAACTGAGTGATGAAGGAAAAAAAGAAAAAGTCATTAAATTCAGGCTAACGTCTAGCCAAGCTGGACCCCATAATACAGCATTTTATCAGGCCGGAGGTTTAAAAGTAGCTAATATAGAGTTAAGTCACACAAATATCATAGAGTTGCTTTGTTTGCCTGATCAGATGTTAATCACAATGAAAAAAAAACAAAAAAACAACACTGCTGCCTTTTAATCCACAGAGCTGAAGAGAGTAAACTACAATAATAAGGAGGAAGGTGATGTGTTCTTCAGCATCCTTAGCATTCATGTGTCAAAAAATACAGAAACGATTTACCTGTTCAACCACATACTTCCACTGTCTGTGTTTGAAACAAAATATTATGTATATACAGCATATTTTGTGGAAAACATACTTGCTAGTTGCACTTTAAGACGTCTGAAGTGCACTCAGTCTCAAACTGAGGTTAAAGGGAACAAGGGGTGTTTTTATTTTTAAAATCTTAAGTGCAAGATTTCTCGTTTAAATCAGACTTTGAGACTCTGTTCCTCTTTACTGGTGACATGAGCTGTTTTCTGCTGCTGTTCTGAGTAAAAATAAAATGTCATCTTTTCTGAAATTTGATGGATTTTATATGATATTTTCCCAGAGAATCCACACTTAAACGCTTACTGTCACGAGCGTTACCAGCCTTGTGCTGACTTTAAAAAAAAAAAAAAAAAGCAGTCAATGGTTTTCGCCTTTTTAATTATTTTAACATGATTAAGGGCCCTTGAGCAAGGCGCTGAAACTGGTTCAGTGAGCGCTCACGGTGTTTGCACAGCCTCAGAAGAGTTAAAAACATTCGCCACATTCCTGTTTTTGTAACGGCAAAAGAAGAAACTGTTGCTCACAGAGTCAATTTTTTTTTTTTCTAACTTGACTTATAATTAAATGAATAAACGATCCACGTATTTTCAATAAAGGTTGCTTTTTCAGCCAGTTGTCCAGCTATATTATTATTATTATTATTTCAAAAAAATTTAAGTATAAATGGCATAAATTAGTAACATAATACAGTCTGAATACTTTAGCTGTGTTGTCAGATCAGTTGTCCTGTTTACATATCTTTTCCTTCAAAACTCATGTAAACAACAACAACAGTTGGCATATTTTTTGTTTATTATTCATTCTTGAAAATGTTGATTTAGTTCAAAAGTTTAGTTTTTGTTGCTGAATAATAATACTCTCCACCAGGGGGCAGACAGGAGCCTTTATCTTTTCAGCAGGCCAGCCAGAGTCTACAGGATTCCAATAAAATGACAATTTTATTAGCTTTAGTTTGTCTTTTTTTATCTATGATGCATGACAGAACTGTTCAAACATTTCCTAACTCACTATATTTTGAAGAAAAGCTGTTCTTGGAAGAAGTTAAGTAAGTGCAGAGCTTTTCTTGCCGTTTTGTTTCAATGTTTTACTGCAGTTGTCAGCTCATTCTCCCTTCCTCCATAACTCTACCTTAACAGTTTGTAAAGCTGTGCTGTTGCTCCCAAATAAAAAGGGCCTCAAAAACTCTGAAAACGCTCCACTTGGGTCTCTTCCATGTGGCCTCAGAATCCCAGCCGGCTGAATTTGGAGCTTGTGTTTTTTTTTGTATTTTAAGCCAGCTGCTTCAGGCGATTCAGCTTTTCAGACAGTGCAGTTAGAGAGCTAATCAAGTCCTTATGAGTCCCTGAGTCTCATCCTAACATCCTCTAATTTGGTTATGTAAGCTCTTCCAAACATACAGGATCATCAGCAGAGCCTGGCACCCCTTAAATACTCGGGAACGGTTTCCCACATGAGGACTCATGTCCAGCATTAAAGGAGAGTCTGTTTGAATTATCCACAAGGCTGGCCTACATTCTTCTGCATGTACTTGTGGTTAGTTGACAAAATCTTTGGTATCTTCTTTTTTGTGGAAAAAGGTCAAGAGAGGTTTAAATTATGTGATCATAGTCAAGGGAGGTGAGGGGATTTTCTCTATGTGGGTCAGGTTGTGTGAACAAACAGGGGGAAAAAAAAGGCTTGGCAGTTCCCTGTTTGTAGGATGTGTGAAAGGTGACTTTTTTTTTTGCCCACAAAGAATTCAGCTGGAACTCGGTCACCGTCAGGAATTCCACAATCCCTCCGGTTGCATAACTGGGTCACAGAGTTATCCACCGACCCGCCCTGCCCCGCCGAAGCGTCTCAGTCCCGGGACCAAGTGAGTCCAAGGCGTTGGAGGTGGAATGCTGGTGTCAGTGAGTGGTCGGTTGGAGAGGAGCTGGGCTTTTCCTTGCATCCAAGGTTTTTCAGCGTGGAGGAGGACGACAAACATCTGGTGGACAGGGAACAGAAACACGCCGACAAGCAGAAAGTTGGGTAACGGGGAGGTTAGTTTCACACGCAGGTTTTTAATGTGGGAATGAATCACTGGAGACCCTGATGCACGAACAGCAAAGCACATTAAATGCTTCTATCCAAGTGTTTTTGTGGAAATGCGTTGAGAAACATAAAACCTCATCCTTCCATGGAACCAAAAGCTTTCCTTGGAAGGATGCATGTCATGCCTTTCACGCCAGAGTTTTAAACTAACAGGATAAAAAAAATGACAGAGTTAGGGCTCAATATCTGTAAAACTTGATTTACAGCCATTTTTGTGCTGACTAAGGTCGGATAGACTCCAAAAAGTTGATGTACATCTAATTATTACTTTGTGAGAGTTTCATTCAAATCTGCCCAATGGTTCAATAGATATTTTGCTAACAGGACAGACAAACGAACGTACACAGACATGGGTGGATACATTATCGCTCTAAAAATCTCCTTATTGCAGATCTGGTGTCTGAATCAAGTTAAATCTCACTTCCTAATTGTTTCTTTATTGATATTAAATGAATGTAACCATAAATATAAGTTAAAAACACAGCATCTCATCTAAGAAAAGGGCACAATTAACTTCCCTAAAAGCTCGTCTAACTGCTTATATTTCTCCTTCTGTTCTAAAATGATCTATTTTTAGAACCTGCATGTCATCAGTTGTAGGGAATGTCAGCATATTCGACTGGATGATCAGCAAATGAGAATTTTTTTTATTGTTTTGCTGTACCAAGAGGTTTCAGAGTCTTTTTTTTTACCCCTCTTACACTTCTCTCTAAGGCATATTCACTGACTGGGCCAGAACTCAACGGATTTATCTGATCTCTCAGCTGGACTGGGAGTACTGCTGAGTCCTGAGGAGCTGAAGGAAAACAGGAGGACTTCGGCTGCCTTTCTTCCCTTTGTTGCTGTTTGTGATCGAAAATAAAGTAATGGATGGATGGGATCGGTTGATCCTATTGAATGTTCTGGAAAACTATGACGCGTCCTTCCTTTTTATGTTTGCACCTGACAAAAGCCTTGATGACAAGATGAGTCATAGATTAATGATATATTATAACCCATACAGGAGAGATATCGTATCCTATTACTTTAGGCGGAAACAGCATTCATATAGGTGTCTGAAAGTAGCAAAAAACCTAACATACATCCATAAAAATCTCAATAATCACTAATTATGAGTTCATATCAGTTTACTTGCCTCACTTGATAACAAGGACTGAGTCAGGTTGTCATCAGACAAGTAAAAAAAAAATAAAACATTTTAAAATGTCTGTAAGACAGCCTGCTTTACACACATTGAGCTCAGATCTGGTGCGGTATTAGCTGAGAATCATCCTCCACACATACTCTGAGCGCTCTCACAGGATTGTTAGATTGTGCATAAAGTCGTTCAGGTTTGGCACGAAAAGTCCCGAGGTGATATGCATTTCTTTCACAAAATGTTAAACCTTTTATTTCATAATATTTGGCTCATATCTATTTAAACACGAGAGGGTTTTTATTATTATTTATTGCATTATTAGTGTAGAAGAAACACTCTGCTTAGCTTCCAAGGTGGATTGAAGTGCTGCAGTACCCACCATGGAAGCTGCCCACTTTCTTTTGAGGGGGATGTTGCAGAAAATAGAATTTCTTTTATTAAAAACAAAAAACAACTTTTCCCCACCCCTCAGAATCTGAGCTGGAGTGTTATAGGAGACAGCTGACTGTGTTATTGCTCCCCGTGGCTTGATGGTAAATCAATAAAAAAAAAGAACCAATATGTGTTCTTTATAAATAGACCGTGGTGTCAGTGAGAGCAGATTGATGGATCTGATCCAGTCAGAAGATTCATTATAAGAATGAAAAACCTCGTGACGCATATTTCACCACCCGCAGTGGTTGGCTCTGAGGCGGCTGACGCATATTTTACGATTATAATCCAAAGTAAGCAGCTGGCCTGTTATTTTGTCATGATTTGGACCAGTTACGGACTCCCCCACCCCCACCCCACCCCC
>NC_051451.1:19068087-19151575 GCF_001649575.2 Kryptolebias marmoratus | reverse complement strand
CACCCCCACCCCTCCTCCATCATCACCACCCTCCTCCTCCTCCTGCCAGCTGCGTTGATTACGGAGCCTTGAGTTCTGCAGCAGATCGGGACGGGAGAAAAACGCAGAGGAAGAGCGCACGGCTCCGCGTTTTTTTATCCTAACCAGCTCACGCGCGAGGGCATCTCGGGCAGGCTGTGTGAGAGGGTGAGTGATCGTCCTGCGACGTGCACGGTGAAGTAATGTGGTTGCAAAAATAAATAAATGAATAAAAAAATAATAAACGTGATGACAAGGTCAAATGGTCACAGAGTGGCGGCGCGCAGCTGAGGCGTCGCGGCTCCATCCTCCCAGGTGGTGGCATGTACGGAGTCCTTTTTGTGCCATCAAGCTGAGCGCGCACAGATGACACAGATGCGCGTGCACGCTTAGCTCAACCTGTGTCACGTGCTTGCTCAACTGCCTTTTTTTTGCTGGCTGAAGTTGGGCAAAAGTATGGCAAGCTGTTTTACCATATATTCAAATCACACTCCCACCTATTTTAAATTTAAATAAAAGCGTTTCTCCTGGTCACAGAAACGTACAAAATTAAATTTAAAGATATTTGCATCCAGATTATTACAAGTAGGTGTTAAACTTTAGGATAATTCAAAACAAAAAAAAAAATCAAGTTTTAAATACAGAGTAGGGAGAATGGAGAAAGAGGCAAAAGTCTTCATCCAGGCTAGGCTAATGGCTAGCTAAATGAGGGCCTGATTATTATCATTTTTCAGGCTTATAAAACAATGCTTTTGATATATCAATGATATATTGGCGTAAAAGAACCCTACATTAGCTAATATTAAACCTCAACACTTCTGTTTTCATAACCAAACAATGTCCGGGTTACTACACAAATGTGTGAAGCATTGGCGGACCGTACGCCAGCGGCGCCGGGGCTGCTGAATGTATCAGTCCGCTTGATCGGCGCGTCCAGTAGGGCGACGGTTTACTCACATCCCGGCCGACTGATACGGGTACGTTCGCGTAGTAACACGGAGATTGTTTCACCAACCTGGCATAAAAGTGACTCCGTAGACAATCCCTGGAAGCCCCATGTGTGATTTCAGACAGTGTGAATGCATGCAGCTGCTCTGATGGTGCAGAACATCTCCGTACGTCCATGTTGTGATAGCTGCGCAGGAAGTTGGAAAGAGGACTTTTGGGCTTTCTTGAGACATGAACACAGTTTGTGTTCCTGTGAGAATGTGGCTCTTCAGCACAAACACCCCCCCATTCCCTCATCCAACAGCAGATGAAACATGAAAGAGCTCCAAGAATAGATCCCACTGAGCGAAAAGTACTACTGCTCTATATAAACACCTCCCAGCATGTTGTCAGCCCACCATTCCAAACAACCCTCTCTCTCCTGGGTGTGTTTTGTGCCGATGGTGTGCGATAATGTTTGAACTTGGTCCTGGGGCTTTGAGAAAGCTGTTGTTCTCACTGGGAATAAATGGCTCTGTTCATGTTGATTTTACCACTTCCTTCTGGAAAGTTTGATTCAACGTTTCCTGATTTCGCTCCTTTGGACCCACTGTCCTGCATGTTGTAGACGTGTTCTGCTCAGGCACACCTGATTCAAATCAAACAATGACCTGATTGGAGTGTCACGATGTTCGGCAGAGGTCTGTTAAAGGTAATCGTCGCAAACTGTAACATCAAACCTAAAAACGTTACCCTGAACAATAGCAGATGGGGCAGCTTGATGATGTATTGATATCGTATCGTAAATGCATCTCAAAGATAAGCTTGGGCTTCGGAAAAGTGTTTATTCCCTTCTTGTTTTATTGACAAAGCAAAGTTCAAGCAATTTTCTGGAGAGTCTTTAAAAGGAACAGCTACTCAGAACATAAATCCATCACGAGACATTCAGCCATAACAATATGACCAGTCAGCTTTCTACCATTTTCCAAATTTTTGTTTATTTGTTCTTGTTTAGATGTGGCAACTTCCATCTCCTAAAGCCAGTAGTCAATTGTCCCTCGGAGGCTTGAAAACAGCCGTTTTAAACCAGCAGTATCATTTATTTTATTGTTAATGTTTTTTTTAACTAAAAACTGTAAATACTCAGAAGTAGATCCTAATTTTAAAAAATCGCAGGAGCTATAGTGCTTGGAAACAATTGTCTTCAAGATAAATTGAGCAGTAAACTTGTATAAATTTAGTCCTTATTACTTACTTTACCATACAAATATTTTAAATATGTATGTATTCCATCTTTTAAAGCTCTGTATATTACCAAAACACAAGGGGCATCACTTTAGCTGCTAACTTTCATGACAGACCGACAGGCACGACAGCAGATTTCACTTCAGCACTTGGTTGAAAATTGTGTGAGCCACATCCTGGACCAATAAAAATAGATAATACATATATATATATATATATTCCTCTGTTTACAGTTCTTGACATTGTGGGCTGCTATCAATGTATTCAAATATACTTCCAGGAAACGTCCTCTAAGTCAGTAATACAATACTGTGCTGGTACCATGATATGAGGCTCAGTGGGTTAAAGGTCTCAGTTTGGCTTCTAAGTTGGTAAATCCTGTTTACACCACCAGAACCACTGAAATCTGGGCTTATTTCAAATGTTTAATTAATTTCTTGGGATAGCCCAAGACCTTTATTAAACTAACTTATCAATCTAATTTGAATCTTGATGCCTACAATCAATTTAGTTGCATTTTTAGGCCTTATTTTAACCAAAAAAGATAATCAGTTGATGTTTACATTCAGATTAGGATCCTATCTTCCAGCTCTGGATTGACCTTCAGCCCGCCTTTGACCCGGTTGCACTGTCTTGTCACGCAGTGCTGTTCAAAAACACCCAATCCCCCACCGGTACCTCGTGTCCCGCGTCAATAAGACAACTATAATTAGAAACTCCAGCCTGAAAAGCAGCCAGGGACAAAAGTACACAGCACAAAGTGTGCACGCAGCCAGCAGGGTAACATGATGCAGCGAGGAGAAACCAGGTGATGAAGACTCGGTCAAAGCGTCGTTATATTCCCAGCCAGATGCACGCCAGCAAACAAGGTCACTGGGACAAATAAATCATCAGGAGCTGCAAAACAGGAGCTTATAAAAGCAGATTATTTTTAAGGTCACACTTGTCAGTTTATCTTTATGTAAAAGTACTAAAGACATTATTTAAATTTGATTCCTCCGATGTAGTTTATGCAGTTTTTGGTCATATTTGTGTGTGTGGTGCAGTATTGTAATCTGTGTGACAAACATCCTGAGTGTAAAAATAAAAAAAGGAAAGAAATTAATGAATTTGGAGAGCTCCCATAATTATCTGTGAGAAAACACAATATATATATATATATAAATTCCCCAAGAAAAGATCTTTCATTGTGTTTGTTTAGTAAATAACTTTGCTTCAGGTCAGTTTAGTTTATTGGACTGTGGTCTCATCAGCTTTCATGAGCAAATATTCTGAGGTTTGTTTTTAGATCTTGAATAAAGTTTGAGTTTATTGAGTTTAGAGGAGGTGAAATGGGATCTGTTTGACTTTTTGAACAAATATTCACAAATCCTCGACCACTCCTCAGTACTGCATATTTCACAGTAAGATGAGGGCAATTTCGTAATGTTTGTACATTAAGACTGTAAGAAATGTATCCCCTTTCCATCGTCGTATAAGAGTTGTTTATTCCATCGTGTCGGAGGAAAACTCCGAGGGATAACTGGAAACATATGTTTGCTGTTTTCCAACTATGAAACACTGTTGGACTGGCTGTGATTTTACTGAAAATGTTTGAGTTTGATCATCACATGCAAGCAATCCTATTGGGGTGCTGTAAAAAAGAATAAAAAGTACTTTAAATGTCATAGGTTTTGTTATGCATTTACAGACGTTTTAAGATTTCTGGTTCCTTTTTTAACGTGACAACATTACTCAGCCTGGTTAAATGACTTTTTTATGAATAAAAACAGTAATTCTATTAATCAGAACGGAGAGCTGACAGCTTCTTTAATTTAATCCATATGATGCACTTCAGAGTGCTGACGCTCACATGCAGTCTTCAGGCTGTTGTTGAGCATATCTAACATAATCATATGAGTGTCACGCTGCCACGTGGTTTATGTGCGGCTAATACATCTGCCGCTCGCGTCCGAAATGACTTCATCTCAGCCTGAGATAAATCAGGCCGCTTTAGGAACGGGAAGATTAAAAACGCCACATTAATAATATGTTTGATCGTGTCACACCAATCTCTTCAGTCACCAGATTTGTGCAGCAGAAATGATTCAAAGCCCTACACTGAGCTTTAATGAGACCAGAGCCCAGTTTACAATTTATCAATACGTACACGGCTGTGCAGAAGTTTTAAAGCATGACAGCATACGGTGTAGTTTGTGATTAATAAATGAGGAAAGTGGACAAGTGAAGGACACAAGAAAATGTGTCAGGATGTGATAAACAGTATATGAAAGTCATCTTTTTTACAAAAAAAATCTACAAATCTAACAGAGACCTGACAAAGGACCTGAGAGAAGCGTCATTCTTCAGTTGATCAGTTAATTACAGGTGCTAAAATACTATTTTATGTGTCAAATTGTGTTTATTTTATTAAATTAAAAAAAAAAATTGAAAGAAATGGTGTGGTGGACAGGCTTATAGTAACAAAGGGCCGGATCTAATTTAAAATCGGTTCTTAGGCAACGTGTCGACTAAACGTTGGTTCATCCCTTGAGTTTAGGAGACTTTATCTGCCTGAGTGATTCATGGGTCAGAGATAAGTGGCTCAAACAAAAAAAGGGAAATCATCAGGTACTGAACTGACAGTCAGTCCAAAGCTGCAAGAACAATAGATCAGGAGCTCTTTAAAAGAAAGCAAAGTGCTCTATACTTTGGTGCCTAAACCATCATATTGTTTATTGGCAGAATTTGTAATTTAAAACCAAAGTTCTACGACATTTGGTGACATTATTGATTGCAAGTTGAGCACTACACATTCTCAGGGCATTGCCCTTAGTTACCTCTGGTTAGTTATTTTCCCCGTCTCACACAACAAAATGGCTGTCAGGTTCTGATAAGGTTGAAAGGGCAGGCGACGGTTTGAGGATCACCTTTTTAAAAAGGACTCATCGCTGAGGAGTAGTTCCAGAGATGGTCGAGAGCTGACAGCAAGACGTTTAAACAGCCGACAGCATCAGCAGGGGCTTCAGATGAGTAGATTCATCAGAAGCAGCGCATGGATCTTGTGTTCAGGGAAAGAACAATCTGACATGCGTGAAAACACCGACCGCCCCACTTGCCGTTAACATGATAAACAACCTGGCCCCCTTATCATTTACAGACACTCAGGCAGGACCCCCCCCCTCCCCCCCTGGACCTGGATCCAGCCTCGTGATCTGGACTCCACCGTCATGTTGAAATAAAAAAAAAGAAAAAGGAGCACATGAATGAAGAAATGTATGACACAATCCTCCTTTTCAGAGTCGGAACGGACCAAATGATTGATAATTCGTAAACTTTACGAGCGTTTGGAGGATAAGAATCAGGAATCGGCCAAAATGTGTTTCGTGGTCGTTGTTTGTGAAAGCTGGTTTCACTTTGTAAATTATAACACTTGTTTGTGTTTGCCAAAACAGAGCGAGAAGTTATTCACGGGGCAGAAGATGTCATTGAACCTTATTTAACAGAACAAAAGAACTACATTTAAGACGTGCAGTGATAAACATTTCGATTCTTCACAGGCTGCTGCTCCTGAGAACCATCTCAGTTTTGGAGATCAGCCTACGCCTAAAATGTGCGTCAACATAATGATCAAGTTACTGATAAAAGAGAACCTCATGTACCGGAGGAGGGAATTACTGTAGGGTTTTTGAAGTGGTCTGTTTTTTTAGGACTTAGGGTGGCTCCACAGAAGAATGTGAGCCAAGACCTGATGCAGAATTAAGCGACTAATACCAACTTCTGAAGTAGAAGATTTCTCCACTTTTCATCATAAATAGGATTATTACCATCTACCGGTACGAGCAGAAGGGCAGTAATGTGTACGCCTGTGTGTGATCATTTGTCAGTCGCATTAGCAAAATGTCTCATGAGCTGCTGGACGGATGTTGACGAAACTCTCAAAGTAATGATTGTGTCAAGATGGCCGCTGCTGCTGGTCAGCATTGGCAAACACAAAGGTAGCTATAACTCAGACAAATGTGGCAAAATGACTCGTGATGAGTTCAGGTTACAGTGCAAAATAAGTGAAAATATATATATTTGAGACATATTAATTGATATTTGTGTAAAAATGAGTCCATGAAGACAATCCCAGCAACTAAAATAGCAGACAACCTACCTTTTAGATTGAAGTTTTCTAACAGGTAAGTCTTCAGAAATAATCCTTTTAATTTTAATCCTAATATCCTTTGAAACTGACCTTTTTTCTCTGCCAGCTGGGAAATCCCTTCACTTAATGTTTGACTTCATTGTGAAGCTTTGGGATTACCCTTTTTAAATCAGGGCTTCAAACCAGCGCTCTTGTAAACAAAACCACCTTGTTGCCAGGTGACAAATAGACAAATTTCAACAAATTACGGATCATTTTGAAACTTTAGAGACGGAGAAATTGAAACTAATAACTTGAAAAATTCCTCATTGTGACTCATTTTGCCACAGATTTACACACATTGAGCTGAAGTTCACTGTGGTGGTAGCTGAGAGTCATCCTGAACTCATACTCCAAGCGCTAAATCTAATTAAAAACTCCAGTGGCGGGTGATATGCAATCCTTCGAGACAAGCCAGGCCTCAAAGAGAGCCGCTAAATTCCTAATCCCAACCAGGATTTACTTCGTTCTTTGTGGTAACTCTCCTGAGTTATTTAAGGGTCCTCCTTACATCTCTGCACTCGGTCTGAGGGCCACTTCCAGTCCTTTCATGTCATGCCCTCTCCCTCTCCTTGAACGGACCGCTTATCGCACAAAACTCCACAGGATATTCTCAAATTAGACGTGTGTGAGGTTTATTTGTGCTCTAAAAATTGCATAACGGGGGAAACGTTTGTGGGTCAGCAGGAAGGCGAAGGAGTTAAGAAGTTCATCTGACAATAGCTTCCAAGTAAATACGCAAACAGAATGATTATTTTCCAGGTTCCTCCCGACAATGTAGAGAAGGAGGCCTAATGTCAAAAAGCTTTGGCTGCTTGTTTCTCTTTTTGTGTAAATAGACTTATCTCATCGTAGACAGATAGACAGTTACGCAGGTGTCTTACTGAAAAACCGTTTGTGGCAAAAACCTCAACCTGACTGAGGTGTAGTCGAGACTGTTTCCACTGCAGTTGTTTATCCCTTAAAACCTGTTTCCAACAGGCTGAAAACATTTAGAAACTCATTTAGAAAATAAAAAATGTACAAAAATAACATTTGCTTTGCAAAATATGTGCTAATTTTAAAATTAAAAAAGGTTAAAATACCCAACATGCCATGCTGCAAAAACTCTGTTTCCAACATTTTACAACAAATCAGGTTCAATTTGTTAAATGGTTTAAAGAATAATCTCCTTATTCTGTAAACGCAACATATGAGCACATATGTAAAACCCATTTTAAAGCTTGTAATGCAAAGAAACAGTGGGTCTATAGGTGGAAATTTGAACAATAATAAATAAATATTACCCTTTTTTTCAGATTTAAGATGAACTGAAAGTTGTTCTGTGACCTAAAAAACAAAAAAATTGAATATTTTTATTTTAATTCACACATATTTTGCAGAAATAATGTAATTCATATTCTCTTTATGTTGTTCCGGAGCATTGCATTTGAAAAGATGTGTCAGAAAACACCTGAGTCTAAAAAACACACAAGTGGCTACAACAGATATTGGGCGATTTTTGTTAACTTATCAAATTTCTCATTTCTTTATGGTATTTCCACTTGTGGTATTTGTCACTTTTTTACCACCTACTCTCTCTCTCTCTTTTTTTTTTTTCTTTCCATTATTTTCATTCTCTTCTCCTGTGTTGAGCCTCTTTGTGGAAAAAACCCAGTCAAGGTTGTGCTCTGCTGCCTGACTTTCCCCTTTGGACGTACAAGAATAAACCAGGGTCAGAGGAGCACAGGCAGACATTGTCACCTCTGTCACATAGCTGTAGTGAAATGGCTCACTTTTGGAAATGAGGAGTAATTTTGTGTTCTCACACCAGACAGAAGCCTCTCAGTTGTGCAGAGCTGGACTCCTCCTTTTGGTGGTTTTGGAGCTGGAGGGAAAAACAACCAGACTTCTCGGGCTCTTTGCCACGGATGGTTTTCTGCACCGAGCCGACCACAGTAAGCTTTTTTTAGACTGAGGGGAGACAGGGTGTGGATATAACTGAGGACCTACCGCAACTGTAGGAGTAAACAGCAGACACCAACTCAGAGTGTCCAGACTCCCAATCACGAGTAACACCTCTGCGCTGCGGTTCAGACAAACTCACGACTGGATGAAAACATGCAAACCCCCCAGCTCTAAAAAAACAGTTGGCACGTTTTAGTGAAATGGAAATAAAAACGGACTTCAATGATCTGAAGATGTCATAAACCTATATGTGATCCACAATGGAATATAATAAACATATCAAATGTTGAAACTAAGAAATTGTACCAGTTTTTGAAAAAAAAAAAGCTAATTTTGAATTTTATGACAGGGCCATCTTTACATCCCCTCCTCTTTTAACAACAGTCTGTAAACTTTTAGGACCTGAGGAGACCAGCTATTAGAGGTTTTGGAGGAGAACGTTGTCCCATTCTTGTCTGATGGAGGATCCTAGCTGTTCTGCAGTCCCGGGTCTTTGCTGGATTGTTTTGTTTCATGATGCACCAAATGTTTTCTCTTGATGAGAGGTCTGGACTGGATGCAGGCCAGGACTCTTCTACCCTGAAGCTGTGCTGTTGTAATGGATGCAGCATACAGTTTAACATTGTCTTGCTGAAACATGCAACGTCTGAAAAGGCCTCATCTGGATGGGAGCATATGTTGTACTTTTCTACATTAGTGGTACTTTTCCAGATATGTAAGCTGCCCATGCCATAGGCACTAATGCACCCCCATACCATCAGAGAGCCAGGCTTTTGAGCTGTGGCTGATAAGAGTGCATAGTTTTAATGATATTATAAATTGTAATTTAAAAGGATGTTCAAAGTATTTCTAATTTTGCATTGAAGAACATTACTCTGAAATTATTCCACTAATATTCGATGCAGTTTTTGGAAGATAGATGAACCTCTGCCCATCTTTACTTCTGATATTCAGCCTTTCTAAAATGCTCTTTTTATATCAAGTCCTCTTACTGACCTCTTAAAAAGGTGTGATTTCTTAATTTATACATCTAATATGTTTACTGCGTTTCATTGTGCATAAAATATGAGTTTATGATATTTGCAAATCATTGCATCCGGTTTTTATTTACATTTTATAGAACATCCCGACTTTTTCTCAGAATTGGGGTTGCACGGTTGTGTGATTTGCAGTTACTTAAGAAAACTTGCTGTTCTGTGTGGGAAAACCGTCTTGCATAATACCATCAACTGGTTGCACTTTGTTCCTCTGTAAAGTCATTTATTTTGTGTTATATAACCAAAGAAAGATTGGGTATTACTGATTCATTTTGTTCTGGCAATGCATTTTACCACATGAATGCAAGTCCTGTCAGACAATCTTATCATCTGCTTGATTGTTTTCTCCCTACTTGTCTCCAGCTGTCCAACCTTGACCTTCATCCTGGATTTACAGGCATTTGTTTGAACAACGTAACAAGTGAGATCAGATGATTCACTCATCCTAAGTTTTTTCACACACAGTGTCTGTCAAAGGGATTGTCTGTCATTTATGACTCGCTACTCGTCGCTCACTCTTATGCATCTGCAGAGATGTTTACTTGTGAGTGTGGGCAAAATAAGAATTTATTTAGGTCATTTTAATGCCATCTTCTGCTAGGGTTGTGATTTTGATGGCTTTAGTTTGTTTGTCGTGTAAAAGAATGCCAAATATCTCCAAAATTAAACACAATGTAAGAAGTGTGGGTGATAGCACATTTCACAGGAAGATAATTGTATCTTTGAGTAGATTCCTTCATGAGAACCTTGGGCTTCTTTTTTGTGCGACAAGTCTTTTCCCGTTTAGTTTCTGTCATTTATTTTAGCATTAAAAAAAACACTTGGGGAAAACACCATGTCTTTTGATGGGTCCAGAGAATGGATTCCAGTGCAAAACATCTGGAAGGAGAAGTTCTGGGGACTTGTTTTAACTTCGGATTGCAACTTACTGTGATCAGCTATTATTTTTCCAAAAGAACAGTGAATTGTGAAACACACCCTTGGCTTCCACACGCAAGCTAAACCAAAATCAGATGGGATGAGCTGGACAGAGGAGAGGAGGAAAAGTAGCAAATTAGACTCCAGCATATGTGGAACTGTCTGCAAGGGAGTTAGAAAAACTGTCCCAGATGGTGACTTGGAAAGGTGTTACCAATCAAAGTTTTTTTTCTTTTTTGTTTGAAATTGACTTTTAATATTTTGCTATTCTTTTTTATATATTTTAGGGGAAAAACACAAAATAAAAAGGAGCCATATATTGAAATAGTCTTATTCTCTGTATCGTTTAAACATGCCTGTATACATAAAATTTACTTAAACTCAAACCGTTTTGTCTATTTAGTCTGTTATTTTAAATTGGCATCTTCTGCATCTCATCTGTAGGTTTTTGATGATGATGTGCCATCAAAGGTATTAAATCACACACATAAAAAAGACAAAAACTCCATAAAGTTCATTAGCAAAAGAGGAAGACAATTAGCATAAAAACACCACTACACAGTCCACCACCAGGGAGCAGCTGATGTGTTCAGGGACAGTAGGACTATATAATATTATAGGGAAAGTTCTGACATGTTACTGTAGGTAAAAATATCCTAGCGCTGATAATAATAGTTAAATATGTTTTGTCTTTAATATAATTCTCAATACGGATAACCAACTGTGTTACGCCTCATATTTTCAAGTTGCGTTATTCGAAAAAGTCGCTGCGCTGAAAAGGGGGAGCATGGTATTTCCGAGGGGCACTTGAACGTTCAATTCAAAATCTACCAAGAGATCACACATCCCAGACAAGCTAGGCAGAGGGGCAACACGGAGGAGAGGTATGGTTCTTCACCGCCGTTCATTTACGCCGCTTTATGACAGGGTTTCGGGTTTTAATTGTTATCACGAATGGAGAGCGACTGTTGGACTTTGTGTCCGACAGCTGAGCCCGTTATGTTGCTGATAAAACAGCGCGAACTGGTATTTGTTTCGGATGGTGTTCTGCCTCGTTTAGTCATTCATTTGGTTTGCGACTCGTTTTTAGACAGAAGTGGTGCTTTTCCCCCTCTTCTTCTTTTTCTTTTTTTAGCCTAGTATTCCCTCTCCTTCTTTGCTTCTTCTCTTTAACTTCAGCGTTATTCCGCTTTAATTAAACAAGCCCATCCGATCCGGCTGGTGTAATACAGAAATTTGTATCCCAGTCTGATTGGGCCCCCGGGGGGTAAGGAGCATTTTAAGACCTGGACACTGTTTTGTGTGCTTCGTTTCTTAGTTTGGCTTTAGACAGACACTAATATCAGTCAATCAATATATTTTATTTTAGGTCAAATGGTTGTAAAAGCGGGTTTTGACTTGAATCTCAGTTTCTAATCTGAGGGGTAGTCATATATATATATATATATATATATATATATATATATATATATATATATATATATATATATTTGCCCAAGCCTGTAAACCAGCTTCTTGTGATAAATCATGGGGCACATGGCTGTAGATTGAGGGCTAACACGTGGGTCTCCTTGGGCCTCACAAGACAGGACAGTAGCTGAGATAAGACAGGAGTCATTTTAAAGCTTTATCAGCTGTCACTGATGCCTGAAAACACGAGTTTACTTTAAATAAGCCTGTATTTCTTTATCTTTTGGGGGTCAGATCTGTCTAAATGCAGGTCACCTACATGTCTTTTTAACTGCTGTTATACTAATAGGTGTAATATTTTAAATGTAACGCTCTTTGTCATGTTTGAAGTGTTTGTTTTGTAGTTTTTATTGTGACTAAAGCCTACTACAGGATGAGGTATGAGGACCGGTGGGTTTCCTGGCACGTGTTTTGTGCTATTCCTGACTCTGCTGACCCCGAAGCAAGGAGAAGAGTGGTGGCTTTGATTTTCAGCAGACAGCTGATTCGGCAGCATCTGGACCCACCACATCTGTCCAGAGTTTGACGTTCACACCTGCTGCCTGAAGACGTCCTGGGTCAAATTCCACAGGATGTCTTTTGAATGGCCCGTCCTGGCAGAGATGAATCATTTAAGTTAGTCGAGCGCGGTTAAGAAGCCCGTGAAAGGAAACACGGCAGCTGCTATTCACTGAAATTAGTCATGGCGACGAGGTTGCCACTTAGTCAGACCACGTGGAGCCACTATAATGGCGTGCAGCTGGAGGTGGGTTTTGTTTGGGGCTCCAAGTGGCGGGAAGGCATTTGAGGTTGGTTGTGGTGAATATAATAGATATGAGATCTTTGTTCTCCGAGCTGCTTTTGGCTCGAAACGTGATTTTATCGCCTCTCTGCTCATAAATGTCTTGTGAAAGACCATTTCCTGTCTTTGTTATTTCATTTCCGTATCTTATTTGCTTTTCCTCGATTACATCCTCGCATTACAAAGAACAGCAATCGCCTTTTTGCATTTGACTGGCTTGAAATTACTCAAAGGCTGGCACAAAGTAGATGTAAACGCCCTCAAGCAGATAACGGCACAGAGCAGTCACCAGGAAGTACACAGGACCCTGCGATAACTTTATGAAAAGCTTGTTTTTTTTTCGAGTGAATTTTCTTCTTAGATTCACTGAAATTAGGCACAAATTATAAACCGCATTTGCAGTGATACACCAGCTCAGTCTGTAGAAAATGAGCCACAATGAGGAATTTTTCAACATTAAGTTAATATTTTCAAATTCTCCATCTTAAAAGCTTCAAAATGATATGTAGTTTGCTGAAATTTGGTTATTTATCACCTGACAACAAGCTGGTTTTATTTACCATAGTGCATGTGGTTGGAGTGACGTCATTGGGAATTCCACCCCTTTATTTAAAAAGGGAGGGGGGCCCTGAGCTTCAAAATGATGCCAAACTTTATACGAAGGGATTGCCTGGCGTTACAGCAGCCAGCAGAGAAAAATGTTCAATTTCAAAGGAAAATATAAGGGTTATAAAACATTATTTCTAAAGATACACCTGTTAGAAAACTTTGACTTAAATGGGATTAGGAAGATTTTGTGCTATTTTAGTCATGGGGATTGCTAAATCTTAATTATGGCAATATTTTTCACTCATTTTGCACAGCAGGCTGTGATCTTTCTGACTCATTTGGCCATTAAAGGTCAGAAACGTACTTTCAGGTGAAATCATATGGATGCGACCTTTAAGTTTTTTATTAATGTTCATATATTAATTTTGTGCCTAATAAAAAGCAGTACTTTGTCTTGTTGCAACAGAATATGACTACTAGTATTTTTTGTGTTCATGATTATTATTATAATTTAAACTGCTCAACTAGCAGGAGTTCAGTACAGTCTCATTAGATATTAAAACCTATGAGTCCAAACACCAGAAATGACATGACATACCTGACTCACGGCACATTTTAACGAGACAAATTTTTATCTGATGTCCCAGAGAAGCCACTTCCTGAGCAGATATGATCCACCTCTTCAGAATAGTTTACATAATAGTAAGTAGCTGTGGCGTTTGCAACAACTCTGTAAATGCTTGATGATAATTTCTTCACGTCTGTCCTAAAGTGTGACTGCTGATGCACCTGAACACAGAGCTTAAATTAAATCGTGTTGCACATTCTCATCAGTTTTCTAAGCCAGACTTCTTGAAAATTTGTAGTTTGTCAGACTGCTTTCACTTATGTAATAGTTTGCATCTCTGTTTTTAAAATCTTAGATAACCTTCAGCCACATGTTTCTCGTTTTTTGTTTTCAGTCTGACGTTGAGGAGCTTAACATGTTTTTGGACATAATAAGTGCAGAGTTATTTAAATTTTCCTAAAGAGAAAAGAATGAAAAACAACAAAGATGTAAGAGTTTCTATGGTAATTTAATTGTTACTGGATGTTCTGGACCTGCAGAGCAAACTGCAGTTTGTGCAGCTTTCTGTGACTTTTCAAATGATTTACACTTGATTAGCTGTTATAATAACAACAATATTTATATCCTTTATGAACAGACATTTACAGATCTGTTGGTAATTAAAAATTAATAAGATTATAATTTTGTTTTTATTTTTTGTCTCCTTCCTCTAACATAAACCACATATTGAGAAGGATGTTGGTTTTTATGTGTTGCAACTATTGGTGTAAAAAATAAAAATCACTTTTTTCATGTTGTTTGCATTCAGGTTGTTCCTTCTTTAAGTGCGTGACTAAACTCAACAGAATAACATTCCTTTTTTTAAGAACCATAAAACGTCTCTTCGTAAAGAGTAATATCCTATTGTTATCCGTTTTCTCTGATTACATCTCATTCTAGTTTAGCCCTGGTCAGATGAAATGCTTGCATTGTGTCTTTTGCTTCCATAAGCGCAAGGAAATGACCTCCAGGAAGGAAGTTCTTCTTCCCTCTCATCATATGACCAGCATCAAACTATTCCATGAACTTGTGGGGGAATAAAGACAACTCTGTGGCAGAAGAGTACAGTGGAAACATGAACTCTTCTTCTTAATCTAAACCAACATTTAGGCCTGGTGCAAGGAGCAGCCAAAGAACTGATTCAGGCAGTTCATTATTTATCCAAAATTGAACATTTTTTTTCTCCTCTTGCGGTTCTTTGCCACCTACTTGAGATTTTTGCTCAGCTGGTGTCAGTCTTTTTGTTGGATCTCAGATGAATGAAGTTCACTTCAACTTCAGTGACCCCCTTCAAAACAACAACAAAAAAAGCGCCCTTTCTTCTTCTCAGCATGCGTTGTTGTGCCCGGCCAGCGTACAGGACATAATTTGGCGTCTCACCAGGAGTGCACGGCACATGCTGCCTAATTTAAAGTTTGGACACAGTTGCAGCGCCGAAGAGCTGCCTAACATGTGTCTGGCATAATTTAAACTTTCCGTTCGTATTATTTTCTTGCCTTGAACTAAAAGCAGGAAGGAAACTAAATTCCAGTCGTAGTTTTTAGATGTTTGTTCATCTGAGTGTCAGTTTTTGAGTGTGACGGAAACGCCAACCGGTGGAAACATGAGTGCACCACTCTGCAGACTGCAAAGCGTCCCCTGTGTGTGTGTGTGTGTGTGTGTGAGTGTTGGGCAACATTTCAGCACCAGGCAAATCTTTGCCAGCTGGCTTGTGATAATGACACGTTAGGTTGAGAGAGGCATACTTTCACAGGAACATAAACTTAAACTGTCCCTTGTTGTCGTTGTCGTCTGTGAAGCCTCTGGTGCTGATAAGCTTTGGCCTGACTGAGCAGAACGGGGAGATTAGACATTTTTCATGACAGCCAGACAGAGAGAAGATGGATCGTATTTATGTTTTACCAGAAGCCCATTTTAAAACCGGCCAAATAATCATCAATACAAATGTCCTCAGGAAGGGATACAGGACAGAGGACGGCGTTGACTTAGGTCTGTTTGAAGCTGTTTCCTCTAAGTGATCCTCATCTCTTTGATTACTAAAGTGCCACTTTAATCATCCAAGTCAGAAATAACAAACCTGTGATGCCATTGATTAAGCAGACTGATTTAATCAGCTGGATATAATAAGTCTCAAACAAAAGATAAAGTTGGGCATGTCCGCAACCTCGTGGGTCAGCGTGGCTGCTGTGAAACAGTCTTTTGGTGACCTAAATTTAAATTATCTGCTGACAAAAACACAATACAGGTATAAATCTGCTTCTCTGGACTTAAGCAACTGTCACTGAAAAAAAAACAAACCCTATCCAGTCTTCTTTGTCCCTGACCTCCTGTGCTGCATTACTTGACTCATCACTGCCACCCACTGAGCAGAACGATGTGCAAACGTTGCTATCTGTCGAGGGTCTTTTGCGAGCCCATTGCAAGCATAAGAGCGAAAACTAAAAATAAGAAACAGGGAGATGTTTACTCACAGCACTACCAGAAGTGGCCATTTAAAACCTTCTTGTGAGTTTACTTTGATGACCCGACTGTAAATCATTTGATTAGCTTGTAAGCTCAACCTGAGTCAACCTAAAACTTGTGTTGATGTGACGCCGAATTGCTTTGTTTCTTTCAAAGGAGGCGTTCGCAAGTGAAATTATTCTGTTTGCAGAACTCAGACTGAGGAGAAAACTTTGAAGTGAGGGGAAAAAAGGGGAAATTGCTGGATGTGCCTGTGAAAGAGTAAGAGATGGAAATATGAACTCGATAACAGAGATGAAGATAATTATAGTTGTGGTGCTGTAGAGGAATGATGACTGGCTTTGGGTGGGATGTTTACAAACAGCAAGAGTCATCATTATAGCTTTATTTATTGTTTAGCCTTAAGATTATATTAATTTAGCCCAAATAATGTCACATGTAGGGATGTAAAGTTGTGTAGGAAGGTGTGAATGAGGAGAGCAGGATGGAGGGAGGGATAGAGATGCAAAGAGAGGCAGGTCTAATAAGATGAGGACAGCTGGGTGTCAACCTACTAAACCTCTGTAGGCTATAAAATAAAGCCTCTAAAGATTGTTTTGTACTTGTGCCTCTAATGAGGGGAACCTCCACTTTGCTTCCTTGAACTCGTCTCCAAGTAAGTTTATTCAGGGTAATTTGTTATATAATGTTGTTGTTTTCTGCTTTAAAGTGGTTTTGTCTTAGGTAAGAGGACTTGCGTACTTTGAGGTGATGTTTATCACATAAATGAAGGACATATTCTGAGTTTTACAAGCGCCTCTTCACCACAACGCAGCAAGATTGTTTCAAAATGTTGTTTGTTGCTCGTGTGTTTGACCAGCTTCTGTTCCTGTGGCCTGACTGTCTGCCTAAAGCGCAACAAACTCTGAAGTGGACTTGTTACCACATCTATTTGTCCGACGAGAAGTCAGAAAATTAGATTGACTTTGAAGTCTGTCTGTCGGATTTCTTCTTTTTTTTCAGGTTGTCTTAAAGAAAGTGTTCAGGTTTAAAAAAAACAATCATACTGTTTTATGTTTTTGGTAATAAACATGTAAACAACAAAACCACTCTGGGCCTGTTCTCGCTGGGTTCATTAGCGGTGGTAGTTTACGTTGGCCTGCCTGCGCCAGCTTGTTTTCAACGTCTGGCTCTAAGTTTAAGCTCCTGCTTTTATAAACAGTATCTTCACCCAGTCTGGAAAATAACACTATGTGACTTCATTAACCTACAGCAGATGTTTGGTAGTCTGTGTATAAATTAATAGGTTAACAGAGAGGGGGCAGAATGTGTCTTAACACTTGTTGCCGTAAACTGCATAACCTCTAAAGTGCAAACTAAAGGAGCTGCGTTTTTCCCGAAACACGTCGAGCACGAATGACCTTCTCAAACAGGCCGCTGCTACTTGCCATGCTGCTCCATTTGTTAAAACAACTAAATGCACGTACAAGGAATGGATGAGTGCGCGCTTCTGTGCTGTCATGCTAACACGTTCGTCTTTCAGGTCACCGCAGAACTGGGGCCATCAAACCGCGAAAACCAAACCAGCGACAGCCCGAGAACCATGACGGCCTTCCACGCACCTCAGGACAAGTAAGAGGTGTTATTTCAAACGACAGGAAGTTGTCTTTTACCCTTCTGTTTTAATATCTGCTAGTTCTAAATTAGGCCTGGTAAATAAGTTGTTGGAGGCTTGTTTGTTGATGTAAAGATGAATGACTCGATTGATGTACTTGGCTGCCTTCACAGATACAATGCAGTATGGATTATTTTCTTCATCTTGGGCCTGGGAACTCTCTTACCGTGGAATTTCTTCATGACAGCAACCCTGGTATGATTAAAGACATATTTAATCCTCTGAATGTGAGGCCGTTGGTTGGTTAATGTTCTTAATCCATGAAGCAGACCGAATCGAATGTTGGTTAGTTAACTGTAAGGCCGGGCTTCACTTAGTCATTTAACTTAGACAAAACAAAGATTGTTTGTTAATACGACATCGCTGAAAATGTCCTAAAATTTTCCAGCAGGGCGGGTTGATGATGCCGCGGTTTAATCTCTCTAATCCCAGACTTTTTAGGGATCTTAAAATGTGAAATTAAAGTGTTATTGGGTGATAATGTGGGCATATCTTTACTGGAGATTGTTTGCATGAAGTATATTCTGTATATTTGTTAGGATTAAAGAAACGAAAGTAGAACAAAGTCACCTTTGTGCAACAAAAAACACATTGACCAGAAATCCAGCTCTTATAAAACGACCCAATATGACCGAAGGATAACACGATCACACACCACTTACTGTAAATATATATTTCACATGACACACCAACCTGTGACTGAGGGAATTATCCTCATGAATCTAAAGTCTGTGCTTTCCTTTTCAGTACTTCACAAGCAGACTGAAAGACACTTCGTTGAACAACACGGCGACCAACGCAACTTCGGGAGAAAACCACAATGTGCTGGAGTCCAAGTTTAACAACGTCATGACACTTTGTGCCATGGTGCCTCTGCTCATTTTCACCTGCCTCAACTCCTTCATACATCAGAAGTAAACAGTCTTTCTTCTATTTGAATTTGTTCGTATTTAGTTAGGAAGCAGGGGGTTCAAACTAGATAGGTGCTAAGCCTAAATGTTTCTATTAAAAGAATAATTTATCCGTTTTCTTGCAGAAAATACAGCTGAATTAGATCTTCCCCTTCTTGTCTTGAAGCGTCAGCTGAGTCGATCTCTTCTCCGTTTCATGGAACTACAACGTTGAATCTAATCAGCAGTTTCCACGTTTTTTAAAATTTATTTATTGTTTAAGATTTCACTGGAAATCAGTGTCAGCAGCTTCCAAGGAATATTCTCAGTGCGTCAGTCTTTTAAAACGTTTTCATAAACATGTCCTGATTGTTTATCAGAAGGCAAACTTCAGCCCAAAAGTTTGTTTTTTCAGCTCTCAAAAATTGCAAAAGGGCTCTTATTAGTGTTTGTTTTCCAGCTGGCTGCTCATATCTTTGAGATATGATACATATTTTTGAGATTTTGTTTGTTTAACAAACACCTTTTTGATAATTTTGCGTTTTTTTTCCCCCGAAGTTTCATTTCTGACGTGTTAATAAATAATCATCATTTTTAGGCATATAACTCACTTTTGATAGTTTCAGCCTAATCTCTTGTACTATATTATCAGCACACAAGATTAGAGTTTCACAATTTATTGAAGATTACTTCACAGGGGGCATTATCACTCTGAGTTGATATTTTCTCAGTATCATGACCAGAAAACAAGTAAATAAGGTTCTCTGTTCCCTTCCCTTGTTATGCAAACGCTAAGCTTTTTTTTTTTTAGTTGGCCTGACGTTTCTCTGGCTTTGTTTTCAGGATCCCTCAGAAGCTGCGGATCTCGGGCAGTCTGACCGTCATCCTGCTGGTGTTCATGCTCACAGCCGTCTTCGTCAAAGTGGACATGCAGCCGCTGCCCTTCTTTGTCTTCACTATGATCAAAATTGTCTGCATCAACTGTAAGTGATTTTTTTTTTTTTACTGGAGCTTCCATAAAAGTCTATAGGAGGTCATTTTGACAGCAGGTGCTCGTGGCTGCAGATTGTTTCTAGCAGGTTAAAGGTTTGCAATAAAAGAAAATAAAGTTCAACATTAGGTTTTAATGTCCAGCTGTAAGAATGACACCTGTTTTAGCGCATGCATCCCCAAGCTAGGCAACAAGATGAGCTAATGTCTGAGTTTTACAAGCTTGTTTTCATTAACCATCCTTTTTATTACATTTCTGACCAATCATAAACTGCAGCCCAATGAAGGGCTCTGGAAACCTTTTCAACAACCTTCCATGGGAAGCTAAGCGGGGCATTATTCCAAATTAGAAACGTTTTCTCAATTGATCCGAAACAGATTCCCAACAAAACCTCGCAGCTGAAGACCGTCACGGATTCAGGGCTTATTTTTATTTCCTTCCTGATCCTCAAACTCAAACATTTTCTATGGAAAGCTGCAGAAAAGTTGGGACAGACACACACACACTGTCTTAGTGTCACGCTGAGCTTCCTGACAGTCTTCAGCCTCATTGTGTTTATTTAGAATGAGTCTTTGCACAGCAGGGATAAGTTCACCCCCCCTCCTTATTCTCAGTGGGTCAGGCCCAACCCCCAGGTTCTCATGTGGAACGGCCCGACATGTTTTAGATTTTTACAGGACGACAGTGTGACCCTGAACGCTTTGATATCTGTCAGCACATTCCTTCTGATGGCTTTTTTTTCTTTTACAAGAAACTTATTGTGTAATATGTATTGTGTGCTGATATTAAAGCATACCGGCTATAACTTTCCATAAAAAAGAGAGAAAGGATAATAACAATGGTAAATAATGTTGATTTCAGAAAGGATGGCATTGTTCTCTGTGTCACAGTGACTGTTCAGATCTTTAAAGCTCCTTGTTCTGTTTTCCTTTTTTATCTTTGTCCAGCATTTGGGGCGATCCTTCAGAGCAGTCTGTTCGGGCTGGCAGGGATCCTGCCCGCCTCCTACACCACTCCCATCATGAGCGGCCAGGGTCTGGCCGGCACCTTCGCCGCTTTCTCCATGATCTGCGCTCTGGCCAGTATGTCTCACACTGAAACCACACGTGCACTTCTCCTTGTAAAAATAACTCGTGGACAGGTGGCGGGCAGAACGACAAAACTATATTTACTGCAGCACCTTCCAGACGCCCAGCCGTCTCTCTGTTAGCGTCAAGGCGAGTGAGCACGTTAGTGAACTTCCTGGTTTGATCAAAGGAAAAGAACGTGCATTAGCAGCGGCTTATAGTCTGAAATATGATGTGATTTACAGATCTTATCCCTGCATTAACCCAGCATTACTGTAGACGGGTTGAAGGCAGACAAACAGGCGCATACTTGCTCTATGCTTCATCATCTTGTTAGAGTTGAGCAACTATCTGTTGAAGGAATACAAAATGGCATCCCTCGCATGTCTTAGCTTTAAAACGAAGATCATCTCATGCTGACAAAATGGCAGAGTTGTAGCTGCTTTGGTAAATCCTGAAAGCAACGTTTTGCGTGATGGCAGCTGATGTCACGCCTCCTGTTTGCTCTCAGAGTGCGCCCTGAGGACCACTCTCAGCTGAGTTATGGCCACTTCTGAGTTTAGCTTTGGTGGTCATTTTATTTCAGGTCCAATCAGGTTCTCATTAAAGTTTAATCCGTTTTGATGTACATCTAATAATAACATTCTGAGAGTTTTATTCAAATCCAGACAGATAATTTTGTCTTACATCTGTCAGCACTGAAACTTTTGAGTGAGCTTTTTTGGTTTGACACGTTCACACAAGTGCTTCTTATTAAATCTGCTTGGTAACTTTGTTTGATGTCAGCCGTATGTTGGAAATAAAACAAATTTAGTTTTGTGGATTTGACTTCCTCAGCAAAACGGAGACATTTATTTCAAGGAAGTCCTTTGGCTTTTAAGGCCTGCTGAGAGAACAAAACACAAGTTCCTCCATTCCTTTTTTATTCATTTTAAGGAATTGCAATCTGTGAAGAATTACCTTCCTGAAAACGTTTTATTGTCCTTTTGTTTTGAGTGTGAGTCAGTCAGCTTCAACGGATCACAAAGGTCCACAAAAGCTTTGTTTGCACATTTAAACTTGCACAGATGTCTGTTTTAAACATGCACATTGGATAAATATCAAACAGTATAATTAGCTTTGTTTTTTTACCATTTTCTGGCAGTAAAATAAGCTTCAGAAGTAGTAAAATCGACATTTTAATTGCAATATAGCAAAAAAAAACACTAACTTGTTTGGATTTTGAATATAAACACAGGAGCAACAATTTCATGATTTTCTGGGGTTTTTTGTCTTCAGCTGGATCAAAACTTCAGGACAGTGCTTTTGGTTACTTCATCACAGCCTGTGTTGTTATTCTTCTGGCCATAATGTCCTACTTCACTCTGCCCAGGATGGTAAGACTCCTCTGTCTCCAAACTTGCTGTAGTTTTAGTTTCCTTCACATATTTGCTCTACAGGCTCAGTGAAAGTGGTTCTCTGTGGTTGTTCTTTCGTCGACAGGAGTTCTTCCAGTATTACATGGAGAGTAACAGATCAGGACCGTCTGCTGATGAAGAAAACAAGATGGACTTACTCAAAAAAGGTAGAAGAGTAATCACAGAGTAATCTGTTTTGTTGTGTAAAGATGACGGTTTATCACAGCTTCTAATAAAGAACGAAGGATTTCAAACTGAGCGACTCAAACAAGACGGGAGTTTATTTTAGTAACTTTTAGTATTTTATTTATTTTCTAAATACAGCATGCTTTACTGCTTTAATTAGGAAGAGCTTTAATACAGAAAGTCAGCCAGGTAAGAAGAAATGACCAACATCCTCTTCAGTGATTCCCTTTAACGTTATCCTGTATCTAAGAGCAGGTCATATAAGAACGACGGCGTTCCGTTTGGTGGTTTCTCCATCACTCTTTGGGATTAGGGGTTTATTTTCCCGCTCAACTTTATCATCTGTGCTTATTTTACTGGGAAAACTTTAACTCCTCGTCCAAAACCGTTGTTCTGTTTTACGTTCAGAAGACACAAATGATGAAAGGTGAGCCGATGAACGATGAATACTCCTGCACAGACATGCTTATGTTCCGTTTCAGTTGTTTTTCGAAACGTTTAACGCGCATCAGGTCACATTCGATCTGGCAGAGATTCAAATAACGTGGCTCCCCAGCTGAGGCGTGACACGGTGAACTCATGTGAGTAACTCCCTGGGTGTTTCTTTTGCCCGTCTGTTAGCAAAATATCTCACGACTGAGGGGACAGATTTCAATGAAACTCTCACAAAGTAATCACTAGCTGAACTCCGACAGCTGGTGAACTTTTGAACCCGATATAAGACGCCTGCCACAGCTAGTCGACTATAGCAGACACATAAATGGCTACAACTCGGTCAGCTTTACAGATATTGAGCTCAAATCTGGTGTGGTAGTAGCTGGGAGTCATCCCTAACACGTATTCCGAGCGCCAACAGATGGAGCGATGTCGCCTACAACAACGTGGGATGTTACAGGATTTCTGAAGGGCCTTAAAAAGTCTTAAAAGTGTTCAGATTTTCCACGTCAGGTCTTAAAACACACGCCATAATCTAAAAAAATAAAAAATCTGTTCATTCTGTCAACTTTTGTTTATTTCACTGTCAGCATTCGGATGTTTTTATGCTGCAACAAAACTGAAACGTCCATCAGGCAGCAGCCCTTCCTCACAAAACTCCACGGTCTTGCTTTAATGCGGTTAGAATGATGGTCTGTCCTCCAAATATTACCGGACCAGTAAAATGTCAAAAATTGTTTTTTTTTTTTTCCAGAAAATGCAACAGAGGAGAAGCGACCGGACACGAATCTCATGGAGGAGGAAACCCAACCTGTCACTTCTGTGATCAACATCTTCAAACAGGTTCAAAATGTCACATATTGGCTTAATAATAAGTTTAAGTAAAGGACGACCAATAGAAAACAACGTTGTTACCTGCTTTCGCTTCATGTGCTCCTCCTGATATAATCTTTTCAGCACCAGACTGCGCTTTTAAACGAATGCTTGCTTCTGAACGTCCTCCTCTCTGTTCTCCGCTCTCTGATCAGATCTGGGTGATGGCGCTGTCCGTCTGCTTCATCTTCTTCGTCACCATCGGGGCTTTCCCAGCCGTCACCGCCGACGTCAAGACGACCATCGGGAATGGAGGCACCTGGGGTGAGTCCGGGTTTCTTCAGAGCCGAAGGGAACCAGTAACACTACCGATTTTCTAGCTGTGTGGAAATGAAGATGCAGGAAGTGCTGAGGATCAGCGTGTTTTTTTTTATGACATGAAATCACCAGAAAACGTTTGCTAAACAGGTTTTGCGTTTACAGGAAACAGTATTATTTAATCGTTTCTCGTCTGTTACCTGAGATGAGTCGACCTCCATCAGGCTGTGAAAGACGTTTTCCTAAAACCCGACCTTTACTCTGATCCACTTCCAGAAACATACTTCATCCCCGTGTCGTGTTTCCTCCTCTTCAACGTGATGGACTGGGCTGGCAGGAGTCTGACGGCCGTCTGCATGTGGGTCAGTAACAGCACTCCTACGAGCAAGAAAACACTTTTAATTTAAACTAAAAAAAAAAGGAATTCCATTTTTACAAATTAGAAATCAGCAACCAGACACTCATCTGCAAGTCAGATCATCCGTGATACTGTAGTTTTCTTTATATGCTCCTTTAAAGTGTCTGCATCAAACGTTCAGCCACGGGTCAATCTCTGCGTCATGTGAGGGCTGTTGGTCCGGGTCTGAGCTGAAAGTACAGAAGTTCAGTTGTGGCCATCAGGGGTTTGTTTTGTGTCTGTAGGGCTTCAGAGAAAAGTGACGTTAAAGAGGCTGTAAACATCAAGCTTTAATGAAGTGTTTTAAACTGTCACTTGTCTCTCTTTAAGTCCACTTGACTCACTCAGGAAGATGTTTCTGATTTCCATCAGATTTAATTACACACTCTGCCTCAAATATTCAAAGAATGAAGCCCCCCCTTTTTTTTTTTTAGTTTTTCTGTTTTTATATGAAACACCAGGCTCATGTTTTCCTTTCAGTGCGCTTCCTGGCGCAACACAAACTCTGAGCACGAGCCGAAAAACAAACGTGGACGTTTTAATTTCCTGCGAGCGAAAAGACCGAATCCAATATAATCAAATGTGGATAATCTGAGTTCATTTAGCCGACAGGCTGACCTGTGGGGGAGATAACAGGAGTCAGCTGCTGCAGGAGCATGTGAGCTCATTTATTAGCTTCATCAGACTTTTTTTTTTTTTTCTACACTAGTTTAGATGCTTCCTGCTTCTTCTAAAGGTGAAACAAACTGAGAGCTCTTTTTTTTTCTAATGGCTTGAACCCATTTTGAGTTGGGTTGGCTCCAAAAGGTAATCACTTGTTGATGTTTGGCCAAACCGTTAAAGGGAAACTATTAAACAAAGATCCTGTTGTGCTGGGGGGGGTTTCCTCAGTAACTGTATGTTTCTGTGTCCAGCCGGGTAAAGACAGCATCTGGCTTCCCGTCCTGGTGGGCCTGCGGCTCGTCTTCATCCCGCTCTTCATGTTGTGTAACGTCAAGTCTCGTCACTACCTGCCCGTGCTGTTCTCCCACGACGCCTGGTACATCATCTTCATGATATTCTTCGCCTTCTCCAACGGATACCTGGCCAGCCTCTGCATGTGCTTCGGACCAAAGTAAGACTCGTATGCCGTCCTGCAGTTTTCACGCTGGACCACTCGATCCTAATTTCCACCGTCCGTCTCGTTGTTGTCTTTGTGCAGGAAGGTGCCGCAGCACCAGGCGGAGACGGCGGGCGCCATCATGGCCTTCTTCTTGTCCCTCGGCTTGGCGCTGGGCGCTGCGATCTCCTTTGCCGCCCGGGCTCTGGTATAAAACCTCCAGATGAATCCTCGATAAATGCCGTAAAGACCGCGTCACCTTCATCGCCTCCTCCGTCAGGCAGGGGCCTCGGTCTTCCACGTGTTTTTATGAAAGACTCATCAATCCAGCAGGTGTTCAGATATATAAAGTTTTTCCCCTCCGGACTCGGCAGCACATTATGTTGTGCTTTTGCCTTGTTTTGTGGAGGGTTTTTATTCAATAGCACTGATCAAACAAAGTCGATTAAAGCCAAAAGTGTTTTAAAAAGTATTTATAAAAGGCACATTTAAAGACACGTCCTAAACGCAGCAATATTCCTTAAGACAGCATGTTAAAATAAATAGGCGCACAATGTTGCAAAGCAATAAAGCTTTTTTTTAAATGTCCCTTCAGATATAACAGAAAACTCTTTAGTGGGATGTACAAAAGACAGAAGAGTGTCACGTTTCAGTGGACCGTCGCAGCTTTTAACTTTGATTTAAACCAAAAACTCGAAGCCAACATGGGGAAGTGATGAACTCTGAAGGGATTTCAGCTGAAACCGTCGCTGCAGTCAGTATTTTAAACATCCAATCAGTGTCTGATCGACCGTCTGAGTGTTAGTTTGAGACGAAGTCCTTTCCAGTCGGGGTCACTTTGCGTCACGTTGCCCAAGTTGTTTATTTTGTTTGTACCATTACGAAACCAATCATGTATTTTTGAAAGTGAGATTATTATGCAGCTGTCATAATTGTTTGGGGAGGGCTTTTTATTTTTATTTCAGGAAGTACGTGCCTTTTCACGATGCTTGTGCTCATTATGAATTAGGTTTTTATACAAGCAGTAGTTTGTAATGTTTCAGGCTCCAAATTGGAGACTGAAGGTGCAGCAGTGTTTTGTTTGTTTGCTTTTTATGGCTTTCTTTTTTTTAAATTGTTAACAGTATTCATTAGAGCCGTTTACATCCTAACCACCTGCTTGTTTAAAAGCATAATGTTGGTTTTGTTTTTTATATATATATATATAAGGGTGTCATAAAAGTTACCATTCTCATGTTTTCTGCCTCAAACATTAAGAAAATAAATGTGTATTTTTAAACCTCTGGCTCCTCCTGCTGGTCATTCCTGGAAATGCAGCAATGACACAGACACCTTTTTGATTTGTCCTCACTTTAATTTGGATTTTACTCCAGTAAAAGTGTTATTACTTAATCATAAAATATTATTTTACAAGAAAACGTTATGTATTTAGCAGTCAGGTAAAGGTATATAAAGATAACCCAGCTGATTTAATATAATTACTTTTTTTTGGCAATTTTCCACATTTCATGTAGTTTATATGAAAAAAAAAACAGGCACAATGCAAACTCATTTCTTTAAAATCTGTTTAACTAGAGCAAAGTTGTCACTAAAATACTAGTTTATGCCATCAAATTGTGCTACCCTCGGCTTGTCTCTTAGGTGCAGCTAAAAAGAATGAATTAAATACAAATCTGATTGCTTGAGTTGAGTTTTGGTGCCTTTTATTAAGTCCTGAAAGGTTCATTCAAAAGGACAAAAAAAAGGTCAATTTCTGATGAACAGCTGAAGCAGGAAGCTCAGCCTTACTGCAAACACGAAGTCCGTGAAGATCAGAGTCACTCAAACACAATAAAGTCACGTTTAAATGCTGCATATAAAATCCAAAGCAGCATCTTTTTAAAGCCATCAGTAAACAAACTTGGATGGGATATTTTCTCCTTGCACTGCAGCGCCATCATGTGGCCAAATAGGCAAATTGTAAAAAAATAAATATTTCAGATGTGGATCTGTTTAGTTAATAGTCCTAATTATAAACTGTTCCTGCCACAATGAGATGCTGTTTTATTCTAAAAATTTAAAAAAACAAACCCTTAAGCTTTAAGTTTACTAAACTCAAGTAAAAATGTAGCATGTGAATTAGATTTCCTTACTGCCCAACAAGCTGCGCTTTGCTTACATTTGACATAAAAATACAGCAACAACAAAAAAACCAAGAGAGAATTGTGTTGATTTATTAAAATACAGTTTAATCAAAAAAATAAATTACCAGAATCCAAACTAACGACCATGCCTCTGTTACTTTTCTCTTATTAAAATTATGTAAACCTTCAGCAGTGATTGGTTTGTTAATCAAGAGGAGGACATAGCCATCGTCAGCTGATTCTCTTTAAATTGTGCACAAAGTTTATTTAAATCCAGCAACACAAACGTCTGAGTCGTATCAGGAGCACAGAGAAGAAACCGAACAGGATTCTGGTGTTTAACAAGAGAAATCAGGGGGTGGAATCAACTCAAAAGGAGACTCACTAAAACAAAACAAAACATTTCCTTTGCTGTGCACTAAACGACTTTTTACTCAGCTGTTTCTGGGGGGAAATCCAGCTCTGAGGACGAAACAGGAGGCGAAGGTTGAACCACGTATCAGGTTCGATGCTCAGAGCCGAGCTGAGCGTCGGTTAAAGCTGCGTGAAGACACGGGGACGTTACAAACGTTTACCTGAAGCCCTGAAGCTCAGCTTGTTTGCATCTGAACTAAGAATCAAACCGTGGATGAGTGAGAATATCTGAGCTGGAGCCCCCAAAGACACTATTTCAGTTTCTAAACCAGCCAGAGCTGGAGCAGCTTCAACAAGAGGCGTGGATTTCAAAAATAAAAAGCTTAAAATCAATGAGTCTTCTAAAAGCTCCTAACAGCACGCAGAGGGCCGAACACTGAAGACACAAAAGGCTGATTCAAAGGCTTCATAAGTTTCTACAATTAAAAACATTTAAAAAAAAACAACATCTATATAAGCAGCTCTTCAGTTATTTATCACAAACAGAAAATGGACACAAAGATCTCTCCGATCCAGAAGCAACCTGAGCCCAGGAGTTTGATTATACACGTCACCTGGTAGTGTGTTTAAAAGGTAAAAAAAAATAAAATAAAAAATAAAATAAAATAAAATACAGCTTTCTTTCATTTCCTGCATTTCGATTCAAAGTTGTAGATAATCTGACCGTTTTCCAGCTTTGTTGACAGAATCTAACTGAAGAATGACTCCCGTTGTCGGTTTCCTGACAGGATGAGAGCTGCGCTCGGATCCGAACTGGAAGCAAACTGGCCTAAAGGTGAAATAGTTACGCGCACTTTAAAGGGCTTCGGCTTACGGCTGATGTTGGTAGCTGCTCAGAGGTGTCAGTTTTCTTTGAATAGCAGCTTGATCTTGGGGCGGCTGCAGCCTCCTACCAGCTAACATCTGTGAACAAAGCAGAGGATCCTGCAGGTCCGCCTCGTTCCCGTGAATGTGCAGCAGGTAACGTGAGGCACCGGGGGGGGGGATACAGGTCCAATACAGATAAAAACACAGCAGCGAAGGGTTGTCTTCCAGGGCAAAAGAAGAACTGTTAAAATAATAAAAAAGGTCAGCTTTGGTGTTGAACTAAGTCCACAGTTCTACAGCTGGACAGTGTGTGGGCGATGAGGACGTCAGGGGGGGACGAAGAGGGTCAGTGAGTCTTTAACTTGGTCTGCGTCGAGCCCTTTTCTGTCAGGCTGGCTCTGATCGAGTTAACCACCGTCTGTCTGACGTTGTCCTCCATATAATGTTCGATTTGTGACTTCAGAACCTGCAGCAGACAAAAAGAAATGACAATTAATATCCCTGAACTGTCTGAAACAAAGACAACCTGAAAATAAAAACAGGATTTTAGGAGAGAACGATTGTCATCCCCAAACTGTCTAAACATGTAAACAAAATTGGTGCTTTCCTTAAAATAATTCTCATTTAATGGCTTCATAATCTGTAGGAGAAAAAACAACAACAGGATTTTGGGTGAGAACAATTGTTTCTCCCAAACTGTCTAAGACAAAGACAGAAACTGAAAAAACACAAATTAAAGAAGGAACAAAACCAGGATGAAGTCTCCAACATGTTAAACCAGAAAAATGGTAAATGGACTGTCCTTATATGGCAACCTTCTAGCCAACCAAGTGCTTTACAACAATCTGTGCCCTCATTTCCCCTTCGCACATCCACACGGCACTCTACTACGTCTCTGCAACGCTAATCCGGATAAATCATTCCACAGAGTCTAATCGGGGGAAAGAAGGAGAACCAACAGCAGGAGTGAGGAACAAGCCTCAAACACCGACTCCATATCTGTTCTCCTCGGTGACAGCAGAGGGTGGCGCAGCAACTGAGATGAAGAAAGTGTTGGCTGCGTTCCAGAGAAAGGAGCTCTGAACCAGAACCTGATGGACTCGGGAAGGAAGATAACAAGCTGCTGATAACACGTGGGAGGACGTTCATGTCACAAGAACAGAGTCTGCAGCTGGGGACATTTATTTTGGGCTCAGCACAACTCAAGTATAACTTCAGAAAAAGGTGAAAGTCGTGACGTTCCTCGCACTACATGAGGCGTTCCCAGAGAACCCCAGCACAAAATCTGAAGCTGCTGCTGCTTGGATTTAGGACAGATTGTGTCTGTGGTGTAAGTAAAGGAAGCTGACTGATCAGAACATCTTAAAGTTGCTCCATTTCTCCTCAGCAGCGATGCCACTTTGTCTCCACCCATTCAGTTTTCATTTTTACAGAGCAGGTTTCTGAGTCAGGCGCTGCTTTTTAATGATGCAAACAGGTAAACGAACATCTCCACAAGCTATTTCACAACCAATCTTTATACATTTAGCTCAGTTTAAAACAACAAAGATGTTCTAAACTGTGCCTGATATCAGTATTTAATTAATACTTTCAATTTCTTATAATCTTAAAGGAAAAAAGACGTAAAATAACCCAAACTAATACTAGCCGTTTAATGCCTTAATACCCAAAACATTTCCATTTGAGCCTAAATTCCTAAACAAGACAAACCGTTACAAATATTAACCTTTTTAGGTCGTAAAATTTTTAGAGATCTTCAAAAACAAAAGTTACACCTCTCACTCCGACTACTCACCTCCTCCCAGAGCGCATCGGCCAGCTGGTCGATCAACTGTCCCACTTCCACAAACTCTCCATAATACTTGGCATATCCCCAGACGCAGAGCAGCAGCAGCGCCACGCTTGTCACCAGGTTGGCCAGAAAGGCCAGCGTGCTCAGGCCGACGAAGCCTGTTATGCCAGAGACCATGTAGGTGACGAACATGACGACGAAAAGCATGGCGGGGGTGCGGGCCACGTAGAAGATGTTTTTGCCTTCGTTCTGCTTGGCGAAGTTGGCGTAGGCCTCGTCCAGCTCGGACTCCAGCTGCTTTTGGTAGCTCTGGCAGAACTCCTCGCCGCCCATCTTCTTCACGGAGCGGAACAAGTCCACCGAGTCGTCGCGCAGCTCCTTGTGGCGGCACTCCAGGTCGGCCGGCGCCATGTAGGGCCTGCCCCCTCCACAAACCTGTTGGACAAACGAGGCGTAAGAGAGCAGGATTTGAATCCAACAGGCTAAAGATTACACCGATTTTTATAGTGGTTATAAGTGGTTACTTCTCATCCGATAAACAGCAGGAAGCTGAACAGTTTAATCCATGTAATTATTACAATGTTCAGTTTGTTTAAACAAAGAAAAAGTATCATTTCCAGCAGCTTTCAGTCACCTTTGCAACATTTTAAACCACAACACACTTGGTGGGCTGTTTTCAAAGTGATAGAATTATTAATCCTTACCTTCTCCATGTTTCTGCTGTACGAGTCTTTGGCTCTTGCCACTGCTGTCAAATTGTTGGCCTCTGCTGTTGCCTGAGAACAAATAATAACAAATATATTACTGTTTTTACTATTATGCACAAGTTTGTGGATACTGTTGTATATTGTGTGGAATTTCCCACCTTGGGATGAAAATCATCCATCTTCATCTATTTAACGTTACAATGAGAAATTAAATTTAAAACCCATATTTCAATAAAATCTGAAAATCTCCCAAAACGAGATAAAAGAAATTGTTAAATGAGTAGAAGAAAAATGATTCTCAAAATCTTCAGCAAAACATTTTTATGTCATTTGTTAAACCAGGAAGGTGACACTGAGATGAATTAAGATCTGCTTTCCCCCCCTGAGCCACAGCCACCCCAAACTTCAAGTAATTTTAAAGGATATAAAACCTAAATTTAACACTGAAACAGCTTTAATATTTTGTTTTATTAACCTTCTTTAATCTTTTTGAGCACTGGGGGTGCTATTTGTTGTGGTTTCGGAGGAGAAATCAGTGTGAACCATGACCAAATACACAATTTCCGATGCTCAACGGCTTCTTCTTCTTTTTCTGGTTGCATCATAGTCTTTAAAAACACAAACTCAGCAGCTGTTTGCTCCAGTGTTGTTCTACAGCTTCCTACTTGAATATTATTATAGTTACGGGTTACAACAATGATTTTCCAAAGTGCTCCTGAGTCCATGTGGTTCTGATCAGAGTGGAATATCTTCAGGACTTGTGCTTCAGACAGATCAGATTTTTTTAGATGATGAAAGAACCAAATTATTTGGACTCTGCATTGAGAAATAATTTTCTAACAACCCACCACCCGTCCTTGCTTGAAACTAATGAGTAACAATCTTTGTTTTGTTTTTTTTGCCCGCTCCTGACATCCTTAGCTGCCACTAATTAATCTGTTGAACGCAGAAACTTGCAGAACGTTCGAACCTCCCAACAAATCACAGACGGAGTTTGTAAAACGAGCAGCGACTGACCAGCAGCATAGACTTTGGGTGAGGGAGCTCGTCACCTTGGTAGATCTTTATGTAGGACTGCAAGAATGGAAACACAATGGAGATGATCAGAAAAGTGGCAAAAACACAAGTTATTAAAATCACACAAACTTCAATCACAAGGCAGATGTCTTATGTGAAATTTCCATTTGTTTGGCAAAATGCTGCAGCACCCTGAAGTACTCCACAAGCTCTCCACAGGTGACTTTTTTCCCGGCGATCTCCTTTTCTACCAGTCGATCCGGGGCCAGGAGGAGAGGTATCAGCTCGGCCAGCTTAGTTTTAAAATCATCCTGTATGTCTGAAAGATACAGAAACAGACGTTACGTTTCTGATGCGTGGACGCCAACAGCCATGACGCCACATTGTGAGTACAGGTGTGGTGTTTAGGTCTCACCTCTCAGCCTGCCATCAAAGTCCCTGTTTGTGGCCACTTTAAGGCCAGGATGTGGCAGCAGGAAGCAGCTGATGTTGGAGAAGCAGGAATGAATGTGCTTCCTCACGTTCTGCAGCTCTTCGTGTTGTTTCTCTCGAAGCTGCAATCAGCAAAACAGCCCGAGTTTGAGCTTTTGACGTCTCAGAAGAGAACTACATCACCACTGTATCTTGGTAGTGTACAGGGCCAAAACAACTGTGCATTTTCAGCTGGACTTTACTGAATATCACCTGTAATTTTTTATCCAGGAAAGCGTTTCCTCCTTCCAGTCCGTACTCATAATCATAAGGATAACACCAGTCTCGAATCAGGAACATTAGGGACTGAAAAACATAGAAATACAGTGAGATAGGCAGAAAATGAGAAAAATAAAAACACTTCCAATGAGACGGTAATGTTGGCTCATGTTGCCAAAGTCACTTGTTTTAACTCTATGATGGAAAGTAAATAAAATGCATCCAATTCCAATAAATTGGGATTTCTATGTGTACATTTTGTCCCAAATCTCTTAGCTATAGAACTTCCCAGATGCTATAGAAGTCACATTTACTGTACACACTCCCACAGGTTAAAACACAAAATTGTTGTTGCATTAATTGGACCAGAAACGGGCAAATGATCCAGCCACAAACATCAATCCCTTCTCTCTCATTTACACAGAAAAACAATAAGACTTTAGCAGAAGAAATGGGAAAACCCAGAAGTCTTTGAAGCTCTACATACAAAAGATATTCTAATAACGTGAATACAGCCGTCAGAAACAGCCAGTACCTGGAAAGGTTTCAGGTGAATGTCTTCCATTGCAAGCCGGCCATATTCTGTAAAGAGCTTCATAGAAAAAATAAATACAAATCATTAAAAATAAAAAAAACAGTAAACAATGCAACATCCCAGTGAGAAAAATAAACAACACAAACCTGCAGATGCTGCAGATCATCCTCCTGTACGTTCTGTGAGAGGTTGAACACCTGAAAATAAAAAATAAAAACAGAAAATGTGAGTGTAAATCTACATGCAAATGTTTTTAGTGACCAAACCAGAGAGGGGAAGTTTTTTTTTCCGGAAACAGAACATGTTGAGACGTCACCTGGACGGAGCTGGTCATTGTGCTGAGGGCGAACACGGTAGCAGAGTCCTTTATGGTGGACTGGCTGTCAAACGCTCCCTGAGTGTCAACGAGGAGCACAGCGACCTGTAGACAGCAGCCAGTGTCCGGTTGGTTATAGGTCATAAACATAAAGGATATCGGACATTCGTGATCGGCACGGCTGAAGAAAACCTGCCTTGGTGCCGTCGGGCTTGTCGACCACAAACACTTCGTTCCAGAGCAGGATTCCCGTGGTCTCCCTCTCGCAGCCTCCCCTCCAGCTGAACCCTGTCAGGGGATCATCATCGCCTCCCATCCACGAGTCACTCGGCTGCAGGAGGATAGGGATTAAAAATAGGGATTTGTTAAGATAGAAACCCTAATTTATAATTAATTCAGTTTAATTAACTTCACTCTTGTGAGCCGAATCCACCCACAGTGAGTGCCTAAATAACCGTGGCATCAAATAATACAATACAGACAAAAATATCAGGCTTTATGTTTTTCCTCTTTTAAGGGGCTAACAGCAGCAGGTTTAAATGAATTACTGTGTAACAAGAGCTGCAAAAAGATGAGGGAAAAAACCCCATAAACTTCATTTCATTTTCCTCTAACAAAACATTTCTATTAGTGTGGGAACAGATTGTTATAGCAACTCAACTGAGCCTTATGTATTTATTTTAGTGACATGTGGGAAAAGCTGCTAACCAAAAGGTAGGAAACAGCGTTTTTAAAGTGAATACCAGACTTACATCAGAGTATCTGCTGAAAGACTGATTCCTGCTCAGCAGTGCAACTCCGTTTCAACTCATGGTTTGAAAACAGAGAATCAATTATTTTTTAAGAATTACCTGTGATCTGAAAATGCACCCAACATCACAACTTCCCCCAAAACACAGCTGTGAAAGTTGTCTGCACTTGTTAACATTAACGGTTCGTAACCAACGGCGTCAATGAAAACGTGCAGAGACTTGCATTCAGATCTTTGTGCGGCACAGCGGCCGAGAGACGGTTTCAAACCCCACACACAACATTTTTCCTCAAATGCGCCTAAGTTGTTGCGCCATAAATAGTCTTTGTGAGCTTAAAGTGATCCTGGGGGCTTCTGGCTGGGTGAGCGTGTCATATTTTGCGTCACTTATAAATTTATTCATTTTAAGTTTGGGCTTATGAGTCTAAAAATTAAAAATTTGTATTAAAAAAAATAGAATAAGTTAAAGTTCTCTTTTCTTGTAGAGTGATACCAGTTAAAAAGTACTCAGATTTAGATCCGTGGACCACGTCTTACATTTCAAAACAATCAGCAAGGATCTCAGATAAGATTAAGCTGGAAGCGCCTGTCCTTCCTTGTGACCAACAAATGTGAGAGCTGGCTGTAATCTCATCTGCTGCACTTGTTCATCGAGTCCACCTGTTTTTGTAACGTCTGCTGACAGCATGTGTTACACAATTACAGAGCTCCCAGGAGCCATTTGTGTGTTTTCTCAGTACATGTAAACACATACTCAGAAAGGATTTAAAAATAGGTGAAACGGTTATTTTGTTTAGTTGCTAACTGAACATGTTTTAAGTTTAGATTATATAGTCTCGCTGCGTGCTGGACTTTTGAACTCCTCCTCCGCTGTCACACCCCCCCACCACTAAAAAAAAATTGAAAATCATTGAAATTATACAACACCTGTTTTATGAAGGAGGCGCAAAGTTATTTTCCGTCCGCCAAAAAAATACAGGCGGAAAAAAAAAAAAGACAGCGGTAGCAATAGTGAGTTTTGCGATTTGTAATATTTAGCGTTTTTTAGATCATTTAGTGTGAAGTGTAGTGTGTTTAGTGTTTAGTGTAGTCAGTTTTTATTTTTTTGGAAAAATGAGGAGATTTTTGAACGTGGAGCAGGCTCTGCAGCTTTTATTTGAGATTGACGAGTTCACGGAGTCAGAGTCAGAGAGTGAGGACTTTGATGATGAGGTGGACGACCCTTCTTATGTTTGTGAGGAGGATAGAGATGAAGAGCAGCCTCCGGCCCCGACGTGCGCACCGAATGCCACTCGGAGGTCCGCGCAGAGGACGGGATGGCGCGGCACGCCCACCCGGTCCAGGTCTCCGCTGGCTGGGACATCAGAGCCACACCTCAGCTCTGAACCTTGGAAGACGGAGGAGGAGGCTGATGCTGCCCCAGAGGTAAGCAGATTCCAGCCACGAAGAACACCAGGGGTCCAGCTGGACACACTTTCCTCCCACTGTCCAAAAGATCTTTTTTTATTGTTTTTTGCCACTGACTCAGTCAGGACAATCTGCAAGAACACCAACAAAAATGCAGCAAAAAACATAGAATCAGGAAAAAAATACAAATGGACTGACATAAATGAGGATGACTTGTACAAATTTTTTGGCATCCTGATATACATGTCGTTGGTGTCCCTGCCAAGTTTCCAGGATTATTGGAGGCAAAATCATATTTTATCTGTGCCCCTTCCTTCCAAAATAATGACACGGGACAGATTCAGATCGATATTTTGGAACATTCACCTGAGTGATCCTGAGGAGGACAGAGAAAATGACAGAAAAAAGGGAACAGCAGGCCATGAAAAACTGTTCAGAGTCAGGCCTCTTTATGAAGACATCCTCAGTGCCTGCCTGGCTTATTACCATCCGAGGAGGGAGCTGGCAGTGGATGAAAGGATGGTGGCAACCAGGGCAAAAACTGGAATGACACAGTATATGAAGGACAAGCCTACAAAGTGGGGGATTAAAATTTTTGTGTTGGCTGAATCCAGCAGTGGGTACACCATCAGGTTTGGGATCTACACTGGGAAGACTTTCGCAACATCTGAACATGGACTGTCTCATGACATAGTCATGAGCCTAATTCAGCCAGCCTGTCTTGGCACTGGGTACCACATTTACATGGACAATTTTTACACAAGCCCCAAACTGTTCATGGACCTGGCCAACATGAAGTATGGAGCATGTGGCACCTACAGGGAGAGCAGAAAAGGATGCCCCAGAGGAAAAAGAAATGCTCTCACCAAAAAAAGTGAAAGAGGATCTGTGAGGTGGATTAGAGAGGGCCCACTTGTTTTTGTAAAGTGGATGGACACACGGGAGGTGTCAGTGTGCTCCACCATCCATCCTGCATTTTCGGGTGAGACAGTGAGGAGAAGAGTGAAGGACAGAGATGGACGGTGGACTGTGAAAGGCATTCCATGCCCAACACCAATTATTGCTTATAATAAGCATATGGGTGGGGTGGATCTGTCGGACCAGCTCATCCAGTACTACTCCACCCACAGGAAAACTCCTTGTGGATACAGGACCTTGTTGCTGCACTTCCTGGACATTGCAACAACGAACGCCTTCATCCTGCACCGTGAGATCTGCAGTGCCAGGCAGCTTCAGTCCATGACACACAAAGACTTCATGGTGGAACTGGTGTGTCAGCTTTGTGGTGTAGAGAAGGCAGGTGTTCCCCAGAGCAGGAGAGAGGATCACATTCCTGTGCCCATCATCTCAGCCACGGATGCTGGCCAAAAAGCCACCAAGGGCAGGCTGAAATGCAAACGCTGCCGTGAGGTGGACAACAAGAGGACTGACACACCCTGGAAGTGTCAGGCCTGTGATGTGCCCCTTTGCCTTATTTTGGACAGAAACTGTTTCTTTGAGTGGCACAAATGAATTGCGGCATTTTTGACACCTTTCTGAATGGTAGAAAAAAAAAAAAAAAAACGCCTGACACAATGCCTGCATTTTAGTGTAAATAATGCAAATATCTTTATTGTTTGTTAAATTTATTCAAATGTTTATGAAGTTTACTGTTTATACTTGCATTCTAAGTTGTAAAAACATTTTGTTATGATTTTTTTGTAATTTTCACAGTAAAAAAACAAACAAATTTCTATTAGGATTTTATGTTTTTTGTGTGATTTTAGGTCGGTTCTGTTAATACAGTAGGTCAAAAGTAAAAAACAACTTACAATTCACGCTTGGGAGGTTGTGCTGAAAAAGATGACTCCAAACATGTCAGATTAAACCTTTTTTAGTTTTAATTTCTCAGTAATCTTCGATTTTGATGTGGAAAAAAGCACCAAAGAACATGAACGGGACTGATCAAACTCTTGTTGATAAACTTGCAGCCAAGAAAAGAAGTCGGGTCTCTGACTTTAGTTTATGTGCATCAGAGTAACAGTGAGTCTGCTTTAATGTATGCCATCTTTTTCTCTGTTTACATCTTGTTTTAATGTTTGTGGCTGTATGATGGGATGTTTGTTGATGGGTTTTTTTAACTGTTTTAATGAACTGTGATAAAATGTATTGCTAAAAAATAACTTAAAAGCTGATGATAAAGAGTAAGGCATAGGAAATGAACATAAATGATGTTTCTTTTTAAGTCTTATCTATTTTTCATTGTTAATTAAAGTATGTTTGTTCTAAATTCTATATAATTTGTTACTGGAAAAAGGTAATTGGTATTTCTATATGAATAATTTGACATATTACATCTAATACTTCAGTTATTTATGTGTTTTTCCAATAAATATTGATTGAGATCGGCTAAGACCAAGTTTTGAATTTTGGCCCCCTTATGTAACAGAGTTTGCCCCTTCCGCCTCACCTGACTGTACATGTAGCGCAGCATGAAGTCCAGCAGGAAGGACTTGCCCTTGCGAAAAGCCCCCGCCACAGACACAACTACCACGTTCAGGTCCTTGACGTGATCCTGCAGCAGGATCTTCTCCAGCGCCCCAGTGTCCAGCTGAAAGGTGTGCTCGTCTAGATTGGCCAAGAGAATTGGGACGGGTTTGGCCTTTTCCTCTTCCACCACAACCTGGCAAGATAGGTTTCCAATCAGAACTTACGCTCACTTTGAGAGACACTCGTGAGATTAAACGGCTGTTAAAGCTGGTTTCAGAGAGGAAACAAAACTGAAAATTACCTCATCCTACCCTAAAACTAAAAGAGAAAGACAACCAAGTCCACGTGATTATTAGAGCAAAGAAAGATTAAATAAAAAGGATGTTAAAACTTCACCTTATCCTCCTCAATGCCTTCATCTGGTGAGGGAACGGGGCTGTCGTTGAAGCCTAAGTTTTCAACCGCGGGCCTGAGAAGCAGCTTATCTCTGCGGTCCTCAGCCATCTTTAAAGGAAGCGTCTGCTTATGTGGCGAAAAGGAGGCATTTTCCTCGTCTTTTAAACCTTTAGGTAACAGGATAAAGTAAAAAAAAAAGAAAGTTGCACTGGTTACAATAAACAATAAAAAAATAAATCATGCAAGTTCAAAGTTAGAATAAGGAAACGAACACTGAAGCAAGACAGAAACAAGTTTGTTTACATTTGCTTTGTTTGTTTTGGAGAAGAGGAGGACTGAATGTCTAACATGAATCCAAGAGAAGATGTGGATCTTTCTAGATTTCTGTGACAGGCTAAATGCAATTATCCACTCTGGGCTGCCTATTTAGGTCAAACTCAAATATAGCCTTGTGGTGAAAATCACAAAGGGCCAGAAAAAAGGACGAGGGTAAAATATGTCACCAGGATTTTAACACTTTCTCTCTCTGCTATACTGATATTTCAGGGACAGATTTCTAGTTTTCCTCCTTTGCCTCTCTGTATTTTAGCTGAAATTTAAACAAGCGTACTAAACCTTAAATTATAATGTCTAATAATGTTTAGTTTGAGTCAGCATTACTTTGAGGACGGTAAATGTATTTTTTCCAAGAATCTCGTCTTCTATACAAATATAAAAACCACTGACACAGAATTAAAATGATGCTTCCTGGAGTTAATACTGAAACAGACAATCCCCGCACCTTATATAAAAACAGTACCGCATTAAACAGGTTGAACAACAAGCACTAAACCTTACTCAGTCAAATATCTTTGTGATGAACCATTCGGTCACACAAACATCTCTCGTCAGATTTAAATCAGGTTTAGGCAAACTAACGAGACTCAGCCCTTCCAGTTTGTTTATAGTCCTCGATAAGCAGACAACATGTACTAAAGTCAGAACATCTGCTGATCTATAAACCTTATTCTGAATTAAAGGAAAGCCACAAAATGTGTCAAAGTTTCGGACGAGTTTAGTCACGGAAACATCAAACGATATAAAACAGAGCAGAGGCAGAGTCATTTCATAACTTTCTATTCGCTAACTGAATTACTAAATCGACAACTTTATTGGTTTTAATTCCTCTTTAACTGGTAAAATTTTTTTTAACCCAACTGCTAACATTAAACATGGTGAAACTAAAAAAATGACGAGTACGCTGCTGAGCCGTATTAACTGAATACATAACTCAGTGTCTGTCTTATTGACACAAGGAAAAAAAAAAGTTTACTCTGTACAAACAGTTTAATTTAATGTTAATGTTTCTACTGCATGACTACAGGCACTGCCATATGTAAACTAATAAATCAAATTTAAGGAATAAGGGGTGGAGCAGCGGAGTACTCCGAAACACAAAATATATTTGAACTTGAAAGCGAGGCATTTCAGTCTGCTGTTATTTCTCTAATGGTGACATTATTGAAACAAAAGTGCAATCATAAACTAAAACTGACTTGAATACAGAAGATTAAAAAGCTTTATAAAAGTTCACATCATTTCAAAAGTAAAGAGATGTCTAATTTATATTTTATTTTGAAATGTAAGCATTTTTTTTAGTTGTTTGCATATTATATGTAACAATGACTTGAATTAATTTTAGGTTTCAGGCAAAAAAAGTGAAACAAATACATCAGCAGCAGCTTTTTATTAGTTCTGTATTACAAACGTTATAAAAATAAATCCCACTTCTACATGATTAAAAGCCAGATTTGGGAATGTCGAGCGTTACGATCGTTTGAGAGAACAAATCCAAAAAAGGACCATCCAGAGATCAACCCGGACGCGCTGCGATAGGCATGAAGCAGTTACTCTAATCTGCTTCACAGACAAATTAGTCCCGAAGACGTCCACGGTCCAGAGCCACACTCGGCTAAACAAAGCGACGGACTGCAGCCAGAAAGAGAAGACAACGACGCTGCGAGGAGGAGGATGGGTTGCAGTCAAAAGTGAGAGGAAGAAGAAATGAATAAATATTCAAACGTAATAATAACAGGAGTAGATACAACGTATAACAGGAGTAGATACAACGTTAGGCGTGTTGAATGTACACACACAGGCTTGATGATAGAAGTGGCTAACACACTGCTTGACAGCTTGCAGTAAATAATAGCTGAACTAAAACAAGCTTTTTTAAAAACTTATCTTGTGACGGCACCATGTTTTCCTGCACAAAGTTACCATAGTTTGGCCTGAGCAACGATCACAAAAAATAAAGAGGTTTGTCTAAACAGTCAAATATATCCCCTGTTGCGTTGTGCCTCATATGATAGATAATACAAGAAAGGTGTGCATCCATATAAGCTGGCCTACTTCTGAGAACTGTACCCAAAATCAGCTTTCATCTCCCTCGACTCCTGAACTACATCTGAGACAGCCTCTGACTACACCACGGTCCGCTTACTGTAGCACGAGTCCAAATAACGAGTTCACGCTTCAAATGAGCAATATTAATCAGCCTTAAGAAGTAGGAATTCGGACACAAATTATAGAACATGTCAACTATCATTCAAGCAATCCAGATGCAGTAATTTCCCTTCCCGCCACATGACTTGGATACAAGTCAAGGAGGGCAAACCAACGAGGACAAAGTGCAGATTAACAGGCAACCAGCGTTTTACAAAAGTAGACATAAAGGTCATTGCGATAACAGAGATTCCCAAACACACCGTATGTCAGTGATGAGCCGTGGAGGCTGATTTCCTACAAGCGTGGACTCATTTTAGTGGCCGTTACTTATATTGAGTAGTAGGGCTGAACAATAAATCAAGAAAAATCATCACCACTGCAATATGAGTGAGCATAAAAAGTGTGAGGAATCCATGTTCTGTACACTAGTGATATATCTGGTCCGGATGCCCACACCTGGTTTAGACAAAGGTGATGGCAGAAAAGAGAGTGAAGAGCGAGGAAGATATGAGTTTACCGCAATTCATATTGTCGTGGCAACATTAAACAATAATACCAATAATTAAGATTTTGCAAAGATAAGACCTGCACAGAAGCACCTCATTGTCTGGTTTATAAAATATGAGCGCATTGTTAAACTCTAAAACTGTTTACACAAATATTAAAATGTGTTTCGGTGCCACCACACAAAGAAAAGGTGGCAAATAACCAATCAATTATTACTATTATAAATACATTATCAGCTGTTTACCATACCTACATTCATAGTTGATAAATATTAATAAAGCTGATTTGTACACCACTGAAAGAAGGTAGGCATAAATGTAAAACAATCTGCAAGAACAATAGTTGTTTATTTACTCTGATTTGCTCGTGTTAAATGATTATTTGTGTTTTTTAACATATGCATATGCACATATAGCAGTGTTTGAAAGTCGCCTCTGAGTTACGTGGATAAGCCTGCAGACTAATAATAACCAGGGTATGTAAAAATATCCCAGAGTAAAAAATACACCAGTAATTACTAGGACGGGATTAACGCAGTTTTACTAACCCTCTACGGTATGTAAACGATTATTTATTCAGAGAGACCGTACCTGAAGCATATATGTGATTATAGGCGGGTTTAAATGTTTTTAGAAAAGCAAGAAGACACCTGTTCTCAGGGGCCCATGCAGGTGAAAGTGACTGCGCCCGGGCAAATAAGCCCGACAGGTGTTTTTTGTATCCGGGTCCTAGTGGTTAAGAAGACGGCTCCGCTGTTCATATTAACTCAGTGAAACTTTTTCAAAAGCGACGACCGGATGCCGAAAAAATACACCATATTATAGTTAAATTACCGACATTTTTTTAAATAAGTGTCAGAGCGTCGAGCGCGGTTAGCGGAAACCCCTTTCTAGCAGGGGGTACCACATTTGGCAGAACACCGCGACTTCGGTTTGGCGGACGGGGAGGGACATAAAAAAAGAGTAAGACGTGAAGGGAAAAAAAAGTACTTAAATAGAAACGTTTTCTTCGCTCCAGCGATATATTCTTATCGGCTCACGGCTACAAGTCCAGCCAACAAAAGAAAGTGGTTTACCTTTATCTTCGAGGTGGCTTTTGGAGTTCAACCCGTAGTGATTTCTGTGCCTCGAACCGCTCACCTCCGCCATCTTGGCCAACTGAAATCCGACGTGCGTGACGTCGAAGAAGTTTTTTTTTTTTTTCCCCCGTGCCGCTTGCTGAAGTTTGTGCCGTCCAGTGTTGCCAGATATACGACGACTATCCCGTTCATGCGATAGTTTTAGGGTCTTCACGATACAGATAAGTAGTTTAAAAAAAAAAAAAAAAAACTATACCATATTTTGGGAATTTCCGTGCACTGAAAAAAAATCGTTTTACTTCACGCAAACACCAGGGTATACATATAATAAAAAAGCCCGAGCGCCTGTCAAGTGCTCCCCTCCTGAGCGCATGTTTGCCAATCACAACACATGCACACGCCGGCTGACCGAGAAAGTGCGTGCATCACCACCACCACTGAAAAAAGCGCACTCTCAGTCCGCACTTTCGGTCACAATACAAAAGTTTTACAGCGACATTACAACAGTTCGTTATTTCCTATTTGGCAACCCTGCCCGAGCCTGCTGTAGCTGGGTCAAGCGCACCGCCCTCCTTCTTCACGTTCATATAATGATTTGTAATAATTTAGGCTATTATTAGAAGTCTTTATGGCCTGGTATTACTTAAAAACCACGTTTATTTGACCCAAACGTCAAATCAAATTTCAGGTGGTGTAGTAAAGTTAAGGGCAACAACAAGAATGAAACTAATCAGTTTAAGCCAAAATTGGGATTACTCTTTGTCAAACTTTAACATTTTCTCTTATACATGTTTAATTTTTTAACCATAGGTTAAATTTACAGTACTCATTGTAACAAATTGAATGATTAGTTTTACACTGTAAGAATCCCAGATGTGCATAATTTAGTCTTATGTCCCAGCATCCTGCTTGTGCTCATTTTACTCCATTTTGTTTGATTATTTTTGTTTAACAAAATATGAAAATCCTTAACAGCTTGTTGTATGAAGCAGTAATGTGCAAAATAGTGTGAAACAATTTCTGACAACTTTAAAGAACTTTTACACCTCACAAACAGCGAGCCAGTTTACATCTGTTTTTTGTTTGTTTTTGTGTAATCTGAATAAATATTTCCAATTCTAAGACATATTTATCACTGCAAATAATTTACAGACACTCTTGATATCTGAAGCAAAAATACCTTTCCATCCCATTTTGTATACTTTCTACACACAAAAACTGCTGGGTTAAAAACAACCCAAAATTTGGTCAATTTTGGACCAAGCAGAGTTGGGTTATCAGTTTGACAGAGCTTACTTGGCTAAGTTTTCTAACCAAAAATTAGGTTAAAATTATTGATTTGTTGAGTAAAAAAAAAAAAGTTCTGTTAAAAAGAACAATCCAAAATCTGCCTTATTAGATAATAACTGGTCCTAGCTGGCTGGTGCTAACTGCTATTAGCATCAGCTAGCTAACTAATGTTTAATTTTCATAATCCGACGTAAAGTTATTAACAAACCCAGCCAAGTTAAATATCTTTTAACAAGTTGTTTTTACTGCCTTATCTTTATATTTATTACATTCTAAAGCCAGTCAGGTCCATTTTGGTCAACTTCTGGCTTAAAAATGGTGGACTGCGAAGAACTACACAGCTCATCTCCAACCATTGGGTCAAACTTTTTGACCCAATATTTAGTCAAACCAACCTAACCTACAACCCAGCAGCTTAACCTAACAGTTTTTAGTGTGATTGTATTTAAGGTAAATTATTAAATGCAATATTTATTTACGATTTTATTTACCACCTAATATCCCAACTTCCTATTGAGGCCAATAGCTCCACACAAACCTCCTCCTCCCAATCACCTTAATAAAGGTTGTATTTGTTATCACAGACAGGCTGTTCACAGTTAAGATAAGCCAGTGTTTTGTCAGATATCTGGGGAGAAATTATGCTCTTTTTTTCCTAGTTTTAGGATGTTTATACAGCTCTCAGTCATGATGATCACTTAATAAATACCCATAAATACTGGCTGCAGTCATAGAGGCAGAAATAGGAGGGCAGCTGTTGTTTAGACCCCATAATCTTGTGTCATATGCCACTGTGGTGGGTAGTTCAGCTAACAACAGGATGATGAATATGGGGGTAAAACCAAACAGATTATTTTATCATCATGATGTCCGAATAACTCCAAGTCTGGTTGATTTTATTACCGGTTTCTTATTATAATACACAAACTCTTCAAGCAGCGCTTCAGCAAAATGTAATTAAACAGATAAATAACATGATCTGAAGTCTGTCTGTTTTTTTTAATCTAATGTAAGAGGGTCAAATAAAACATTCATGACAGCAACTACAGTGACCGGATCATAAAATTTGATCCGTGCTGTTATTTATCTTCAACAGGTGTGCTGGACTCTACGTCCTTGGTTTAGTTTGATTGCATTGCTGCAACTGTCAAGTGTGTTTGCATTGGCATTTGGTTATCTTACGTGTTTATTTAGGTTGTTTTTTTTTTGGGAGAAAGTAATCAAACTCTGCCCGAGATAACCTGGGCTTGTAATCAAACTCTACCTGAGATAACCTGGGCTGGTAACATATACACATCAGCACTTTCAGGACACAGCTAATCAGACAGACGAGCGACGGCATCAATTCAAAGCCACTAACCATCCTGTCAATAAGCAGACTGGGTTTTAGTTGCTATATCACCCTTCTTCTTCTTTCCGAGGGATAACCCCTTATATCCAGGAGATCCTGCATCATCCTGGGATTAGATATGACATTTGGGAGTCACAAAAGGAGGCGACTCCCTTGTCGTCCTCGCCTTCAAACTGTTTTCTGTGGGCAATCTCTCTGTTCCAAACACTACAATAAACGGGATCAGAGGAGATAGAGTGGGGAAAAGATCAAGGCGCTCGCACAGAAAAAGTGGAAGGTCGTAGCCATAATGGTTACATATGAATCGCTTCGTGAAAGAATTAAAGGGAGAGCAGGAAGCCCCCCGTGTTAATCTGTGTCTGCGCTATTCTTAGCGAGTCTCATCAGCCGGCAGAAATATGAGAAACACACGTGACGGCAAGCCCTGATAAATTTAGCGAGAGGAGCAGAGAACCCAGTGACAGAACCTAAAGATTGGTGCTGAAATCCAGATGTGTGGACTGTTTGTGTTTACAGCCAGTGTGTGTGTGTGTGTGTGTGTTTGTGTGGGAGGGACTGTCTGGGAGTCTGAGGTTCTTTTTTCCCTCCAATTTTACCTTTGATTAAACATTTATTTACCTCTCATTTGGTTGTTTGGATTCACAGGTAATTTATAGACGCTTTAGGTTTTCTGAACAGTCACTTAAAGCAGTGGTTCCCAAACTTTTCAGCTTTCGACTCACAAAATGATAGAAGCAGAAGCCTGCGACTCCAACTATCACCAGTTTAAGTACAAACTTTGCTAAAAACACAAACAGACCTCTATACTTTTTATATTTATGAGTATTGTGTTTATTTTAATGACAATTATAATAAAAATATGCTATTAGCAAGCTTATAAATTTTATTTGATTGGTGTTGCATGATCCATAGTGGTCCATACTCCAATTTTGGGAACCACTGACTAAGCAACCAAATTTTGAAGACTGAGGAGAAGACTCCCTCTAGTGTCCTCAACCAAAAAATACACTTCAGTCTTAAAATTGCCAGCCAGACTTGCCTGTAAAATACGATCAAACTCACTTTAGACATCATTTGTCAGCTATACAATGACGGGCTTTCTACCTGCTGTGCTATTTTGCTGTGAATTATTATTTAATTATGATAAAATTTACTCTTCCCTGTGGTTTTCAGAGCTGTACAGCAGAATGAAACATGTACCCTCTTAGAAAAACTTGATAGGATTCATGCACAAGATCTGTTGACTATTTAAAAAGTTGAAACCAGATGTTTACATACATGTATAAAAACACATAACCCCTTTTTCCCCTGCTGTCTGACATTCAGTAAGACTAAATCGATCATGATTTAGGTCAGCTCGGATTCCCAAACGTGTTTCTATTTGCTGTCTGCTCAAATAATGAGTTGGAGAATATTTTATTACATTCTTCAAAGTCATAACTTTATATACTTGTTAGTACTAATGCCTTTAATCTGTATGACTTGGGCCAAACAATTTTGGTCTTATTCCACAAGCTTCTTACAATAGCTTGCTGGAATTTGGTCCCATTCCTCCTCACTTTAAGACTTATGTTGAGAAATGACGTTGTAGCCATTTTGGCCAAACCTTGAAAAAAAAAAAAAAGCATTGTGCACAATCTCATGCAATATTGCTTGGAGTATGTGTTGTGACTGACCTCCAGCTACTACTGCACCAAATCTGAGCTCAGTATCTGTAAAATGGACTGATTTATAGCCATTTTTGTGTTGCCTGAGGTCAGTTGGTTGTGGTGGCCATCTCCAAAAGTTAACTGGTTGTTGATGTATATCCAGTGGATACTTACTGAACATGTCATTAAAATCCATCCAGTGGTTCATAAGATATTTTGCCAACAGACAGTTGACTCCAAATAGCTCATGGCAAAATTTTAAACAAAGATCTTGTGCAATTTATTAGTGCTCAGTCTCAGCTGCTGCCACAATTTTAGGTCAATATATGTAATACTGACCAAGTTTGCAGCCTTTTTTGTGTTTGTTAAGGTCAGTTGTCTGTGATAGCCATCTTGAATCACGTTGACTCCAAAAGTTAACCAGCTGTAGACGCAAATACAAGGATTACTTTCTGCAAGTTTAATCAAATTTCACCCAGTTGTTGTAGAGATATTTTACTAACAGACAGAAACAAACACACACACACAGGAAAAAACATTATCACCCACCACCAGGAGCAGAAGGTAAATAACAGCAGGTAGAAGCAACTTGTAACAGTATATCGTAAGGGCACTTAAACTTGAATAGCACACTCAAAATAATAGGTTCAAGAAACTATAACCCACTATTATAAAATGTCCAAAGCAATTTATGAAGTCAGACTTTAAAAGCTGTAAAAGCTTGGTATTCAGAAGATAACTATCACATTTTTTATAAGAGATATTCTTTGGTTTTATTAGTTAATTTGACTGATAGTATGCTCCGGAGCAGAAGGTGGCGCTAACCCTCCTCTCTCGCTGGTTCCCAACCTCCGTTAAAATCCACGAAGAAGAAGAAAAATGCCGGAAATACATGACAACAACTTCTAAAGCTACAAGCTAGCAGCGCTACGTGATTTTGGCCCTTTTTCGTGTGTTTGTATTTGAATTCGTCCTTCAATGGTGTTTACTTGCATTGTGTACGGCTGCAGCAAGACGTCTGAGCCGTACGTGAGAACGCTGCACGGCTTCCCGGATGATTTGGCGACGGTAGGCGCGTGGAAGCGGTTCGTGAGGAGGACCAGGGCGGACTGGGACGGCCAGGTCTCTTCGTCGAAGATCTGCAGCGATCATTTCGAGCCAGGTTGCTACAAAAACCACCTGGCCTGGTCCATGCGTGCCGTCCAGAAACTGGAATTAAAAGACGACTTTCAAGTTCCAACGATATACCCCGCAGGAACCCGCAGGACCGCTGGATCATCCGCCGCTACGGCCGAGAATGATCCCCGAACAGACGGATTTATGAGCTCCATCCAATCAGCTAGCCCTACTGTGTCTGCATCTGCGGTAAAGCCTCTCTTATAGTCAACAACAATGAGAACAAGGCCCCCTTTTTAATCGACATGTCAATTTTTTAGCGAAGGACACCCGTTGTTCGACAGTGAAGCTATAATATTTGGTTTTGTGTTTGGCTACAAGCCCCGCCCACTTCCTCCTCCACACACAATGATGGTATTTTTAGGGCATCAAATACCTAATTTAAACAAATCGCATTAGAAAACTGATGCATATTTGAACATGCAGCAGAAAAATAAGAACTATGTGAATAAACATGTTGTTTACATGTTGGGGGATCCCAGGGATGTTCCCAGTTCTGATTAAAAAAACGATTAGTATTGACTTTTCTCTACATAGCGAGGCTAATTTTTATACTTTCTTTCAGCTGCTAGACTCTTGCGATGACAGCTTAAATATCGTAGAAGAAGGACTGCAGCCTGAGATCGATGACCCATCACCACCAGAGTCCCAAGTAACCAATCAAATATTCGAGTCGTCTCCGTCCTCTTCTGCAGCCCCTCTGACAGTGTTTGCTGCGACGCCGTATAAAGTGAAACCTGGCGGTACAAGAAGTGCGAGGAGTGCGGCTGATTCTCTTGAAGAGCAGCTTCACAGAAGTAAAGGTAATAACATGCATGTTCTGGTTGTTGAACTGAATTCAGCAATAAACTGATATATTTAATTTACTGTTGTCAATTTGTGTGTCTGTTTTCTTATAGTATTTTTTGAAAGTGTATTTTTAAAGGCTATAACATGTATAAACAGAATTACTCCAAATTATATTGAAATGAATAGTTTCAAATTACATGCACATTGAACTAAATTGTTAAGGCCTTTATGGAGAGAAGTTTAGCTACATAAATCTTACTCTAATCACCACCCAGTGATAGTTACTCAACAATCAATCAATCAATCAACTTTATTTATATAGCACATTTTTAAAAACCACAGGGGTAGCCAAAGTGCTGTACAATAGATTGAAAAAAAACAGTAAAAAGGAAATAGATAAAACAAATAAACAGATAAAAAAACACACACTTTTGTTGTTTTCCAGTTATATAATCACTTGAACTCATTTTAATATTTATTGTGACTCATCAATGTACTGAAGGATGTGTTCTCATTTATGATGTGTTTGGATCTGCCGAATTTTACTGACATTTTAGTTAAATTTGTGACTGTAGATTCCAGGTTTTAACCTCTTTCTGGCAGTCCTGCTGCAGTTCAGCGCTTCAGTTTAGTCATAGTTTGGGTTATGAGGGTTTAAATTTCAGTCAGCAAACTTCCCTACAAATGTACAAATGTCAGACCACACTGAGACTGATGGATGAAACACAGTTCCTTTTTTTTTTTGGAAATTTTTTTGTCATATGATTGTGTGTTTTCTCTCAGAAGAAGTAGGTTTCGCTTCTTAAAAACTGAAATTTCATGGGTCGAAGGAGAAAACTGTAGCAGGGCTGTATGCTTCCTGCTAACATGCAAATCATGATTTTTGTTGGTGTGAATTGAGACAGCAGTTCTCTCAAATGATTCCTCTCTTTAAAACCAAAACCGAAACAAACCTCGTACTCAAAATGAACAATAAGTAATGTTCGACGCTGGGAATACAAAATTTGAACCAAAATTTGTAAATAACAACAAACACATCTTCATTCTAGACCTCCTTATTCTATTACTTTAAAGATATTGAATGAAAATAAATACAGCGTAAATAATAGTAGTTAAAATAAATAGGACCTTTTTCAAATTTATCAGTCTGTCGGGAGTTGAGTAAACTTTTGGGCTGATTAGATGGACTGTGTAGGCGGCCATCTTTAATGGGTTAATTCCAATGATTACTTTATGAGAGTTTTGTTAAAATCCGTCCAGTGGTTTATAAGATGTTTTGCTAATGCTGCAGACAAATAAACACACAGACACAGGCAAAACATTATCCCCCTTTAGTCTATGGGAGCGGTTGACAATAACAAGCTAACTGACCATCAGCATCTTTGATTTAGAAAGAAGTACCACTTCTAATGTTTTTTGGGCTCTTATGGTCACAGTTTTTCCAAATGTATATTTATATTTCAATTTCCCATGCAGATGTCCAGCAGATGTTGGTGATTAAAGAAGAAGAACCCGACGAATGGAGCTCCAGTTTGCACCATCAGGACCCAGAACTTTGCATTAAGGAGGAAGAAGAGGAACTCTTGACCAGTCCGGGTGGAGTAACAACCAGCTTTCCGTTCACTGTTGCTGCTGTGAAAAGTGAAGATGATATATTTAAGAACAAAACCGAAGACTGCAAAGATAAGAAGCCTTCAACCGGCAGATCTGCTGGACAAACACAAGATGCGAAAAACACCTTTGGAGGTTCAGATAACGTGAGAAACCTTGGTCCAATCAGTCATGTGAAACTTACGACTGATAGAAAGGCTGCAGACTTTGCCAAAACTGAAGTCATTAATGTTGATAATTCTAATTATGAAGACTGGCAGATCCCTTTATCAGATTATGGACCTGAAAGTGAAGACAATAACGGTGGTTTTAAGGAGACCGAAGTGCCTGAATCAGATGAATTTAGTGATGTAGGAAGCAACACTGCCAAACAACCTTTTACCTGCCCAAAACACACAACAGACCGTTCAGAGAAAGGTTCCTCCTCCTGTTTGGGTACCAAGAAGTGCCCCACAGTGAAGCCAAATGTAGAGTCACAGATGGAAGTTCACACAGGAGACAAACCACTTGATGATGATGTTCATGGTGACGTATTTAATCAAAAGACACTTTCTAATATTGATGTGAAACTCCTCACAGGGGAGGGGCCGTTTGATTGTGACGTGTGCGGGAAAACTTTCAGTGTAAAGGGAAGCCTCAACAGACACATGCGGATCCACACCGGAGAGAAACACTTCAGTTGTGGCGTTTGCTGTAAAAGATTTATTGAAAAGACCGATCTAAAGAAGCACGTGAAAGTGCACACGGGAGAGAAACCGTTCAGCTGCGTCTTCTGCGGCAAGACGTTCAGACAGAAGGCGCACATTAACAGACACATGATAATCCACAAAGGAGACAAACCGTTCGTCTGTGACGTTTGCGGCAAGACGTTCAACGTGAAGGCGAATCTTAACGTGCACATGAGGATTCACACGGGAGAGAAGCTGTTCGGCTGCGACGTCTGCGGCAAAACGTTCAGCATCAAGGGAAACCTCAACGCGCACATGAGAATCCACAAAGGAGAGAAACACTTTGGGTGCGATATCTGCGGCAAAACGTTCATCCTAAAGGGAAACCTGACGACGCACATGAGAATCCACACGGGAGAGAAGCACTTCGGCTGTGACGTCTGCGGGAAAACCTTCGTCTCGAAGGGAAACCTCGACGCGCACATCAAAATCCACACCGGGGAGAAGCAGTTCAGCTGCGACGTTTGCTGCAAGCGATTCATCCTGAAGACCGACCTGAGGAAGCACATGAGAGTGCACACAGGGGAGAAACCGTTCAGCTGCGGCTTGTGTGGCAAAACGTTCAGCCAAAAGATTCACCTGAAAACACACATGATTACCCACAAAGAAGAAAAACCGTTGGTTGTGATGTTTGTAGTAAAACATTCGACATGAAGGCAAACCCTGAAGCACGCGTGGGAACCCACACAAACGTTTTGTTTGTGACAAAAGTTGTAGACGACAGTTTGTAGGATTTATCGTCTTTATTATTTTATCTTTTTTATGTTGAAGAAACTTGTTTAATTTTACAGCAGACCTTTGGAAGGTTTCAAACTGGCTGATAGTTTTTATCTATAAAATATTTAATATTTAAATGGTACTAACACTTAAAAACAGATAGATGAAACGTATTGATCAAATATGCCAGTTGTCTTTTATTATTTGTGCTGCGTCGTTACTCTGAAGTTAATGTTTTTTCCCAGCAGGCCGTTTGAGTATTTGCACATATTTTTACAACACTTTCAGACATCATGGCTAATCGTTTAGTGTCGATCTGAAAAAAACTATTTCACATCATCGTGGATCATGTTTGTTGGGTATAAAAAGCCTTTTGTTTACATTTAAACAACTTTCAGATGGATTATACTGTGAAACCAGCTTATTAAATGTTGGGTGAACTACGTTTATAGTTGTCTATCATTATAATCACTCTTTAAACATTTAGTGCTGATAGAAATAATGAATTTATCGAAGTGAGCAGCCATTTGACCACATTTTCACTTTTTTTTTTTTAATCATTATGATTTTGTTAGGGATGTGAGGGTATTTATTTTTGACAGGATAAGGTTTTTTAGCCTTTGCCCTCCTTAAAGTTAAACTCCGCTTCCCGTGTGTACAAAATGTCCTACTAATGTTTCTTTGTCTACATGAGACTTGGAGAGAAAGGATCTCTTAGTAAAACACACATATAAACATTTTCACTTTGAATATTTTGATCTTGTTTATATTTTAGTAAGGTTTTGAATAAAGCACTTTTTAGAAATTGTTAATCACCTAACATAAACAAATGCTCACAGTAGAGGTACATTAATTAATTCAAGATGGCTGCTGCATCTGATTGACCTTAGCAGACACAAAAATGGCTACAACTCAGTCAATTTTACAGATACTGAGCTAAAATTTGGCGTGATAGTAGCCGAGAGACGCCCCTAATGTATACTCTGAGTGCTAAGAGATCACACAGGATCTTCGTTTAAAACTTTGTCTTTTAAGGATATCTACCTTCATCGAACCTGCAGAATACAGTCACGTTTGGTGTTAAATCCTTAAATATAAATGTTAAATCTTAACTGGTTTCGTTTATGTGCAAAAACCTGTAGAATGAACTGGGATGTCCTCGCCCATGTGGGTGCTCTGAACTCGCCTGGCATCATTTATTGTATCTCTGATCATTACGTAGCAGACCTTAACATTTCTTATCTTTTTGCACATTTTGTAAAGCTTTCCGAACTTTAGTCTCTGGCCGTCTTTTTTTTTGTGTTTGAAACTTGTTGAACAATTTGTCTGCTCCTTATTTTATAGTCCTATCCATCATCTTCCACTTAAAAATAAAAAATAAAACAATCGTTCGACATGTCATGTCTGAGTGTTATTTAACACACCACTGTGATCTTTTCATATCTCTTTTTAATATCTGCTGAATTGTTACATTTTTAATAAGTGTATTTTGTTTAAATTTACATAGATTTTGCACGTTTCCTCTTTCATCTGCCAATAGTTAAAGGGAATTATTTTTCTTTAAAAAACTGATGTTGTAAAGGCCCATTTTTGCTACCATGTTTGAAACCAACATAAAATGTGTTTAGATAAAACAACTTAGATCAACACTGACCTTACATCATACATTAGTACATATCTCTGTTTATTTATTGGATCTCACATAAATCTGGAGTTGTATGAACATTTTCTAGCTTGTTTTTGTCAGTGTGTGCCAACGACTGTCAACATTTCCATTATTTAGTTATTCTAAACAGTTTTCCTCTTCTACCACTGGGTGGCAGTGTAGGTTCATTGCTGTGCAGATTTTCATCCCTGCTGTTTTTTGGTTGTTTGTTTTGTATTTATGTTTTATTAGGACATAAAACCACTTTCTGTTAATCATGACAGACCTGACAAAAATCACATTTAACATCTTTAACACACCTTTTGTACCGTGTTTGATTCCCCCCTTCAAAAAAACATTTGGCAGCTTTAGCACACTCTTCAGCCAGCTTCTGGTTTGTTACTGATTTTTTTTTAACAGTGAAACTAGCTGATATATGACTATCTACTTTGTACACCAAAATATATAGTTTTTATAATGCTAAATTAACATTTGAAATGATTTTAAAATTTCTGCAGTAATTAGGGCTCCAATGCACTTTTAATTCCTTCATCTGAATATATATAATATTATATATACATTATATTATATATCTATATATATATTTTTAGCACAGATGCTCAAGCACAAGAGCGATAGAGCTTCTGGCCTGCCATACCAGTCAGGACCCTAGATTTTTTTTTGATTAATCTAACTTTCAAATCAGTAATGATACTGCATATAAATAAACTTCCATTACGTTTTTAAAACAATCTCCAAAACTGTTTGCAAGGGTTAGGTTTTACAACAAAAAACACAACGTGTCATCTTATTTCTCATTGTAGTGAGTTTTAGTCACCAAATTGTTTCAAATATTTGGTTTTAACATTTTTAAATCATAAAAAAAATATTTGTTTCACTAATATCTTTTAGGATATATTTTATTTTTTGCCTGTCAAACTATTTACAGTAACTGTTTAGGCTTAGGGTGTAGATTTCTGTTAAATTCTGTTTTATTTATATCACATTTGTTCTCTCTTGTTTACTTGTGGGTATCCATTAGAGAAAAGCCTGATCTATGATTACTTTGTGCAAATAATCAATGTGATTGGGTCTAATAAACTGTCACAGTCAAATAAGTAAAGCACATTATGATGATCGTTTTTACATTTTACACTCTCTTTCTCCTCTGCAGGTATTAAAGCAGCCTGTAACAGCACAAACACTGTTTCCTCCTCTCAGCAGCTGATTTATTCTCCCATCCCTCCTGCTCTTTATACAGTTTGCTGAATCAACAGCATTGCTGCCAGGTTGTCATGGCGTCTGATTGTTGAGCGTCGAGTCACGTGCCCCATCACAGCCAGACGTCCTCCTCCGAGCCCGCAGCCAACCCAGAGGTTCCTACGACATTAACCTCGGAGGCAAGAAGACGGGAGAAGTTGTTCCACTTCATGCCGGGTTGAAAGCCAGCTCTCCCAGATGGTGAGATTATTTTAGAGCTCATCATTATCAGAAGAGGACCCATAATAATACATCATGTCATGTTTCCTCATTAAGCCCTCCATGTGGGTTCATGTTTGATCAAACTCAGCTTCAAACTAACAAAAGTGTAACATAGAAAAAATCTTTTTGTTTCCATATGATGCTCTAAACACAGTTTGACAATGAGGTCCAACACAATGCAACCAGAAAAACAGTTAATAAATTGACTAGAAGACAGCATTTGTCTGCATATCTCTGACAAACCAGCCACCATGTTTTTTTTTCTTCTTTAGTAATCTTTAGGAAATATAATTATGTATCGCTGTGGATAGTAATTATTCTTTTAGGCTTTGTTCTGTGTTTGATATAAGTGTAGCTCAGATACAGGTGTAGGGTCTTCAATGTCAAATTTTTATTTCTATAGCACATAAAAACAACAGAAGCACTTTACAGTTCAGTCAAACAGAAATGAAGATGACAGTAAAAGCAAAGAAATATAAGAAATATTAAAAGAACAAGTAAAGCTAACATAAAATACAGAAACAGACCATAAAACTATCTGATCTGATCTGGTCATATGTCTGGTAGCAATGCAGAATATGTAAGATTTCTTTACTTTGAACCCTCAGACATGTTTTGCTCAGAACAGACTGAAAGGGTATTTTTTTAAGTAACACCAGCATGCATATGTTTAGAACACCACATAGAGCAAATATCAAATATTTTAAATAGATCAGAAATATACAGAACATTAAAGTGTTTGCTTCACTCCATGGTGAATTAACACTTTTTGTCACTGTAGGGTCGACCCTCTGAAATACCTACATAATTTTAAGGTGACCACAGTTAAACCGGAGGCCTGAAGCCTCCGGGACCCTGAGCCTCCAGGGGCAGCAGTCTGAAAGGGAGAGCCAGAGAGGAGGCTCCGAGGCCAGGCTCTCTAACACACCAGCGTGGGGTCTCATCACTCTCTCCACACTTCTGCTGTCAGAGCTTTTGTCTCAGCTGCATTGCTCGCTCACAAGGACCTGGCTCCCAGGTAACTGCGTGCTGCTGAGTTGGTGCTGCTGCGTGAAATGATGGCGCTTCGTCTAAAACACAGACTTAAAAAATGTGGACCAACCAAAGGGTAACCAGGGACCAGAGACGACACTAACTGCTGGAGATCTGCAACAAAACATCCCCCTCATTGTTCAATTTCTGGGAACTGAAGCATTTTTTCCCCCCTCATGTAATCACTCCGATGAGCTGTTAAAAAAGAAAAGTTTTCCTCACGTAAGCATCGATGCTAAAGATTTATTATATTTAGACATAAATATTTACCACCCATGATTTAGGTACAAATATTACTCATAACTCTAATAAAAGAGGGTGTAATTCAACATGAACAGACTTAACAACTGAGGTATTTTTCTATTTTTAAATCAGCTTATCACTACTGTTCTTTCTTTCAATACCTATGGAAGAATTTGTTAAGTTCAATCACATTTAAAATTTGTTGCAAATGACTTAAAGGTCCCAACAACAATGAACCTTAAAAATGCAGAACAGTTTACCTAAATAGCGTAACTGTATAATTTTATGAACCTGCACCTCTTTCACAGCTCAAGTGAACTGGAATGAGTTGTGTTGATCTCAGGATGATTGCACAACATGATTTAGAGATGCATGGGTTTACCCCGATGTATCCACAGGTTGTGGAGTGATCAGTGCTTCTGAACTTTAAGGTTGTTGGTAGCGATGAGCACCTTAATCATGTACTTGGTCTTTGGAGAATGAACCTATAGTCTTCATATTTATACTGATATATTCCTTTGAAGTACTTTCTGTAATTCTGAATAACAGGAGTTGACAGAAGAAATTCACTTCTGTTCTACGTGAAAACTTGAGTTAATAAACATTAAACCACTCTGGGATTTTGCTTCTTTCTCCATTTACACTTTGGTAAAACATTATAAGACAGTGGCTTATATGTGTCTCCACTAGACTAAAAGCAACATTACACACTTCAATTTCCTTTCACCGACGGCTCGAATCTTCAGCTTACCCCCCGGAGTCCTGGCATATAGGAGAAGAAAAGCTCAATAAACAGAAAAGTAGCAGGTTGGACTGTTTTTTTTTTGGTTAGGACTCACGCTGTGTTTTTTAAATGTTCTCCTTTTTTTTCTCGTTTGTTTGTTTGTTTTAAATGTTTTAGCATTTACTCTGTAATTATCTCTGCTTTAATTGTCACCAGAACAATTTGAAATATTGCCGGTAAATATTGTTGTTTGTCACGCTCCAATCTTTCAAGACTCTTTTTCTCATTTTCAAAAGTACAAACTTTTTGTTCTTCACTTAGAAAACTTCTGCTTTGACCCAAAGCTATCCATACTTTTCTGACATCTGGTCTTTTTTTTTACATTTATTACCTCTTTGTTAGACATTAGGACTACTTACCTGAGGTTAGAAAAACACCTTGAGTTAATTTGCCTGAAACTAACTTCCAGCTCAGGGAAACCTGCTCGTCCAAAAGTGGCACTTAGATGGTAGAACCTTTGTTATAAAGACACTCTCTTACCAGCATCTCCACTAGGTCTTTTGCTTTTGTTTTGGGGTTGAAACGCACATTTCACAACAAAACGATTTCACCTGAGGAACACAGAACCTGTCTCCTTCCTGAGCGGTATCATAGCCGGACATTCCCGTAGCGTCTAATTGTTTAAACAGATGAACCTTCAGGGGTCTGGGAATTGTACCCAAGCATGAACCAAGGAGGTCAGCAGTTCTCTTCCTGATATCTGGGCTGATTTCTTTTTATCCTCCTATGATGTCACACTCAAAATGCAGTGTGTTCGAGGTGTGTCTTTAAATGCATTCACAAGTGTGCCTCCAATTAACTCAAATGTTGTTAATTAACCAATCAAAAGCTTCCAAAGCCACGATATCATCAAGTGGGCTTTCCCAAATTGTTTAAAAGGCAGAGTAATATTAGTGTATGCACACTTGTGACTTTAAAGAAAGTAATAAACAATTATATTTCTTAATATTCAGACATTTAACAAATCATTTTCGGAATCCTAACTGACCTAAAAAAGTCTGATTTAATGTCAGACAGTGAAAAAAAAGTGGTTATGTGTTTTTTTTTACACTATGTAAACATCTAGTTTCAGCTTTACATCTTAGCTATTAGCTATTCAGCTAACATTTGGTTTAGTAGTAGTTGAGACTTATCCCCGACTAATACTCAGAGCACTAATTGATTTCACAAAATTTTTGTTTAAAACTTTGTCATTAACGTTCTGAGTCAACTCTGTCTGGCTGCTGGCAAAATGTCTCAGGAACCACTGGACAGATTTGAATGAAATTCCCAGGAAGTAATCACATCATTAGATGTGCATCTACAGCTGATTAACTTTTGAAGTCACCCCAATTTAAGATGGTTGCCACAGCCAACTGACCTTAGCAAATACAAAAATGGGTATAACTCAGACAGTTTTACAGTTACTAAGCTGAAATGTGATGTGGTAGTAGCTGAGAGTCTAACGATACTGCATGAGATTAGTTGTTTTCGAGGTTTGACCAAAAGCGACTGAGACTTCATCGTTTCTCTGTTTGAGATGATCTTAGTTTAAAAACGGCATGAAAGGCAGCGGGCGATATGCATTCCTTCAGGAAATGTGAAGTTATTTATTTTAATCAAGTAGAGGTTTAAGTTATCCCAAGTCAAAGAGTAAAGAGTAAAATTCAAAGATATTATTTTGAGGATTGAATCAAGTTCAGTTTATAATAATCTGTTTTGTTTTGGTGCTCTCATGCTTGCATTAAACTGCAGACAGTGAGATGTCTGCCATGAGTGCATCTCTGTCTCCTCTCCTTCTTTCTGGGTGCAGCTTTTTTGTTTGCCATCAAAGGCCCTGAGCAAAGAGACATCAGACTTAATTGTTGTGCTTTATCAGGGGAATAAAGGTGGGCTGGGCAGCAGTTTAGGCTGCTATTATGACACTACAAAGTGTGACAGAGCGACAGGGAGATAATCGGCAGAGAGGAGGGAAAGGCTGACAGGATGGAGGATGGAGACGTGAGGAGGGATCGCAGACGTTTGGTGAAGCATTTTTGACCTGCGGAAATGAAAAGCAAGCAGACGAAGCTGCTCTTTTGGCTGAAGCTGTTCTGCTTGTTTTGCAGGAAAAAAACATACAGTAGTTCTGCTGCACAGACAAGCATATTCAATATTTTTACATCTATTAAACCAGAAATCTACCTCAGCTGGTCTTTGTAATATATTTATATTTTTGAATGTTTATTCAGGAAAACACAGTGTAGCTTTTAAATGTCAATTTGTGTCATTTGGAAGTAAATTTGAATGTTTGCAGAGTTAAGAGGGGGCTATTTTTGAGGGCTTTGTATGTTGTGAGGATCCAGTAGCTGCTTAGCTCTCCCGCACCCCACAGCTTGTTAATGACTCAAAGTAATGCTGGCCTCCCTTTCACTTACATCTGAACTAATGTGTTTGTGTGATTTAACTGTGGTGAAATGCAGGATCTATAAACAAACAAACAAAAAAAATCACACAATTTCCAATCTGTTCTCTACTTAAACTCTCATTATGTTGCGCTTTGAAAGTGTGAAGGCTAAATAAGTGGTATGCACGTTCAACAGAGCACAAATTGGGACAGTAATTCCCACAGATCACACATTCTCTGATCATTTCTGAGCCCCAAGCCCCCGTCCCTCTCGTTGCCTCTCCTCCGCACCCCTGACATGAATATATGAGTGTTTTTATGTGCGCAGTGAAAAGGCGTCGCTGAGCTAAGTGGTCTTGTTGTGTCACCCTAGCAGCGTCCAGTGGGGGGTGTGGACGAGAGGGGCGGCGATGGATGAAGGAGAGGACTGCGGCACCATGCCTAATCAGCCTTTCTCACCAGGGTCAAGACTTTCTGTCTGGGTCCGCGGTGCTCCCTGCCACTGAGGACTCGCCCATTCAGGCGCACAATGTCCCTGTCAGTCCCGACAACACTTCCTGCCTCTGCTGGCTCCAGCCCTCGCAGGGATACACAATATTTCACAGCTCCCAACAATGGCCTGTCTGCCTGCACCCACCATATGGTTACTATGGGCCACAATATTGACACACATCACTAATTATTCAAAGAGCCGAGGGAAAGTGAAGGCGGAGACTAGAAGGGAAGTGAACGAACCCCAACATTTGATCTAATATGTCTTGTCGAGGTGTTTTTGCAGAGTTTTACAGCAGTGACAGGTATTGTTGGGGCAGCAGGGGGACGTGATCCATATTGACAGGGATCTGCGTGAACAAAAAGCTGTCTGTGCTCCGACTACAGGCTTCAGGGACATTCAACAAATTTCTATTCTTACTCCTTCGTCAGCTTTCTCATGCTCCTGGAAATGGTTTGCTGGAGTCCTGCGGAGACACAAGCAAAAGCAAAACAAGCGAACAATCAAGGAGCTCAGACTTTTCGATTCCTCACCACTGTCCCGTGTCTGGGTTTGTTTGCATAAACTAAAACAAAAACACAATTGCTTGCTTCAGCCTCACTTCAGAAAGTCGTCTGTAATTACCTGTTGACTGCTCTACTGTGAAATTGCTCTGTGATTGTTTAATTGAGCTGCAGTGGCTGTTCCAGTGTGTTATTATGGTTTAGCTTGTGTTGAATATCAGCAGAGGAATGGCACATCGCAGCCTTGGCAGGAGGGAAGGTTATTGTCAAGAAGCATAAACTACATATTTTTGTTTTCGCATCTTAGAATTAGCTTCAGATCCAGACGATTTTACAAACATTTAAACATTTAGAGCCATTAAGCTGCACTTTCTAACGACTGAAGGCTATTATAATTTGTTGTGATTGAAATAATGTTTCTGCTTTGCTTAAACATGATGAGCAGGAAAGAAGAGTTTGTAGCTGATGATTGCGGACCACTGGTAGAGGTCTGAACTTTGACAATAATAGCTTGACTGTATATCTTTTCACCCATCCTGGTGTAGATTTGAAGGTGAGTTTGGGGTCATTTATTTGTTGTTGCACAACACAGTTCAGAACAAGCTTCAGCTGTCAGATAGATGGCCTCACAGAGGCTTTACAGAGGAGTTCATGGTCAACTCAATGACTATAAGGTGATCAGGTCTTGTAGTTGCAAGAACACGGCCAAATCATGATCTTACCGCCACCATGCTTGACAGCTACTTTGAGCTATTTGTGCCAAAAGGTTGTGTTTGATTTTAACAAACATAACACTATACATTCCAGATCTGCTCCAAAGTTTGACTTTAGATAATCCTGCACTTCTGCACCAATTTTCTTGTAACACTGATATAAAAACATGTTATAGATTAAGCTGGTTTACTGTGAACACAGCCTTGGACTATTGTTTTATTGCACTCTTCACTATGCCTCAGCTGGCACTCTCAAACTAGAATCTGCCGTGTTATCTGCTTACTGTCTGATTCTGTAAAATGTAGCTTCAAGCACAAAACAATAACGTTTCAGTCATAAAATCAGCCCAGGGAAGCTACAGTAAAGCAGTGTGACAGTCAGAAAAGTGTTGCTTTGAACTAAATATATCAGGAATAGTTTAGTTTCTAACAAGCACTTATAAGCATGAATGTCATGATCCTGGGGCTTTGTGTTGGTGTTTAATGTTTTTCATGGTTTTTAGTCATTTTCTTCATTGTACTCTAATATTTTTGTGTCACTGGCCATAGTTCCATAGTTCAGTCAGCCTTGCCTTTCTTTTACACCTGTGTTGAGTCTACCCATTAGCTTCACCTGAACTGAGTCAGTGATCACCTCTCCCAGCTCACTTTATTCCCCCAGTGCAAGTCTTTGTCTTTGTACTCTTTTGTTATCCCATAATCCTGGTTTTGCTCCTATTATGCGTTATGGTTCCTTGCAAGTTCGAATAAAGGTCAGTGCATCACAGACAGATGAAATGATACAACAGTAGTGCTTTGCTCAAAGATATGCTGGAATCCACTTGGTGTTTTTTTTTCTTTCTCCATCAGTTCCTCTCCTGTTCTCACTCTCCACTGGTTGACCCTTGTAGAAGTCCCAGTCTGTCCCAGCCCGGTTGCCCCCCGAGTGGTGGGAATGTGCTCCTGTGCAGCAGGCCATGACAAGCCCATGTTGGGACCGGCCTCAGTGATGCACTCCACAGAGCAGTGATTGACAGCCCTCACTGAGGGAGGTGGGATTCCTCATCTGTCAGTCATGGTGGCGCTGCAGATAATGATTCGATGTGAGGGATTTCAGGGTCTGATGACATGCAATGAGTCGGCTTTTCCCCATGCTCCCCTCACCTTCCAGGTCCGTGGCACCTCGGCGAAGTTAGCTTGTTGGTAGAAGGTGAAGGTTGCCATGAGTCCAGATGTTCTTTAGCTTTCTGCACCTTCTTTTGGCTCACTGTTATGTGCTGTGCCACATCTGTGTGGGCAGAGGTGTGCCATATTGCTTCCCATCTGCCACATGGCACACTCACATTCACACAGAGACAGAGGCTCACATATGCACCGTGCCCAGAAACTGCCCATTCTAACCATGGCAATAAATAGTGTAATTCATGGATGTGAACCAGCAGGTTTTTAAGGGCGCTCAGAGGAACGGAGCAGAGCTGGAAGCTTTGGCAGCTGACGGACAGATTTTCTGTTCCTGGTAGCCACATGAAACTCTGTGAACTGCACACTGAACACACTGAGACAGAGCGGCAGTGAAGACCTGCTGTTGCAGGAAAATTACAGGCAAACCACGTCAGTCTCACTCTTTCTTTCCCTCTGAGTTTCTCTGTCCTTGTGCAGTTCACCATCTGTCTTCTCTCTGTCTCAGTCTCTCTTTCTGTCTGTCTTCTGTCCTCTTTTTGAGCCAGGGGGGCCATACCGAAGCGAATGTCACCGCTGTCCCAATGTTACGTAGGGGAAATTGACTCCTTAGCCTTGGTGCTGTCAGCAGCCATATGCTGATGTTTTCATATTCCAGAGAAATGAGGAGAGGGAGTCGTAAAGACCTCTAAAGTCAGAATTACAACCCCAGCTACCACTGCCGAGGAGAGGCTCCTTCTGTCACACCATGAGCGCCATTACCTCCCCAATCCCTCAGTCCCAGAAAGTGGCACGGACTTCTGGAGCACCACATTAATGCCAGCTTTTCACTTAAAGTCAGACTCTTTTTTTTAAACATTGCTCCATTGGAGGGTGATTCAGTCTTATTCATGGCTTGTTTAGCTTCACTTTCTTATAAAACATTCACAGCTGGGAGAAGGATGAGACACAGTTTAGTGGCTGTGCTGTTTTTGGCTTTAGGAGACATCACAGTCTTTCTCTACAAGGACCACGGTGCTATAGGCAGCGTTTCCAGCTTATCTATATTTCATGCTTTTATCTGCTCTCAGCATTTAATTAGGTTGTTAGCAGCTCATTAAATTCTATTGGGACCAAACTTTTACCTCGTTGCAAAGTTGTGCTGATATTGAGCTTTTCCAGTAGATGGAGGCTTTTAATTACCTTGTAACCATAAGTTATTGTTGTGCAATGATGTCTTTTACCACTACTTATAGTATATTCTGCTCTTGTGTTTCTTCTTGCAGAGACAGATGAAGTACTAAATAGTTCTTTTAGGAAAACTTTGATAGAATTCAAGTTTCCAAGATCCTTATTCTGTGGATATGTAACTCTTTGTGTCTGTGACAATGACTTGCAGGATTTTAATAATACAATATTATTAAATCATCAGCACAGATAATTCTATCCACTTTATTTTTTCTACCAAGCTTTGTTTCTTCATGAACTCCTGAGGGAAAGTTTGGCTGCAACTAAATGTGTCAAATGTTAAGCCTTAAAACTCTGTATAATGAAAAGCGTAAAAGGTAATAGCAATAGGATGGCAATTACTGATGCAGTCAATAGTCTGTCAAGAAAATGCAAACATCCAAATGGTGGAAAAGAAGGGCTCCAAGCAACTCGTCATTTTCTTTACACTTGATAACAAATTGGTAACTTTAATTTAATATAAATAAGCAAAACTTAATGTTTTTTTTAATTCAAAATAACTGCCACTACTTAGGAATCAATTACAAGTCCAAACATCTTCATCTTCTCTATTACAACTTCTCAGCCTTATGCTTATGTGTTATTTTTTTGAACAATTGTGATATATATCCATAGATTCTGTGGCAAAGGATGGCTTGGACCCAGAAGAGACACAACAACGCCCACTTCAAAGCTTGCATGTCGTTCAGGTCACCCCCAACAATATATAACTTAAAATTTTATTGCATGCCGAGTTAAATACATGTTTTCTCCTGTAAACACTGGTGAAAGAACAAATTAGCTGTAGAAACACAAACCAGAAGCGACTTGAGCTAATGAGATCATAATGACTTGTCAGACAAATACTAACATGTTTGAGAGAAGTTGGTGCTTTTTAATTGGAAGTCTATTGGAGCCGAAAATAATTTGGAGCTACTGCCTAGCTGTCATTAGTAGAACTGCACTTTCAAACCCTTCCACTTGACTTCCTGTCTGACACTGGATCAATACGTCTACTGACTCCGACTTTTAAAGTCAGAGACTAGTAGCCATTTAAGGAGCTGCAGTTCTGTCTGCATTGGCTCCATCTTTATTGTCACTTGGTTGAAGTGAACACATGATGCTGTGGGGTAAATGTGGCAGAGGAGTCTTGCAGAGGATTTGATCCACAGCCCTGCAATGTCCTTAAGTGACAAGACGCTGTAGCATCCCCCCTCCCATGTTTTTCAGTGTATGAGAGAATTAAAGTGCTGCATGTAGAGGGCAAATATAAAACAGAAACACTACCAGTGTGTGTAAGAATAGGAAACATGTTATAAAGTGTGGTGTCCTCTAGATAAAAAGGTAGAGTAAAAGTGTGCACCATTAACCATCACCCGCCTCAGCTTTTGTTACCAAAGTGACAAGTGTTCTTGCTTTAATAATAAAGTTTATTGCTGGGAGGAGGCCCAGAGGAAGACCCAGGACACGCTGGAGGGACTATGTTTCTCGGCTGGCCTGGGAACGCCTTGGGATTCCCCCGGAGGAGCTGGCCCAAGTGGCTGGGGAGAGGGAAGTCTGGGTCTCCCTGCTTAGGCTGCTGCCCCCGCGACCCGACCCCGGATAAGCGGAAGAGAATGGATGGATGGATGGATGGATGGTGTTTTTTTTTAGGGAAGGATAAGAGGAGAGTGTTGAGAATTCACCATCGACTTCATCTCTTGAACTGGAAGACCTGAACCAGATCAAACAGATTAGTTTTGTTTTGTTGGTTTGGTGCTACAAACCAGTGTTAGCAGTAACTTTCGAACCAAACTGAAAGCTACTTGAGAGAAAGGAAAGAAAGATGTGTGGACCACTGATATAGCAGAAAGAGAGACTTGCTTTGCCTCCCTCAAAGGCATGGCATGCAGCAACTTCACAGCAGAAAGCATGTTGGTGGACCTGGAGGTCCCCTGTGAGCCAATCAGGCTGGTTATGTAAGTGTAGGGCGCTTGAAAATGGCGGCGTCTGGTCACAAGGATGTGGCTTGTTGCTGATAATCGTTGGCGTGGCGTGGCGTGGTGCGGCGTGCGGCTGACAGATGCTTGCTCCAGCTGGTACAGGGGGGGTTTATCGCCCGGTTGGAACGCGGGTCCTCACACCCCTCCACTGTGCTGGCCACCGTCGCTGTGTTTAATGAGTCACGAATTGCCTGTTTGTCTTCTGCTCCCTGCTGTTTCTGCTCTCCCCCTTCCAGAACAATCCCTGAAACACATGCTGCTGCGCTCCGCAGAGCAGCCAGACCGACAGGCCGAGCCAAACTGTTGTAAAGAACAAAGTTGTCATTTTTTATTTCTTCTTTCTTTGTCATTTTTTCCCTTCTTGGGTGTTCATCTAAGAGAGGGATGGGTCGTTCTGTAATAAAGCTGCCTTTTTAGATGCTGCGCCTGACCTCGCCAATATGTCTACCCCGAGAAACCAGTGCCCATTTGAAGCCCCTGACAAACACATAAATGGCTCTATAATTGGGCCGCTTTGTTGTGCGAGGCGCGGGCTCGTCTGAAAGTGCTGTTCAACACTTTGTGGTAAATGGAGTAACATTACAGCAACACATGGCAGTTACTAAAGGAGCCGGAACTGGCAAGCAGATAAGACAGGAGCAGGTGGTGTTGACACAGAAATGATCTGTTTTAAGTCAATAGAAAACCACAATTTGAAAAAAAAAAAAAAGTTTTCCGAAGCAAATCACAGTTTTATCTTCAGGCCAGCAACAGAGCTGCGTGGCAAAAAGACGGATCTGCCTCGAAGTCCAAGTGAACACACAGAAAATCTTGGATGACCATCAAATGGACTGAAGCCCGCACAAACTCACGCATAAAACACACATTCACAGAAGGGGTGTTTGTAGCCTGTGTATGAGGATGTTCTGCAAACTGCCCCGAGTTTTGTCCTGATCTCACCTGTTTAATCTGAGAGGACGGGCAGCAGCGTCTGGAACAGGACGGGTGGCTCAACAAACTGCTGCAAGACAAACTTAGCTAACCAAAGCTTGATCTGACTTATGATTTAAAATATTAGCTCAAAAGTTATACTCTTATAATTAAAGAAATGTTTGCAAAAGCTAAACTTTTCAAGTTGTTTTGCTGCTTTGTTGTTTCTAATGCATCATAAAATGCACTTTGATTTAGTTTTTGCAGCAGAAAAAGTTTGGTTGTCTTGTTAAATGAACTTATCTCCTTTGATGGAAAATGTCCACATGTATAATATTCTTCCACCTTCAACCGGGGACACAATCACAGAGGGACAGAGAAGCTCAGAAGAAGTGATAACTATCCATGGAATCCTGGCAGTGTCCGGATTCGGCCCAGTGCCGTGAAATCCTCGTTCCACGGGGCTGCTCTTTGTGGTCGACTCTGGGATCTCAGCGTGTCATTCTTCTCATTGTACAGGTCACCGAGACAGAGGCAGCCGGCCTGAAAAGATCCGCGGTGGGGGAAAACAAAGGCTTGAGGCAGCCCATAAATGTCTCCCGTTCAGCTCTGGCCCATTGACTCCTTGCCTCCCTGCCAAGCAGGGCCCTGTCAGACCAGCCCCTCGCTCTAACAGCTTAATTAGCAGAAAGAACAACAATGTCAGAGCCTGTTTCAACCTAAATAAAAACAAGAAAAGACCCAAAAGCTGTTCTCTCCGCCTCTCATTGTCTCCGTGAGGTCCGTGATAACAGCGCTCCTTTTTTTCGTGCAACTTAATACAAATAAAACAAGATTCCTCCACTGTTCCATGAAGAGCATGACGACGGGCTGATGGAGGGCAAAGAAAGACTCTGGGTTTCAGATGAGTTGAGACAGAGAGAGAGAGATGAAACCTCCACATTGCACATGGGTGAATCCTTTATTGAGAGCTGTCCAGATGAAGGCTTTGCTTCAAACGCAATATGATTTTCATTTTTCATGATAATGGTGATGGGGATGATGATAAGGCAGTTTGCATTGTGATGATAATCTGAGTTCCTGGTGTCACGGGGAGACTATGTGAGGAGGCTCTACACTGGTGTCCACCACGCTGACTTTGAACCTTCTTCTGCCCTCTGATGTCTTCCTGACTGATGGGTTGTGTCTGTCTGACACTTTGACATTCTTCTTACATGATCCCGTCAATCAATTGGTTGGATTTTATTTTTGTCTCCTTTGGTCAGTGTTTGTATTTTTTCCCTTGGTGTTTTTCTTTCCTCTGTCGTATCTGTTGCCCTTTGGCCCTTCTTCATACCTCTACATTTTTTATTCACGTGTCTCATTAATCTCGCTGTCTGTTTCTTCCCCATCTTTCCATACCTTCCCGCTGTTTTCCTTTGTTTGGTTTCTTTTATCCGCGGTTCACATCAAACACTAGCACCAGATTGATTCTCGTGTGAACAAGGCTGCGGTGGGGGGGCAAGAGACCTCATCCCCAGACTTTGAAGATCCTCCCCGTCTTGTTCACTGCTTCTCAGAACCCCCGTGCCCAAACACACACACACATTTTCTTTAATTCCCACAGAAGAAAAACTGTGAGGAAAAGCAAAAAGCCGTCCACGTCAGTAGTTCAAAAATCCACCTAAAAATGATTTAAGAAAAACAGAACAATTCTGATTTCCATTCGATGGGTCTTGAAATCAGAAGCAGTGCTTTGAAGATGACAGTTTGATGCCTTAAAACATAAATGGACAAAATTTGGTCCAGTGTTGTTTCCATATAACCAAATGCAAATGTTTTCCAATAATTAAATTTGTTAGTAAGTGGTAAACCATCTAATTCTTTATACATGTTTTGATTTCATCACCTGCAGCCCTAAAGGCAGGAATTGATGTAATTGGCCGTGTCTCTGTGTGTTTGTTTGTTGTATTAGCAAAATATCTTATAGACCAGTGCATGAATTTTAATGACACTCCCTGAAGTAATGATTGGATGTACTTCTACAACTGATTTATCTTTGGAGTCAACCTGATTCAAGATGGCCACCACAATTAATCAACCATAGAAAATCAAAGATTTTCACAATTTTATTTTATATTGAGTTAAAATTTGGTGTGGTAGTACTTGATAATCATTCACAACACGTACTCCGAGCATTAACTGATTGCAAATATTTATTTTAAGACTGCCTTTCCCTGCTGGAGTAAACTCTGCCTGCCTGTTAGCAAAATATCTCATGAACCACTGGATGAATTTTAACGAGGCTCTCAGAAAGCAACCATTAGGCGTACATCTACAAGTGATTAACTTTTGGAATCAGACCAATTCAAGATATCCGCCACAACCAAGCAACCTTAGAAAACACAAAAATAACTAAAACACAGTCAACTGTATAGATAGTGATCTAAAATTTGGTGTGGTAGTAGCTGACCATCCTTTGCAGTGCATACTGTGAGAGCTAACAGATGGCCTGAACTCCTATGTTATAGTGCAATCTGTGTTAACAATGTTTTAAAGCTTTAACCAACAAAGCTTTAACTCTATTGTTTTTTTTTTAATAACATAAGACTTCAGTTTAAAATTCTTGCAAAAAGGCACCGGGCAATATGCATTCCTTCAAGGAATGCTAGGCCTTTAATTCAATCTGTGGCCATGAAACTTATTTTCTGATAGGTTTAAACACGAGAAGTCGTAGATACTACCACTTAAAGTTTCAGCGGTATATCTATTTTTTATTGCAGCGTGATAATACTTCTGTTTCCTCATGTCATTGAGTTCAAGTATGTTGTTATAGTTTTAATGACAAAAGGCCGGATAAATAAAATCATTTTAGACAAAGTCATTGTCCTGATTTTACACCTCTCGTCTAGCCAGGGCTTTGATGAGCCGTCAATAAATCCAGCCAGAAAAAAAGTCATGTTGGGACTTTTTTCCCCCAAAATATATGGTCAACCATGAAGTTCAGCTCCAGGACAGCTCTGTGCCTCACTGTGGCAGTATTGTCAATTTTCTGACTGTGTGAAGACATACAACCCATATAACTTATTTTTTTAACAGCAAGGCTCTTTGAGAGAGTCCATGGCTGAACCATATTTAACCTTTCGGTGTCAGACCACCCGCCAGTGGCTGGGCCTCTGGCAGCCCATTCACCATCTCAGTGGCACCAACAAGCCAGCAGAATATGATATAGAGCCGGACGGCAGAGGAACCGCACGATTTATTCCCCCACGAAACCCAAACATCTTTAGAGGATGTGTTGTTTGCCGCCTCACAAAGACTCTGGAGCACAAAGCCACGGCAGCAGCATAAATTACCTTCAGTCTGAGGTGGTGAGTTTTATGTAGAGAACATCCACACTCTGCTCTTCCCATGATTAAATAAAATAAAAAATCTCAGATTATGTCACAGACAGATGTTTATTTGCTTGTTGTGATAGCAAACGCAGCTTTTGGAGTCAACCTGGCTCAAAATGGCCACCACAGCAAACCAAACATAGAAATACTCCTATAATTCTGTACATTTTACAAATATTGAGCTAAAATCTGGTGCAGAAGCAAAGCCTCATCCCAAACACATACTTCAAGTTCTAACAGATTGTGCAAAACAGGCAATAAGCGTTCCTTCAAGAATTGCTAAGCCTATAATTAAAAATGTCATTAAGAAAGCTTTCAATATTTTTAGGAGCTCAGTAATCCTGGCGATAATCAATCCATCAGTCAGTCAATCAGTTGGTCAGTCAGAATTTATTCAGTTTTCACTGTTTCTAAAAGTACAAAACAAGAGTTCCAGTTAAAAAGTGTGGCATGTCATTTTTAACTTGACTGTGATGATTTAATACAACTTTCTGAAGTGTCAATAAGTTTTACTTTCAGTTATTCTGCCAACTCTTTGTATTTGTGCTGATGGACAGGAATTGTGTTTTGTGTGTGGAAAACAGAGTGTAACAGGTTTTTAATCTTTTGTTGAACTTCTCAGTCAGAAAACCAGGAAAAAGAAGTTTTTATTTGGTCGCACTTTTAGGGTTTTTGTTTTAACACTGAAGAGGCTTTTCTTCATTAAAACTTTAAAGAAAGGACAACACAGATGACGGCAAATTGGGATTTTATTAACACAGACAGTCGAGCAAGAAATCTGAGTTGATGTTAGGATCAGGGTGTATTTAACCCTCTCCATCCAACCCTTCTTCACACACACACACACACACACACTAGTACAGGTCAGATATGGACACAAGTTTGAACACATCTCCTCATTTGGACTGCTTGAAACACACATGCACGTTCCTGGAACAACTTTTACAGAAACATCTTTTCAACTTTATGTGGAATACAATTTCCCTCCAGGCGAACCTTTACCCTGCAGCCAAACCTTCAACAGAAGTCATGATTTTTCTGTAACACCAACCATGTAGCTTGTAAACCAAACAGGGTTTAAATTCAAACCTCCTGCTTTGTTGTTGTTTTTTTACCATCAAACCCCTGTGACCTCCAGAGTGGACGTTTTCTCCTGCTGAATGTGACTCAGTTTCACGGAACATGTGGCCCTCAAAGCAGCTGTCTTTGCGACCACCTGTTGAAAAAAAAACACCTGGAAATTTTATGTGACAACACAAGTCAACAGAGTTTTTATGACATTTTCACAAAATGGAGTAAGGCTGACAAAATAATTAACTTATTATGAAGAGAAAACATTACTTTGGCCTTAGATAATACAAAAAAAAAAATCTGTTTTTACCACAAAACACGCTTTGTACTCCTGACTTTTATTTGATGGTTCTCAGCTTTTGTATATTGTTGGTTTTACTTCATCACTGTCTTTTTGTCTCTCTCATCATGAGATTGTTGCCTTGCTGTGACCTCTGCCGATTGACTCTCTGCAGTCCCAGATGACCGGAGGGCTTCGGGACAATCCCTGAAGGTTAATAATTACTTTGGGTCCACAGTGAAGGAAGCCTGACCCAGAGCACCACACAGCAAGGCATGGGCAGCCCATTGCACCGCTGATAAATGAACAACTCCTCTGCTATGTGTGTTTTAAAAGGAGATTGGACTTTATGTATGTGCCTGCAAAGTGTTTGCCTTTTCACCACAACTAATGAATCCAAAGTGTTGGGAATGAGTTCTTAAGTGAAGGCAAGCTGGTGATCGGCAGGAACACAGATCTTAAAATGAATTTCCTCCACTGCCATGTGATGTTTGGAGATTTCCTGTGCATGTGTGCATTTTTTTCAAAGAGTGTATTCACCGCGGAGAAGGCAGAGCTGCATGCAGATGCCGTACAACAGAGAGAAGATTCAGGAAGTCCAGCAGAGCAAAGATGACAGAGCGACGCAGGAGCTGCGAGGCAGAGGCCGTGACTTTTCTCAGAGATGAACATTAATAATATGACGGGCCACAATAGGAGCACTGAGATCAGAGAGATCACCTCCATTGTTCCGCCATCTCCTACTGACACCGACCGCTCTGCTGAGGAAAGAATAAGAAGAATAGAAGAGCAGAACCTGGCTGCTCACCATGCCCCTCTTTTTATAATGCTCTGCTATGCCTTTTAAGCGTGTGCTGTGTGGAGATTCAGCCCTGACATAAGGTGGGACGTCTGCAGATCATCGCAGAGATTATTATTAAATCCAGAAATCCAGGCAACCCGACCCTGTTTACTTCATTTAAATAAAGTTTTACATTTAGTGCAACCAAGCCTGTATATTAAGATAATAATTAGATGGTATTATTTACCATCTATGCACACTTTAAAGTTTGTTTTTATGTGTTCAAAGTTGAGATATGTTTAGGTTTTTCACAAAGATTTGTGTTTTATTGTTTCTTCAATATAGTTCAAAGCAAAGATTTCACACATAACAAGTGTCACATTAACTGGCAGCAGAGAAATGAGCAGGATTAGATAGAAATTGTGCACATTTAATGAATCAAAAAAGCTAAGGTATCTAAGTCTTTTTAGGGATTTTAATATAAAGTGTCTTGTGTCTTGAGTATTGTCTACAGTGCAACTATGGTTTGTTTGTTTCATGCTAATTACATTTGTTAAAACATTCTCATAAATTAATTTACCAGGCTGTTTCTCTGACGCTGTCTTAGTCAAACATTATGTCCGTGTAAACAGACTTATAAAAATATTGATTATACTGAATCATCCAAAAATCTATAGAAATATTTATGGTGGATCAGGTAAATTTGAGTATAAATTATATTATATTATATTATTATTACTGCTAATGCAGTAAAGTGTGAAAATCACTTTTATTGTTTGAGTTTAAACAAATTTTAACAAGCTTTGACCTTTTTAGTCCTTCCTACTAATTTTATAGCCATGTAAACCTGATGATGCTGTTAAAAAGTTGATAATTTAAATCAGTTTTTTAAATGGTACTAAAATTATGAAATACCTGAATTTAAGGATCTTTTCAAGTAATGTGATTTATATTGACAACAGACAAACTTCAGCACTGCTTATTCTGTGAAAAAAGAGACAAATTAGAAGCTCTACAGTTTTATTGAAGACTTGTTTTGTCATTGAAGAGCCAATAAGTAACATTACAAAACCACTGGGTGTCACACTAGAGCAGCAGAATCCCAGGTCAGTCCAAAGCCCCTCCAGGAGCTTTTATATCTTGTTTGTGAATAAATAGGAAAGCTAACTGTGGTTTAAACTGTGCAGGGAAATCTTCAGGCTGGAAAACAGAGTGAATGCAAGAGCAAAAACCACACTGAGGCAGGAAAACTGAGCTCTTTGAAATCATAATTTGCTGCTATGTAAAGTTTAAAAGTGAGCCATGCTGGAGGTGTGACACTTTAAGTTCATAATTTGAGTCTCTTGCAGTTCGTTGTGATTTAAGTCAGCAGAACATAACATCACCCTTATTGTGTCTGATGAGATCTGGATCCTGCAGCTGACAGCTGAAGGCTCAGCGGGGCCCCCAGGTGCTGCAGAATACGGTGCAAGGTGGACTCGTGTCACTGGAGCTGGTTCACGGTGGACCAGGGGATCCCTTCGGTCATTAATCATCGGACAGGACAGTCGCAGACTTGCTTCTCTGAAGTGGACAAATCTATGTCACCGAACCGCAACATATCCTTGACCTTATCTTTGCTTTTGTTCCCTTCTTCATAGCAGCCTTTTTGTCTTATTTAAGATGACTAAATATCATCTTTTCTTGCCCTTCATGATATCTTTATAGATTATATGTGTCTATATGTGTCCATTTTGATTGACTGACTGAATGAACTGCTAATAGAGGACAAGTTTTTTATCCTACAGGCAGGACCCTTTATGACTCAGGGCAGTGTTTACTTTTGCATTTGTTAGTGGTCTCTTGTGTGAGCCCTAAACCAATATTGTTCCAGTACTGGGTCACGACCTCGGTGTCAGTCATGAGAAGATTATATGCATTTCATTAGAAGAAATTTTGTTTTAGGCAAAAAATAACAAAGGAAACAAAGAAACCTTACATTTTAATTTGTAAACATGCTTATTAACTTTATGTGCATCGTGTGTTTGTTACAGAAAAAGCTGAAGTGACTGAAAATAAGTCAAAGTTAAACTTACCATCCATATTTGTTTACCTTCACAAACTGCAGTCATCCTAATGTAGGTCAGTTATGTGATTTAAACCTCCATGTGGTTTTCAGCCAATTGCTTTGTTTACACTGAGTGAGGACCCGCATTTCAGAATTGCATATCAACATATCTGGAAAACCCCTGGAGTAGAGTAAACTTAAATTGCACCGTTTAATATAGTTCAGGATAACATTTTTATGTCTGATTTTATAGTTTGCAATGTTTAAGATACTGTTGAAATCTATAAATCTTACTACAATCCTAGATAGCACGAACTGGGATTTTAACACTGATTTAAAAAGGTTGATTCACAATCTAAGTGTCTAAGTGTTTTTTAACCCACTTTTTAGCCACTGAAATTGTAGTTATGACATCAGCAAATCAAAAACCCACAATTGTTTTGATCAATTGTGGGTTAAAAAGGAGACAATAATGGTTAATATGAAGAAATTAAAAATAATTATCTTGAAAATGATGTAAGAAGCAAAAACATAATTTTATTAAAAGTGTAACATGGACCTAAACAGGCTAAGTGTTGAAAACCAGACAGTCCTAATAACAGTAAAAGTGCAGGGGAACTTTCAAAACAAGGCAATATTTAGACTTAAATCAGAAATTACAACCTAAATGACATCACAATAGTACAGTTTTTACCATACTGGAAATACCAGTAAAGTCTTTTAGTTTTATTAAGTGACATCAGGTGTTAACTGTAATTAATTAATTACACAACTTTTGTTGTTTGCTGCTTTGTTTTCAACGTGTTTTTGTTCTGTTTGTACCCAAATGTACAGTATGGCTTAGAGAATGTCACTAAATGAACATTTTTGGAAAGTAGGTTGCATCTTTCAGAAGTACTTATTTAAAGCTCGAGGGGCTTGAACCCCCCCACACACACACACACACACATCACACACCACACGTGTTAAAGCTCAGCATTTTGTCTAAACATACAGACATTTTGGCAAATAAAGAAGATGAATGTGTACAAATCTGAAGGCAAACAGGCGAGATTGTCAGCACCGCGGGAACATGATCAGGGCCAAGTGAATGATGATGTCGCTTATAGCTTGCTGACAGATGACTTAGTGGTTTTGAGGAGGCTTCGTTCAGATACTCCTCTTCTCCTCTCTTCTCTCGGCCTTCCTCTCCAGGGACGGAGCCTTCGTCCAGAGCCATTTTTCAGCCAATTTATTTCTTGATGTGGTCTAACCTGGGGCATCTCCCGCTGGGAAGGCTTTATGTGGTGATTAATGACGGGTATTTAGCCCAGGTACCTGGGGGAACTGGAGCCCATCTGTACAACACTGACAGGTACAGCACTGCACTCCAGGACCAGACAGGACAGGACAGGACAGGACAGGACAGGACAGGACAGGACAGGACAGGACAGGACAGGACAGGACAGGACAGGACAGGACGGGACGGGACAGGACAGGACAGGACTGGCCCGCTCCAGACCGGAGAACAGCAGACTGTCATTGTTACAGTTTTATTACGTTTTACAAGTTGTGACCGACTTGTTTAAGCAGCGAGAATCTTCAAACTCTGCAGAAAGCTTCCACCCCGTCCGCCCAGACCAAACAACGAGCAGACCTAATGGATGAGGCCAGACGATTTAGACATCCATTATACGCTTGAATGCCTTGTCTTCTTCACTCCATCACAGACCATCTCTCAGCAGAGCAGGCCCAGATGCCAGGACCCTAATGAGATTAGGCCGCGGACAGGTTGGTGGCCAGTACCTGTCACAACTGCTCTGTCTCCGCGTGTGGAGAGATTTATGCGTGTGCATGAAGGCATACTTGGGTGAGCTCTCGCCGCTGCGTGTCCGCGCGAGCGAGTGCGTGCAGGCTGCCACGTTGATGGTGATTAATGAGCGAGGTAATCCATAGTCTCGTTCTGTCAGGGATAGAAACATCAGCGGCACAAACAAGGCGGGAAAACTGTTGTTGACTTTCTGACAGATTTTTGGTTGTTTTCCAGCTTATCATTGGCTCAGGAAACAAATTATTTTTGTCAAATAAAACATTAAATGATTTTGAGTTGTTTATAATGCCTTTAAGTTCAAATTTTCAAAGTTAGGGGATGGACAGCTCAAAGCTAAGAGTTAATACATCGTAAAACTAATAGGTTCTACAAAAAGCTGCAGTCTGTGCACACAATGCTTGAAACCCTGTGGCCCCCAGACTCCTTTGAAACCCACCGAGATCAAAAAGCAGCGCTCCATGGAGCACAGACTAGGTGAGGAATATGAGCAGAATAAGAGATGAATGGTTGGAAGCGAGGAGGGCGGGACGCAGGACAATGCCTGCAGGACAGGGGCTGCCGACTTCCGAAGATAAAATCATATTTTGAGGGCAGGCGTCCAAAACTCCCCCCCATCTGCCTCCCTCACCCCTCCATTCTTCCCTGAATATGGACAATGACTGTTTGCATTTACAGAACCATAAATCAGAGGTGCCCATTGCCACGGAGCAGCTGGCACGTTTGCCAATAATTATAAATATTAATCATGCCGATTTCATGGTCTTCAGTGGGACGGCGGGAGACTGCACGGGACAGGGTGCGGCTGGCGCCTCCGGGACCGCAAAGCAGGCTGGGAAGGAAGGGGAGAACAGAGGGCAGAGGAGGGAAACAGTCACAGGGAGGAAGACTAAAAAGTAAAACTATATTTTTATATAATTTTCTAGCGCAACCCTGGTATAATGAGACTTTTCAACATCTGTTGGCATTCAGCTAAGCTGCTGTTTGTAGTTTTTGTCAAACTTTTAACACTTATTTGTTATTTAAAGTGCAATTACCATGTTTTTTTTTTCCTTAACCTTTTTTAAAAATTAGTTGTTTTTGACACCTCATTACCCAATTTCAACCTTCCGTTTTTACCTTATTTCCTCCATCATGCAGGAATATATCTGAAAAGCTTCAGGTGACTCTTCCAAACATCGAGCCTCTGGAGGACTTGTGTTTAACTGCTTGCATTCACTCCAACAGCTGTTGCCAGATCCCTCCTCCTACTCAGACCCTCTGCTAACCAGCTGCCTTGCAGAGCCCAGTAAAGCACAGAGAGGAAACTGCCAGCTTGTGTCATCTGCTTTTCACTCCTACAGTACAGTAAATACAGGGACGACTGTATAATTAGATGGTTAACTAGTGGAATATGGTGTTTTTCTTGTTAAAACGTGTGTGCCTTGGGAAGCTGCCCGTGTGTGTTTCTAAACTTGCGTGCGCGAACATATGCACTGCTGTGTGTCTATTATCACTCCGACTGTATCCATCAGTGTTCTTACATGTGGGGTATACATATCGCTTGCTGGACAGATGGTCGCTGATCAACAGAGACCTGAACCCAGCAGCCCTGACTGCCAGCACAAACCCTGCAAATATCTTGAGGCCTGCGCGGTCCAGCTCCGGTCCGGGGGTCAACACATGTCTGCGCTGGCACAAACACACAACGAACAGATGTGTTATTCAAATCAGCAGACAAACAACAGCTCAGAGATGCCTTTCGTCTTTGTTTTAAAGTGCAATTTAATTCAACAAGTTAAATAAAAAAAAGAATTTCATTCACTTTTCGTGTGAGGAAATACAAAAACATCCCAATAATGGCTGCTCAGGAAAGGAGCCGATATCATCAGTTCATGTGGAGCAAAATAAATCTTCTATTGTATGACTTAAAGATCATTTTTAAAGCTATTTTCATGTAGCACTACATTGATTGTAAAAAGTAGCTTGGAGTCAAAGCTGAAAGTGAATTGGTTCAGAATAAAATGGTAAAGTAAAAAAAGTTCAAATCAAAAAGTCGAGCATAATTAGAAGTGATTCTTGTCACAAGTTTTAAACAAAGATCTTGTATGACCTGTTAGCACTCAGAGTAAGTGTAAGTTCAAGTTTAAAATCTGTAAGTTAAGCCATTTTTGTCTCTGCTAAGTTTTATTAGCTGTGTCGGCCATCTTTAAATGGTTGACTCCAACAGCTAATCAGTTGTGAATCGTGAGAAACAGATTTTTAGAGTTTCATTAAAATCCATCCGGTGGTTCATGAGATATTTTGTTAACAGACACTTAAATCAATGCCCGCACACACAAGTTTGTATTTCTATCCTTATTAGTACGTTGTATTGACTTCCATTCATTTCTGCAGCCTTAACCTAAATGTAATTCATACCTTTGCCCTAAACCTGAACCTTAATCCAAAAAGATGTTCCATCGTATTAGGACCAGGATTTGGTCCCCATAAGGACTAACAGTCCTGACTAGTTAGGTGATTATACCAGAAAACATCCAAACCAGTAACACACACAGAGGCAATCACATGACCGCCTGCCTTTAATGGCAGCTGGCACCTCAGTGATGTTAACTCATGCATCAGAGTTGAACGTTTCAGATGCTCTGGGACTGGACACAGAAAACACTTACATTTGTTTTTGTTCAGGGATTTTAGAGAAATTTACGAGTGAAAGCACAAGCAAATGTCAGAGACGTTTTTGTGTAATTTTAGAATTTAAATTTTCTCTTTCTGTAACTCTGCGGGAGGTGGCAAAATTGACAGCCAGTTTGATGGATGACCTCCGGTCGACCCTCCCTCTCAATCTCCTCCTCTTTCCATCCTTCCTTCTCCTCCTCTGTCCATCCCCTCTCCTCTGGCTCTCCATATCCACACCATGCATGACACAGCCTCCCCTGGGCTGGCCTGGACAGGAGCGGTTCTGGGAGGCCAGCCCAGAAACAAAGCACCACTCTCTCTGCCATTCGAATACCCGCCCACCCCCTCCTGGGGCTCCTGTCCTCCAGGGAGAGTGCTCTCTGCTGAGCCGAGGCTGTTAATAAGCTGCTAATGAGGAAACAGACCTCTGTGCTCTGCTAACATCAAGACAGATGGATGCCCATGACATGTTTGTTTTTAATGTCCTACTGCTGTGACGGATTAGAAAAAAAAATCTCTGACTGGTCCTGGTGGAGGCATGTGATTGGTGTGAATTCTCAGAAATTAAAGCAGCATGTTGCTGGCGACTGTAATTAATTTTTTTTCTTTCTTTTAGCACATCGTAAAACAAAACCAATCTGGGCTGCTGTCTGTTTAAGAAGAAGCAGCAGAAACGTGTATCTATTCTCTGTAAACCCACAAAGGACCAGAAATATGGGTTTAAGTAATGAAAACAATCACCTAAAGCTGCTTTGAAAGTCATAGCATATTAAAATAATTCAAATTAAATGTCAAATGTTGAAAAAACGAAATCTAAATTTGCATTTTTGTGCCTTCAAATGATAAAAAAATTGTATGTAATTGAGAAGGAAAAGAACAAAAGTTATAAGCAATAATAGATGGAGATGTAAAACTTTATAGAACTAATGAGGACTTTCTAAGTTAAAAAACAGTCTAGAAATGCAGATAATCTGCTGTTTGAGAGAAAAACAATGTTACATTAAATCTGTAGTTTGCTCAAGAGTTAAAAATGGTCACTGAATGCATGGAGACAAATAAAACTCTCAGATATCACTCGTGCATCATGTCACATCCAAGTGGAGTAAAGATGAAAGAAACAGAAGCCAAATAAACCAAAACCTTTGAGATATTTATGTCATTAACTCACATCAAACATATATGGATGTCTTGTCCCTCACCTCCAACTTCCTGTCTCACATCTTGTTGTGGAGGAAGCAGCATGCTGTAAACTCTGCAGGCCAGATGTGATCCGAAGAGACAACTGATGCTATAAAAGGCCTTAACAGGACTAGGAAGTGTGCCTTTTCAAATGCCACATTGTCTACTTTGGTCCATCGGTGCAACAGGAGGTCCGCACTGAAGCGACATCCTCTCTGCGTCTCCACAGGAGCCCCATGCAGCTCTGGGTGCAGCCTGGCTGTGTGGAGCTGCTGGAGGCAAAACAGGCAGGTATTGATATGGATTTTTCTCTGGTAGGCCCCAAAGGAGCACCCGGGGACTGTTAATAGGCCTCTAACGGGATGACCAGCCAGTGGATCATGGAGAAGGGGAGATGATAACAGATGGAGGGGGGGAGAAGATGCTCTTCCTGTTTGACAGACAAATGGAGAAAGGTGGGGATGAACCAGGGGTGGGCTGGGGGTGAGTGACAGCTCTTGGTGAGGTGTCAGAAAGTGACAGAGCATTGATTTGTTGTAAACTGCTTCTTTAAAGTGTTGATAACGGTAGCTTTGCTGTATTTACTCACGTTTATTTAGCTGTATACTGCTGTTTGACAACATTTTGTTTTTTAAAAAGTGTACATATTAAAACCCTGTCGGCTGGTCTTAGTATATAAAATTCAAACCTTTGCATTTGTTATTGACACCGAAGACTTTGTTACAAGGATGTGATCAAAGCCTTATTGCAAAACAGATGGTCTTAAGTGTATATTTTTTATTATCTAATGCAAAACAGTGAACAAATTCACAGCAAATGTTTTCTCAGTCATAACATTTTGAGGACTGAGTTGTTTGAGATGGTAGAAATTTTGAAAAAAACTGGGCTTTGTTCTGAGTGGCCTTTAGCTTCAAGTTCTCTCAGATTCTCCAATTGCAAGCGCTCTTGTCTGTTGTCTACTGCAGGTAAGATACTGACCATTCATAACTACTCCATGTTAGGATCTGAGTATTTTGAGTTGTTTTTTTGAGTTCTTCTGTGTAAGGTTTATTGTTATTTCTTGTTTCTGTAATTCTGTTTTATTTCGTGTTATCCCTGTGTTTAATATTGTGAGTTCTTGTGTAGTTTTGCTCCCTGTGCCCTCTGTGTCCCCTGTCGTTATTCACCTGTCCTCAGCTCAGTACTTGTCTGTCTTCCACACCTATCTGCACCTGTCTCTAGTTTGTAATCAGTCACCTGTGTCCACTTACCAATCACCCTCTGTCCATATGACCTGTTCCTCAGCTTCCATTACTCCCTGGTTCGTTGTTGCAAACATGCGCTGTCTGGTTTTCCTCGTGGCAAACTCCTTGTGGTCACTGCTGTTACTCAGTTTTTGTTAATTAGCTTTTGCTGCCATGTCAGCCTATTTGTTTTTTATTCTTTTAAATAAATTGGTTTACTTTTGAGCTCTTCCTGTCTGTCTGCATCCTGGGTCCAAATCCTCCTCTCCACAATTTGACACTCCACACAATCCTATTCCAAAAAAAAGGAGCAATTTTATCGATCAAACAGGAAGGTGTGTGGGTTTGAGTTGTCATCATGTGTAGAAAGAGTTGTACACTGGAACCATCAAACTCTAATTAATAAACCTATTGTATATTGGAGCAAGTAACTGTATACAAATACATTTTATTTATGTAGCGCATTTTAGGATAAAAATGACAAGGTGCTTCACATCAAATTAACATAAGATGCAAAAATAAAGCAAACCAAAGCACAATAAAAATAAAGTTAATAAAATAAGCTAAAATACAATCAGCTCAAAGCAGATGAAATAGAATGATACCCAACTGTCAGCATAAAAATATGAGCCTTCAGCTGTTTAATAAATAAATCCATTGAGTCTGTGAAAAGGAAAAGTGTTTCAGAGCGGGATGACTGTCCTGTTTAGTTTTAATCTCAGTTTAGGAACAGATACCAGACCTCGATCAGTCGACCTCTGGATCCTGGTGGTGACATATGGCTGTAAAGGGTAAGAAATGTATAAAGGTGTCACATCATGCAGAGCCTAAAAAGTCCAAACTAGAACCTTGAACTAAGTTCTGTACTGAACAGGAAGCCAGGGCGGAGAGATCAGCGAAGGTTAAACATGAGAGCGCTTTGAGGACCTGGTCACGGGGATCCAGAAATGCTGCATCTGAGTGCAGATTTAGGCTGTGAAGATTTGAACTGACAAAGACTGAATATGGATCGCACACCGGGACTCAAATCTGGGTTTTTAGGCTAATTATACATAGTATAACTGATGACATGATGTTTAATGATTTCATCTGTCTGTTGTAGTGATGGACTCAGACAATGATCACTTTTATACGAACATTCATTACATTTCTTTACCTAACATCAGCCCTCTTCATTCACCTTGTTTAAATATGCATTAGCTCTAAAACCTGGGATTACGAGCTCTGTATCTGACTGCAGTAAGACTGCGGATGGTCAGGTGTTTCTCCCTGGTGGACATTAGTGTCATGATTTCCAGCTGCTAGATTCCAGAGCAGCAGCCAGGGCCTGTTGGTGCAGCATCTGCTGCCGCTGACATTTTCAATACAGCCAGTACGAGTACTGCTGCTTTTATGGTACTATGAACCAGAGAGTAAGACTGCTGCTCAGAGCAACAGTAACATCTTTCCACAAAGTGCCTCATTACACATTAAACAAACTGGTTTGTGGATGAGGCAGAGCTGAATCTGGTTTTACCTTCAATAAAAATATCACCTGCTTCTATTTCTATTTATTTCTTATGCATCTTATATATTTCCATTTTTAAATTACATTTACCATGGTCTGCCTTTGATTGCATCGCCATAGACTGCATATATTTATATATATTTATAAATATATTATCTTTGTTTGTTATATTGTTTTGTTTCGTGCAAAAAAAACCGTGGTGTTTTTTTAAAATATGCAGCACAAAATGACTGATATCAGAACCATTAAACACACACAAACATCTAAACGGTTTAGCTGAAACTGATTAAAATGAGACACGTAAGATGCAAATATTAAAGATGTTAAACAAGGTTTAATGACATGTATGAATGTTCAGGCCATCATTTTTACCAAACCACAATCTGCTGCACACACACACACACACTTCCCCCGGCATATCCCTGTGTCCTGTCTGATTGGGTGAGTTCTCGAGGGAGTCATTAAGTACAAAGCGTTAACATCTGCCAGACATTACTGAGCCAGAGCAGTTGTGATTTGTCCATATGATGACTCTGGCCCGTACCGCCGTTGTTTGTGTGTGTGTGTGTGTGTACGTGTGCGTTACTGGCTGCCCACTGCTGCTGTCACTTCTATGGAGTTAGATTTGTTTCACAATTATTCAATCCAAAAAAAAAATCATGTCAAACAAAAAAAGGAGTATTCAATCAAAAAAAAAAAACATGTCAAACAAAAAAAATTTGTATTCAATCAAAAAAATAATAATGTCAAACAAAAAAACATCTTAAAACTTTTTAACCATAAAAATATTTTTTTACAAAACAAAAATTTATTTAAAGATTTATTTTTTTTGATTGAAGTCACTAATTTTTTGTTTGAAACT
>NC_051451.1:19050447-19064750 GCF_001649575.2 Kryptolebias marmoratus | reverse complement strand
AAAAAAAAAATCGACTCAACCAAAAAAAAAGAGTTTCAAACAAAAAATTAGTGACTTCAATCAAAAAAAAAAAAATCTTTAAATAAATTTTTGTTTTGTAAAAAAATATTTTTATGGTTAAAAAGTTTTAAGATGTTTTTTTTGTTTGACATTATTATTTTTTTGATTGAATACTATTTTTCTTTGTTTGACATGATTTTTCTTTTGATTGAGTACTCCTTTTTTTGTTTGACATGATTTTCTTTTTTGATTGAATAATTGTGAAACAAATCTAACTCCATACACTTCTGGTTTCACACCCATGATAATGCCTGTTTATAATTAGAGCTGTACCTTCCTCGTGTGTTTTTCTCCCGTCTCCTGTGTTCGTACCACTGATCCACCAAGGAAAGATGCTGTGGACGTCTCTGCAGCATCGTTCCACTGATCTTCTCTATATTTGCTTTGAATGGCTTGGTTTTTACCAGGTGTGCAAAAATAGTGAGATTAATTAATTGTTTTGTTTATATAATGTAAAAGAGGTAGCTCAACAACAGCATTCTTGTGCTGTGATTCAAAAACACTTTTATAGATCATCGTTAAAAAGCAAGTGTCTTCTAGAGAGACAGCAGAAATACTGTTTTTATTAAAAGAATTAAAAAACTTATGTTACAGACACTGATGTGTGTATCTGCTTTAAAGTCCAAACCTAGAATTACCTCATCAGTACGTGTTGATGCATTATTTACATGTTTGTTTGTTCTCCAACAAGCTGTCCGGGTGTTGATATTGATCAAAATCACCAACTGTGACGGAGTCCTCCTGGCAGCGCCATCACTGAGGTCCAAACACGCCAGCTGAATCCAGGCCAGAGGAAGGAGGCTAATGCCTGGTTTAACATCACCGCCGGATAACAGAGAGGGTTAGGTAGCAGGCTAACGCCTGGCTTAGCAGAGCTGTCAGAACTGAGAGGCAGAGACAAACCTAAGGAAATATCGTGAAGGGTTTCCTTTTCAATGACCCCGTCAGATCCACAGAACACCTGGTCAGAGTGAGAACGAGTGGAAAGGTGTAAAGTGCGTGCTTCTTCTTCTGCCAACTGAATAATGACAGAAAGGTTAGACTGACTGAAGGGGGTGAACGTGGGCCGATGCCAAGCCACGTACCTCGAGCCGGAGGGTGTAATGTCTGTCTTTACCGTGCTGCCAACAGAGATGTTAGATCAATCCCCAAAGGCCTGTTTGAGTCAAGCAAAAGACAAAAAAAAGAAAAAAACATCTGAAACAAATGTTTCTGTTAGAGCAGTTTCCGTCTACGACATGTTATATATCTGTCCTCAGCACAATAAAGCCTCAAAGGTTGTGAGAGAGCATTTTTTGTTTGGTTTAGAATATCTAAAAAGTCCCACTTTGGGTGATGGTGAAGTGGAAAAGTGAAAGAAACTTGAGTAAATAAACTTGAAGTCAGTAAATAAACACCACCACTCACCCCATTCTACTCTAACATGTACCAGTGAGGGTTTCACCCTCATGTAGACCTGAATATCTCCAAATTTATTTAAACCACTTTAAACCCAAGGAATTCCTAATATTTAATTTGAAATCCACTTAAATGATTGAAAATATGGAAAATGCACAACTTGAGTCTTTAAATAACGTAAAATCTTGGCTTTAAAAGTCAACTAGCGAGTGAAGAGAGTGATTCATGCTTTTTATGTCTAAAAGCTTTTTTAAAAGCTACTTTTTATTTGTACTCGTGTTCAGTTGTGAGTTGAAAAACAGCCAATGTTGGCTACAGTAAAGATATTTATCTACATTCGTATTTTATTGACAGATTAAAACATACAGCAAGCTGTAATTTCATTTATTATGTCATATAAACGTGGACCTATACAGACTGTGTGCAGACAGCAAGACACCTCTGGGATATTTTAAAGAACGCAGTTAAATATATTTGTAAAAACAGAACATACTGATCATTTTGCATAAATTTGGAAAAAAAAGGTTTAAACCGCACAGATTCTTATATTGTTGTAATAGTTTTGGGGCAGGAAAATTCAGCTATTGATCGTCTGAAACCTGCTGTTGCTTGAAAGTTAATATTTAATGGTAATGTCTAAAGTTTAATCAAAGTTTATGACTAGGTCTAATTGTCTAAAATACTTTTTCCTTCTTTTTATTTTTTGCTGAGAAAAGAAGATGTCTGTAGAGGACTTTTGAACCCAGAAATGCTCACGGGAAAGAACAGATTTACTTGAATTTCTGGTCAGATGTTTTTGGAAATAACCCCAGGAGTGTGCGGTTCTGCAGGTGTGAATCTAAATCTTTGCTGATTTACCAAAGCAATTCATTTTAATCTCGACTAAAACAAGATGAGCTCAAAAAAGCACCGACTCACTCAGGAGCAATTTACTGTTCATTATTGTTTGTGAGAGTGACTCTACATCTGGCTCCAGAAGTCAATAACGCTGATAGTAAAGAGTCCGTCCAACAGGAGGGAAAACAGTCCGAGTTCCTGTGCTGCACAACATGAAAAACACACAATAACCCTTTACATCTACTTGAGGGAAAACAAAACAGGGTATGCAGTGTGGTTTTCATGGCTGTCGTTTGACATCCTTTCAGTCCCATCTGCCTGGCTTTCCAGCCAGTGGAGTCATCTAAAAGGCTTCTGCTCTCCAATCGCTCGCACACTTTTTCCTTCATTAACTCCTGAGAAGATTCACAAGTCAGTTTTGCGCTTGTTTTTCTCCAGATTTATTTCGCTTAAACTTTCTTTCCCCACTTGTCTTTGTTCGTGTCACCCTGAAAACTGGATGTACGTTTGGATCTTAACTTTGGGTCTCTTTTTTGTGTGTGTGCAAAATACAACAGTGATCAAACAGACAGCAGAAAGATCATAAAAAAACTACAACGATGGATAGGTGCTGAATAATGTTCCTTGTTATTCCAACTTGCATTACCATCTATGTTGCCCTTAAATGTCAAAAAGCAATTTACTGAAACACAATTAGATGTATGGAGAGTTTAATGATATTTAAAAGGGTAATGGCAAAGTAAGATTGCTCTGCTTTAATGACCAGAAAAATCACCCAAATTCCTTTAATGTATCAACGACTAAAGGATGTCATGTTACTTTCAAAGCTTTAAATAAAAAAAACTTGGTTCACAGTCAAACTTTTTTTTTATTTTAAAAGTTCCCTGCCTCTTTCTTCCAATAAAGAAACAACTTCAAACATGTTTTTTTTTTTTTTTTCCATTTCATTCTGCACTGAAGCGCACAAAGAGGTGGTCTGATCTCTCTATTTGCGCTGTCTGTTCTTGGCTTCAGTCGTGGCTCGCTCTCCTCACGATCATGTTTCACTTTGTCGCCCGGCTCCCCCCACACCCGCTGAGAGGGGACTGTCACCCAGCACTGTGCCAGGCCTGGAGCTGGCACACACACACACACACACACACACACACACACACACACGCACGCACACACAAGCCTCACTCTGTCTTCGAGATTTCAATAATAATAATAAAAAAATAACCCTTCTGCTCAGTTTTCCCCTTGTCATCATGCTGCGATGCTCGCTCCTCTGGGCAGATTCGAAGCATGTGTCGGCCAGAGATTTAGACAGATATATCTCTCCCATTAACATCTGCTCCCTCGGCCTGCTCTGCTCCTCTTTCCAGGAGGCCACGGGCACGCTTCGCCGACGCATTCACACTCACGTCCGCGCGCGCGCGCCGTGCACACTTACGCTCGCGGTTCATACACGACTGACAATCAAGGACAGTTGGTTTTGAGCGGCGTCAGGACAGTTAGATTCTCACGGGGAGCCTCCAAACTACAGGCGACTGGCACACAGACAAACACTCAGAGAGCACATTTACGGCCAAACACTGAACGCCATCTGTCAGTCACTGTAGGAGGATATTACTGCTAACACACACACACACATGCAGGCACTTTCTATCTGACCGAATCTGTATTTATTACACAAAACTGACACCTAAACTGGCTTGTGTGAGGACAAGCAAAAGTGCACATGTAAACACGGCATGTTTGTTTTGTTATGTATAGCCTGTCTACATGTTATCTTCATTTACACACCCATAGTTCAGAAGGCTGACAATCTCCCTTCACAGTGCGGATTATTAATGGAATAATTCAGACGTGCCTTGACTCATTCAGCCTTTAATTATTACCAAGAGTTTTACAAATCAGCCAACAAAAATACTTCAACTAACATATATTCACACGCAAAGCTATTTCATTTGCAAAAAAGCTTCATATTTAAGAGATTAAGAGTGAAAGAAAATCCTAATAATTATGATTTTTTAATTTATGAAGCTTTTACGTGCATTCTTTTTTTCCAAAGGTGTTGTATTTTGTTCCAGCAGGTGCATAAAATTCAAAAGAGTTTGTTTTTTTTTAAATCAAGGTGCTTTTAAAGGTAAACAATTGTCTTTTATTCTGGTAGATTTATCTTAAATTGTTCTTGAGCAACGCAACAAACAAACTTCCAAATATCAGGAAGCTTTAAAAAGTTCAGAGGTTTCAAAGTTGACAGGTAAATGAACCAATAAATCCCATCACTGTAATAATAATAAACTGACAAGTAAAACTACAACAGCTCAGTTCTTACTGTCCTGACCGTAAGGGTTTGTGTTTGTAGCCTGAGTGTTTCCTTCAGCTTACATTTAAAGTTGTGTTTTTTCTTGAGTTTGGTGTGTTTTCAGTTTGCCTGACTGCTGCTCGTTAACTCACCTGTCCTGCAGCTGCTCGTTAGCCCAGCTGGAACCACTCAGTAATCACTCCTCCCACTTGTCCTCTCCTTCCTTGTCAGATTCACTGACAAGAACCTCCTTGTTTATTTGGTTTCTGTTCTCCACCATTTCTTCAGTTTGCCTGGACTCTTTTTCTTGTTTAACAACCTCTAAGTTTTTTTTTTTTGCTCCAACTTAAAACAGAGTCCTATTCAACAGAAAAAAATTCTGCTGGTTCAGTCAATGTCTTGCCTCAGTCTCCATATAGGATTGTTTTGGACAAGATTAGCGTCATTATTTCTGAACGTGGTCTTTACTTGGAACATGAGAATCTTAGCATTTGCCGTTTTTCATGACATCTGAGCTACTTTGATGTTTACTAATAAAGATGTCCAGAAATCTGGAACTACAACCTAATACAGCTGTAAGTCACCAAAGAGTGTTTTAAACAGAGCTTAGGGTTGTTAACAATAATAAAAGGAGCAAAAATAAAAATATCGACATGACTCCAGTTGTGCTTACTATAAGAGATAGACCTAAATGTTTTAAAATAAATAGTAATTGGTCAGCTTTTACATAGAGCTGTATGTGCTCATTACTTTAGATTTAACTACTTATACAGCACATTTTATTCTACAACATTATAAAACAATACAGTACTTTGTCATGTAGAAACATAAAATGAATCAATAGCATTACAAGGCTCAGAGTTTTGCTCAATGATGTGAATTTTGTAAAATGAGCAAAAAAAACTATTGACTTTAAAATACATTTACTGCCAAAGTGCAGTAAAATAAAACGTCATGGTGTGAGCACCTCGGGATCTTTGAGTATGGAAGTTTACACAGTGTCAGGAGGAGCAGCGTGATTTAATCTGATCTAATTTGACCTGCTCAGTTTGCAGCTTTCATGCGTGGGGAGCTCTACTTGAAGACTGCACGTTCATAAATCAACTTGATCTGTTCTCCGTTGTGTTCGGATGCCTCCCGATAACAGATGACACAAGCAGCCTGAAACAAAAACACACGGGGGATGTCATTCTGCGGGCCCCATCCTCTCACTTCCCTCGACCCCGCATGGACAAAAGGAGGTGTCAGCACCCCTTCTCTAACTACACAATTAACATGCAAATGAGCCCAGTCGCTAATGGCGGTGGCAAACCTCTCTTATGATGGAAATATGCTTTCTGTTTTGGCAGTATGGGTTAAACATTAGTCTGTAAAATCAGCTGAGGATGGGGGGGAGAGAAGCACCCTGAGGCCTCCCTGAGGGCAGAGGGATACAGAGAGGTAGACTCATGGAGGCGATGGCCTTTTGCACCTGCTTCACACACACACACACACACACACACACACACACACACAAACATGCAGACACACATGCAGACACACAGAGCACGACCAGGCGGTTATAATCAGCCTCGTTCAGGCTGTCAGCCCCGTCAATAACTTATCCCCTGAACTGCTTTTGTTCTACAGCGTCTCGGCTGATGCGTCCGCTGCCCCTTATTCAACTGAAATTTATTTTCAATTGCTGCCCTCGGGCTTTGGCCCTGGAGCGGCTCGCTGACCGAGCAAGTAAAACAAACCAGCAACCCACTCCACACACACACACACACTGCCACACTGGCTGAAGTCTTCATAGTGAATGCAGCAGCACTCTGGAAATGCTCAGAATCTGCTTTAAATGAGCCTCAGTGTATCAGTCTCACTCAAAAGCTTCATATGTGTAATAATCCGTGTTTATATGGAGCTGGCATCTGCCAGAGTTTCATTGAGAGCAACTTTTCCGAGTTCAGATTTGAAGGTTTAGAAAGAGCCTCAGGGCTGCTGAATGGGGCTGACAGCATTTGTTTTCTTGTTAGCATCTGTGTCCAAGAGGGGAAAAAGACCTGCACGTGTGTGTGTGTGTGTTGCATCAGTGATAAACCTTAAGTGGCTCGCAGTAACAGGTGTCTGCTCTTAAAAGGACGAGTCGTTTGTCAAACCTCATGAAAAGAGAGTCCATTCAGTGATCACTTACGGGACAAAAAAATCCATCAGTTTTTATCTGTCAGCTTTATTTGTTTATATTCAATACATCGATTTTTTGTTTTTTGTTTGTGGGTTATCCTGCAATAATTCTGCTTTTTCTTTCCATTTTTGCACCAGGACAACTTTGAGAGAGTCCAGCATAATAATCTAAAAAAAAAAACAAAAAAAAAAACAGGATAATGTGTTAATTTCATCTATAATAAGTTTTTACACAGAAAATTGTGCTTTTATTATTTAAAGTTTGTTCTATACTACAAGACAAAAAACCTTAAATCAAACTGCAAAAAAAGAGGCAAGATCATTTGCGAATCAACAAAACATTTTTGCTTTTTATCAACTAAACATTGTTGCTTTTTGTAGCCGCTTTTCCTGTGTTCTTTAATGGGTTTTGCTACATTATACTTGAACTGAACACAACTTGTTTTTTATTTTATTTTATTTATTGTGTCCCATCTTAATAATGTTTCCTCCAACGTTAGGTCTTTGCTGCTCCTAAATGATGTGAGGAAAAGTTAGGACTTAATCCATTAGAAAGATCATTTAGAAAATCAAAAAGTAAAAGGAAGAAAGATGCCTTTCTCTGATTCTAACAAACAAATAAAAGAAAAAAAAAAACAGTTCACACTTAGGCTAATTAACAGAATAGTTGTGAGTTTGAGTGAGCAGGTCAAGATCCTCCTGTCATCATGTGGTCATCATCATTCAAACTTCCAAAAACAAATAAAAAAGTGAAAAAATCCGCATTTTTTACCCTTTTTCTTAGACCACATGATTGTGCCTCTTATTGTATTCTGCATTATTTTGTGGTTTACTCACAAAAGATCCCCCTCCGAATATCACAGCTCTTCATAGCAGCAGCAGCAGCAGTTGTGTCCATTTTACGCAGCTCCTAATTAGCCAGAATTAAGAAGTATTTCTCGGCCCATTGAAGAGTCCATTTCCTTTGAAAGCAGAGCATAATAAACCTTAAGTAATTACCCCAGCTCATGACTATTAACTCGCAAACCTCCAGCTTCCCTTGACAACATCCTCCTCAGTGTTGTGTGGTTAAAAGGCCATTCCGGCTTCCCAGCTATTTACATCCCATCTGGCACAGGCAGGCCGCGCTCATTCCTGAAGACAAAAAAAAAGAAAGAAGAAGAAGCGGAAAATGAACTCTTTCACTTGTTTTATTTCTCCAACTTAGACACGGAACTTGTATTTTTATCCGCCCCCACCAAATAAGTTACAAAAGGCCTTCTCCTTTTTTTTTCTTATTCAACTCTTTTCTTCTTGTTCTTGTTTAATCCACGCTCTCATTTGCATGCGTTGAGGCCGAGAGGAGAGGAGAGGAGAGGGTGGTGTGTGTGTGTGTGTGTGTGTGTGTGTGTGTGTGTGTGTGTGTGTGTGTGTGTGTGTGTGTGTGTGTGTGTGTCTGTGAATGTATAATCTCCTACATTTAGCCGCCTGTAATCCCGACGCCTTTCTCTGATGGGATTTTCTCCTTTCGGTCCCCCGTGAACAATTAACTTGTAATCTCCACAAACATACATTCTGTCGCTGCAGAGATGAGACGGAGAAACACCCACGGGACCCGCGCGGACCCCGGAAAAGCTTGGGCGCCTCCTGCTGCAGCCCGCTCCCTCCCTTCACGCGCATTCCTCCTCCTCCTCCTCCTCTCTGAGGGGGGAGACCTTCTGGGCCAGATCTGAGTCTTACCTCACCTCCGATGAGTTTATGGTATCGCGCAACACGGGAAGGGGACTTGCTTTTGCAGAAAACTGCAAACTAACCCTCCCCCCTTGAAGTGCTGCTGTGTTTATTTCATTTTCTTCTAAATTCGCCTTAAATGACTGAGAATTTTAAATTAATTCGTGCATTTTTTATTGAATAAGCATGGACGACTATATTGCAGAAATGACTGGATTGATTTAAAAGAAACTATTTTAAAAAATGTTGGAAATTGTTCTTAAGCAAGAGTTTTTGGAAAAGTGTGCACACCAAAATTAAAAAAAAATCATATTTACTTACCAAATTTACTAATTACTAATTACTAAATTTGTTCTGCATTAAATAAAAAATAAATTTGTGAATGATTATACATATTTGTGAGACAAACTTAATTAAATAGTCCTTTTTCCCTAAAGGAAAACATATAGACTTCAAGGAACTTAAAAAATTAGAAATATATCACTTGATAATGTTTGTTTTTTTATTGTTTTGAATTACTCCATGTTTTCACAGTATTATAATATAAAAGAAAAAAGGCAGAGTTTATGATCCTTATTCCCAGTTTTATTGAAATTTCTTCCAGCGACGCTGTGTGATAATAAATATTTTTTTCTTTCTTTCTTTTTTTTAATTTTTATTTAATCAGTCATCAACAATGTACAAAAATAAACACGCAGCGTCTCTGGGCAAACTCAGTTCAGCGAAATCAACCATGCCGTGATCCTTTTTTTTACCAACATGCAGGAAAAGAAAACAACTTTTTTAAAAAACTGAAATTCGGCAGAAACAGACACAAAATATGAATCCCTCTAAAAACGTGGCAGAGTCGATTCAGTCAAACCAGTACATTTCTTAACAGCTTTAAAAGTTTCAGATCCTTGGTACAAGGCACAGAAAGCATTCTTCGTTTTCACAAAAAGGAGAAGAAATCAAAACAAAACGTTCATGCAGCCTCCGGCATCTTTCACATTGTGTGAAATTAAATTCAGTCACACACGGGAGGAGAAATCTGGTTGCACTTTTTTTACCTTTTAAGTGGCAAAAATTAAGTTATAAGTCCTTGTTACAAGGAGGAAATATATATTTTTCTCATACGTTTAACATGAAAACAGACTAAACAACAACATGCACCAGTGAGGCAAAATGTAAAAAATCCCCCCTCATGCCCTGAATTGTTTATTTACAAATGTTCTCTCTGTCTCTGTCTCAGTGTCTGCTGTCAGTTAGGCATCATTTCATGCCGTCCTTCCCCTCCCCCGTGAGTCTCGTGAGGCCCGTGGAGGTGATGGGGATGTGCGGAGGAGGAGGCACCTGGCAGATGGTGCAGGGGCACGGCAGTCCGGCCCAGTGCTGGAAGCCGGAGCCCAGCTGCAGAGCCGGGGGCGCGGCCGGGGAGCCCTTCATCAGCGCGTGGGGCGCCCTGATGGACGCGAGCCCCGGCAGCGCGCTGGACAGCGTGGAGGACGTGGAGGAGGACAGCGCGCTCCCGAGGAGTGGGTGTACCTGGTGAGCAGCTGCGGCAGCGGCGGCGGCGGCGGCCGCGGCCGCGGCGGGACCGCCGGAGTGCCCACCTGCGCCGCCGGCCGCGTGCGCCACGGTGCCGCAGTGGAAGGCTGAGTGCTGGCCGCCGTAAATCTCCCCCACCAGGCGCTTCATCTCGTCCAAGGAGCTGGTGAGCATCAGAATGTAGTTCCTAGCCAGGAGCAGCGTGGCGATCTTGGACAGCTTCCGCACCGAAGGCCCGTGCGCGTAGGGCATCACCTCGCGCAGCCCGTCCATGGCCAGGTTGAGGTCGTGCATTCGCTTCCGCTCGCGGCCGTTAATCTTCAGCCTCAGCTGGTACATTTCCTCCTCGGTGACCTGCTTCTTCAGCTTGTACTTGTTGCTGCTGCTACTGCTGCTGCTGCTGCTGCTGCTGCTTCCCACGGACACGGACTTGGGGTCTCCGGAGCGCAGGTGCTCCCCGCCGGTCATCTTCTGGCGCTGCTGCTCGCAGCTCTGCGTGGAGGAAGTCACGGACGAGCCAACGTGGTGGTGGTGGTGGTGGTGATGGAGCGGGTGGTGGTGGTCTCGGAGAAACCTGCCGTCCATGTCCGGGGAAGAAGCTCTGCTGCTCGGGCTGGAGTCTGAATTCATTTTATGGGTTTGCTTCCGAGTTTGTTGGGTAGGAGGTCGCTGCTGGCTTCCTCCCTCTCTGCTGTCACTCTCTTCTCTCCCTCCCCTCTCACACTCAGTCTCTTCCTTGAGTCTTTAGTCGCTCTGGTCACCTGATGTTGCCTGTGCGCCTCCTGTCCCGCTCTGCTGTCCTTCTGATCGCACCAGTGACCACTTTGCTTCTGGCTGCCGCCTCTCTCTCTCTCTCTCTCTCTCTCTCTCTCTCTCTCTCTCTCTCTCTCTCTCTCTCTGTGTGTGTGTGTAAATGTGTGTGTGTGTGTGTGTGTCTGTAACTCTGCGGTGAGAAGGACACTCAGCGAGTATTTATACACTCGGACAGACAAAAGCGGCTCTCCTATTCAGAGGGATGACGTGCCGGTGAGAAAGGGGCGGTGTGCCGTGACTGTCCCAGTGACCGCGGCGCGCAGCCTTTCACTGCCATTGTCAGGACGCTGCTGGGGGTCAAAACTCTCCTCAGCTCAGATTTTAAGTAGCTTCTCTTATGGGATTTTTTTCTTGCATTAGACTCACATATTGAGCAAGTTCTTTAAAAAGTCTTTTCGTAGTTTTTTGTTGTTTTTTTAACCCCCAAACGCTACAATTCGCAGCAGCCATAGTTTTACGCAGAATGGAGCTGGAATTTACGCACAAATCCGCCGTTGTCACAAGGCGCATGATGATATTCCAACCATGCTGACTGAATAGGTTGTGGAAGAGGGCACACGACTCAGTTTCCCCCAGCTTCACACAACTCTGACTGGGTTCGTGAGGCGGTAAATGTTTAAAACCTGGTTCTCCGCGCGCCTCGGACGGTGGTCGCCAGGGCGAATGAGGTGAAATGAGAAATAATTCCCCCTTTCAGCAGCTCCTGCTGCCGCGGGGAGGGGGGGGGTGCAGGGACGGAGGGCACGTTCCCGCTCCGACCCAGGGGTCCCTGCTGTCCATAAGGCAACATGTGTGCGTCAGACCAGATATGGAAAAGAGACTGTAGGAAGGTCATATAATATGGGCCTGTTTATTATTATTATTATTATTATTATTATTATTATTATTATTATTATTATTATTATTATTATTATTATTATTATTATTATTATTATTATTATTATTATTATTATTATTATTATTATTATTATTATTATTATTATTATTATTATTATTATTATTATTATTATTATTAATACATCTATTCATATCGAGGATTTTTCATAATTTGTATATTTATATCTGTTATTTTACCCATCTCAAACAGAGACAGTTATTCTTTTTATATTATTTTTATTATTCAGCAGTTTCTTTTTAATAAAGACCTGATGGCATCTGCAATTAATAAAAAAATACAATTGTACAGTGCAGACAATTAAATGCTTCAGCTAAAATATGCAAAAAATGATGCCACATAATTTTAAAATGCTTTTTATGGGGTGGGGGAGGAGGGGGTTTTAGTAGGCTTTTTTCCACATGGGCTTTTTTTTTTTTTTTTACTAACCCTTAAATTACCAAATTATATATGAAATGTGCACAAAGTGACACAGTAGGGTACTTTGAGCCATGCTAGATGACCCCTACAGGAAAACGCACACACAGAACCACAGCTAAAAGCACAAACTGAACAAAAAGCCACAGATGTATTAGAATAGCTTTTAAAAAATAATTAGGGTCAAATAGTTTGAGCCATTTTAAATAAATGTGTCGAAACAGGTTTTATTTATTTACAAATGAGTAGACTGATCTTTAAAAGTGTGTCTGGGGTACAATATTAAGGAGAACACACTGAACTGACTGTATTCTTGTCTTTTGAGCTGCTGAGAGCCTCTCTCCACTCTGAAGGGTCTACTCCAGAGCTGTTTTGTGCCGGTGGAGTGGAGGAACCAGCCACCGACAATAACACATGTGGAAGGAACTGAAGCTCTCCTCCCCTGATCCCCACCTCAGCATCCTTCCATCCATCTGTCTGTCCGTCCGTCCGTCCATCCCCGTCTGCACCCACCCACCCTGCACTTTAAATCTGGATAATAATGTCTGCCTCCGCTCCAATCACACCCCCTGGTAGAACAGTAAAAATGTGTATTCACGACCTCATTGTTGGCCCGGCAAAAGAGCCCCTCCTCATAAAGGTGCTGCCAGTGCAAAGGAAAGCGCCAGCCGGCTTTGCTCTCTCCTGGTGGCATTTGAAAGTGTAAAGCTTTGAATACCAATTGCTTGAACTGGACATATGTGAATCCGCTGTAAGCCTACTAATCCTGTCCCCAAGTGTTTCTTTGTGTGCGGGGCAGCCTTGCACACCCAGGAGAAAGTGTTCCTAATCCGGCCAATGTGGAGAAATGTCTGAATGAGGGGGGACGTTTGGGTGTGTGTGTCAGGTATCAGTTTGTGCAGAGGCATTCAGAGGGCTTCTTTTCGCCTGTATGTTTTGGTGTTTTTCAGTGTGTGTGTTCGCACGAGGCCTTTGGCTCCACACCACCAGGACACTGGCCTAAATGAAGGCAGTTGTTCACCGTGCTTTCAGACTCCTGACGCAGCAGGTCGCCCATAATGTGCTCTTTTCACTGCAAAAGCGCCTCCCTTTCCTTTTATTCCTATGTTCATATCTCTTTATCTCTCTTCTCCTCCTCTCAGTCTTTTTCACTCCTTCGCTCTGCTTTCTGGCACTGCCTGCTTCTTCACATTAAAAAATAAAAAAAATCATGCTTTGATTCACAGCCAGATCGGAACCTTCACAAATCAGTTTTAAACCACATGAAACTGCTAACACCCAGGAGTCAGGTTGAATTTATATTGAGACTGAACAAGAAACACTGAAACTCAAGTCTGCAGAAAAACATGCATTATTAAAGTCATTCCCAGCTTTTCAGGTGCCTATTTTACAAACCAATCTCTAAACTGCTGTTTTTTCATCTTGCCCCTGTCTGTTTAATGTCTAAAAACTCTTTCCTCAACTTAAGAGCCACTCAGTGTTTTTCTGTTAATCTTGAGCTCTTCTTGTGTCTTCATCGTCGCCATTAAACAAAAAGAATTCAGAAAAAAAGCATTAGCATCAGGAAATTTGAAGCTCATTAATATCTCCCAGATTACGATTTTAGGCTTTCATCACTTTTGAAATGCTTCATTTCAAATCATTTCTCAAATTTATCTCTTAAAAAAGATTTTTTTATTAACTTCATTTTTCAAAGCCTATTTTTTTTGTCTTTTTAACCGTTATTCACCCTTTTAAAGATCTTCAGTTAACAAAAACAAATCTATAATTTATGTAATCCTTAAAAACACATTGTCTCCCCTTAAAAGATATCATAGATAATTTCTATGATCATTTCTATGATCATTTATTTGCTAAACTCAAAGAATTTAAAGACAGTAGTGTCCATTTTATTCCATGTTTCCACAGTACAGGTGCTGGTCATAAAATTAGAATATCATGAAAAAGTAGATTGATTTCAGTAATTCCATTTAAAAAGTGAAACTTGTATATTATATTCATTCATTACATACAAACTCATATTTCAAATGTTTATTTCGTTTATTTTGATGATTACAAATGACAACAAATGAAAATCTCAAATTCATCATATCAGAAAATTAGAATATTACTGAAGACCAATAAAAACAAAGGATTTATAGAAATGTTGGCCAACTGAAAAGTATGAACATGAAAAGTATGAGCATGTACAGC
>NC_051451.1:19046524-19049438 GCF_001649575.2 Kryptolebias marmoratus | reverse complement strand
TTTCACAAGATTCTAATTTTCTGATATGATGAATTTGAGATTTTCATTTGTTGTCATTTGTAATCATCAAAATTAAACGAAATAAACATTTGAAATATATGAGTTTGTATGTAATGTATGAATATAATATACAAGTTTCACTTTTTAAATGGGATTACTGAAATCAATCTACTTTTTCATGATATTCTAATTTTATGACCAGCACCTGTATATCAGATGTACAGACTAGGCTTTATAGTTTAACATGCAGGGATGGAGAAAATAAGGTGTAGGATGTTCAGCTGATTACAATCTGCATCTTCACCACTAGATGATGTTAAAAATACCCTATGCTCTTTGACAAGTTTCTTCGATGTCATCCGTTTTTGTTGTTTTGGAAATTTTACTGTTAATGAAAGTTGATTGTTGTTTGTTCTAATCACTATTTTGTTTCAAATAATCCTTCTGCCTGCTGTTAGCTGTCTGTAATGACCCAATGTGCAACCTTAGAGCAGGACAAGTGTGTCACAAGTATCAGAATCCCAGTCTGAAACAAACTGAGCCAAAAGACAAAAAATATACTCATTGCCAAGCCTTTTGTAGTTCTCTGTATCTTTAAGAGAAATCAGAATGAACTCTTCCTCTCCCTTTCAATAAAATAATCTTTTAACTGAGGAAAGTGATTTGTTAAGTGAGGAAAATGTGCACATTTAAATGGTCTCTCACGATACAGGAAGCAAAAACTCCATGACAAACAAAGTGAGACACTTTCTTGATGCTGTATGAAGACTTTAAAACATCTTTACTTTATCACACTTCCATGTTAAGCATTTAATGTTTGAGAGAAACAGAGCTGATGCTGCACAAATTTCAACAGGGAATTAATCGATTTGTAAAAAAAAAAAATCTTAAGAAGTTAAAAAGAACTAGGTTAATAAATAAGAATGTTACGTTTTGCTCTAAAGGAAGAAATAAATTCAACAGGAGATTAACAAAGTTTAATGAAAGCTAGCAGCAATGTAACTTTTAAGCAGTTCTTTAAAATTAAAAGAGGATAATTGAGGCTGTGAGACAAAACTGAAAAATAAAACTGGGTGGCTCAAAAAAGTTTGAACATTTCAATGAATCATGATTCTTTTTATGAATATATTTTATAAGTCCTATGTTTGCTTTAAAATTGGAAAAGACATGAACATGATGGGAGACTGGAATGAAGTAAATTTGTGAACCCGTTTTAACCCCACATATAAGTTTGATCTAAAACTGCTGCAGAAGTCTTCCTCAGTGATGGGCTCATCTGTGTGAACGGGCACTTGAGTGTATTTATTGTCATGTTTTACCTGTGACATTTTCAGGGCAGCAACACATTTTCTTTTTCAAAATTTTCTATTTTTCCACACTGAAGTTTTTCAGTTTTTCCATAATATTTTGGGCATTTCTGATATTTAGCAGCGTGATTTTTGCAAAATCACATTAAATATTTGCACAGGGAACAGGCTTTTTACCCATATGCTCCAAACATCTTCAAAACTCCTAAACTACATATAAATTCTGCTCTATTACACCTGAGGCACAGCCAGCCACAGTACCTGTAAAGATGTTTGTAAAACCAAAATAATGGAGTCTAAAATGTTGAACTGCACCTCTGATGTATTCAAAGAACTGGAAGGTGATATATGTTCAAGTTTTATATATTATAAATATAAAAAGCACTTTTAAAGCAATTTATTTGTAGGAAAACAAAATAACAAAAGAGAGCCTGGACACACAGATGTTTCTCCATACGATCGTGTTAAGACTTACTTTTGTTTTAGAGAGATGAACAAACTGTTGTCACGTTCTGCAACAAAAAAAAATGGAGTCAGAAAACTATAATTAATGACGAGGCAACAGAGGAATCCAGGTAGCAAAAAGATACCTACAAAAACTGTGCAGGGAAGAAAGGGATGATAGAAAGTTAGAAGCAAACAGGATGCAGCCAAAATAAAGTAACAAACAATGAGGAGATCCTGACAGACAGCAGTCAGTAGACTCTGACAAGTGGGAAAACAGGCTTATAGACTAAATATGGGAGGATTGATTGGACTCAGGTGTGAGGAGCTGAGGGAAACTGCAGCTAAGAAACACAAAGAAAGTACCAAAAATGCAAGAGTACAAAAAACAAATGACAGGAAACTAAAAAAAAATCCAGAGAAACCAGTTCATGTTGCAAAAAACACCTTGAAAACCCCACAATCATAACAACTGTACATAAATGAAAAAGACTTTACAGCAGTGGTGTCCAAACCTTGTCTTTGAGAACCACAGTCCTGCATGTTTTAGCTGCTTTATCCCATCTGAGTCAGAGGTTGAATTACCTCTTCAACCTGTCCTCGGGTTAATCACCTATTTATTTAAATTAGAGGGTCGAATCAGAGAAATGTTAAAAACATGCAGGATAGTGGCCTGGGTGGCACAGTGGTGCAGCGATTAGAGCTGTAGAAGGTTGCAGGTTCACTTCCTGGCCTGGGTGGAGTTTGCATCTTCTCCCTGTGCGCATGTGGGTTTCCTCTGGTTTCCTCCCACAGACCAAAAACTTGCATGTTGGGGTAATTGGTAAATCTAAAATTGTCCCTAGTTGTGAGTGTGTGAATGGTTGTTTGTCTCGTCTGTCTCTACACAGCAAATCCAGGAGGCCCAGATTAACACTGACAGATTTGATTTCAACACTTTTAAAGTGTCTATATGGGTCCACACCAGAAAGTGTTAATTTAACTCTTTTTGGAGAGTTGGTACCTTAACTCTTATAAGGTGTCAAATATCAAATCTGCTGGAGTTAATAATTTAACACTTACTAACACTAATTCAGTGTTAGATTTTAATATTAACTCTCACAGAGTACTTCTTTTAACTTCTTAAGAGTTATTTGTAATTAATATTAAATAGGTACTTTATT
>NC_051451.1:19034954-19045462 GCF_001649575.2 Kryptolebias marmoratus | reverse complement strand
GCGAACGTGACGTCTATCATACAGGTTGAGCTCAACTCAAAATAATAGTTATAAACCATCTCAGAAGAAAATAACTTACCAGGCGCAGTAAATAACTCCGACAGGTGGAAAGTAAATAGTCCTGAAATGACACAAAATGGTTTCTGTCGCTTCACTTCGGTGGGAATCTGTGATTCTGGGGCGGAGTCAGTGAATTAACTCCTTCAGTGTTCGAGCTGCTGGTGGAGTTCAGAGTTAAGAAGTAAAGAGTTATTGATTCCGTTTTAACACCTCTAGATTTTATACGGAAACACTTTGTTTTAACACTGGATTTTAACTACTAATAATATACATCCCAGAGTTACATGAACAGAATGTGACTCTATAAGTGTAAAATTAACTCTGCTTTTGCACAAAGTCTGCTAACACCAAAACATTTAACACTTTTGAATTTGCTGTGTATGTGTCCCTGTGATGGACTGGAGACCTGTCCAGGGTGTCCCTGCTTCTCACACAGTAACTGCTGGAGATAAACGCCAGCTCCCTGTGACCCAGAAAGGACAAACAGGTAAAGAAGATGGATGGAGGATTGTGGTCCTACAGGACCAGGACTGGACTCTGTTGCTTCACACTTTATTTTTCTTTGCAGAATCCAAGTGAATTTCTTCATGGGGGCCAATTTATGTACATGTGAGCTAAAAAAAAAAAAACTAAATTGCTTGTAGTTTTATTAACTACATGGAGAGTTTTTAAGTTACATCACAGGATCTGCCAGACTGAGAGTTTCATCTTCATTCGGATGGAGATGTTGTTTTTTTTCTCTGATCCTGTTGCCCCGCAGATCATTCTGCCAAACGTATATGTGGACGTATAGTTCTTTCATTTGGCTCCTCAAAGACACCATCAAACCACAGTTTGAAGTTTCACAAAGGAGATTTCACAAAGGTTGGAGCATTTGAACGCCAGATGGAGGACAGCAACGCGAGCGCGTCGATCTCAGACCGGAGCCAACCGGCCGCCGTCAAAGGGAGTTCTGAGATTTTATTTCTTCAAATGACAGCTCAACATTTGAACAAAATGTTGGGGCAACTTTTAAAAGCCTGATTTTTGTTCTTCATAGTTTTCTTTGGGTGATTTCTGTGTAAAAAAAAAAAAAAAAAAAAACAGAATATCAATAAGATTTCTCATTTTGTAAGAAGTAAACAATCCTTCAAATTATAGCAAGCCTTTAATTAAAGAGACGATCAAACGGGTAAAATCTCGGTAATTACAGACCTCACAACCGTCTCTGCCAACATGAATATTGACGTCCTAATTAATATTGGTGGGGCTGTTTTGTTCTTGGAAGACACTGGCGTTAATTAGGCAAAAACAAGTTAAATTAACATTTCAGTAATGAAGAAACATACCTTCATCTTCTTATTTCTTTCTGTCTGAACACACTGATTTAAAAATGGCATCTTGTAGCTTTCTGAAGCCATGATGTTTATCCCAACGCACAAAAGATTAAAGTTTGAACTTGATGAAATATTCATTGCAGCGTGAAAAGTTAGGGTTTAGTTTTGTTTCTTTGCTTTATCACCTGATATCGACAGAGTTTGTTGATTTCAAGGTTGTTAAGTCAAAGAAAAAGCTCCTTACTTTTAGCCAGTTTGGTCTTTTTTCAGTTTTTTTTAGTTCAATATCAAAGCAGACAGCTTTTATCATTACTTATAGTAAATCAACAAGTTTACTATCAGCATCAATGAAGCTTTATTTGTCTTTTACAAGATCTGTGAAGAGAAAAAAACAGAAAAAGTTTATTCTTTAGGCAAATTGTCTTAGGGAAACTCTATTCTAAATATTTCAGACTATTTTTGAACCTCTATAATCCTCCTCTTCAGCATCATCCCCTCTCTGGTCATCAGTCATCCTTCTCCTCCTCATTAGACCAACACACACAGTGAGAAACACACAGCTACTCACACCACCAGCACTTAACCAGCCTCCAGCTCAGCCCACCAGCTTTCGCAACAAGATTCTCCTTTTAACACTCCCTTTCAGCACCGGACAATCAGACACCCTCCCATCGCCTCCTTTCAGGCCGCAGCTTCCAGCCTCACCTCCTCTCCTCCCCATTCTGCTCCCAGTGTCACTTTGTGTGTCCCCCCCCCCCTCCTAATAGGTGCACATGACCAGAAAATGAAGCAGAGGCCTCTGCAAAGGCGGGAGAGAGGAGGAGAGATTAACATGTAGGATTTAAGCTGGTGCAGAGAGGTGAACTTCGACGAGTGGGGTTATCTGTAGAGAGGGAAGTCTGGCTTGTAAACGTGCGTCTGTCTCAAATAATATAAAAAGATTACCAAATATACATTGTTGTACAGATGCATATTAGCAAACCCAGCACTCTGAGCCAGAGAAGTAGACGCGGGGCTGCAAATACACACTGCTAAATCCATTACAAGAATATTGCAGGGTGTTAGGCCTAGTTACTGTGAGATTATTACATCATTAACTCCTAATGAAAACCCATTCAGAAAGCTCCCCTCGAGGGCTTTGTGCTCTCTACTCTCTCACTTGGAGATTTCAAGAGGGCAAGAAAACACGAGCCATCAGTGCTTATTATATTAGCCAAAACTCTGCATATTTAAAAGAAAGAACGTTTAAAAAAAGGGAGGAAATTTGGGGTAAACTGAGGGAACACACCTTGCACCTGTCATACCCCAACAAGCTGCTTTACCCCCTGCTGGCTTTGGTATCCAAAATGTATCTAAATGTCTTTAATGTCTTTTGCAGTTGGTTAGATTTAGGTTAAAAAAATGTGATCAAGAGTTTTCATAGTGCCCATGCTCTGAAATCTGATGCCAATAGCTGTCATCTGCACTGAAAGTCTAACAATGTGTAACAATGTTGGAACAATAATGTTCTGGCCAGCTTCCTGTAATGGCTGATATACATCAACCCTAACCTTAAACAAGTGAACCGATCAAAACAAATACATTACTTCTCCTTGCTCACATCAACAGTAAACATACTTAATGACAAATACCTTAAAATACCACAAGAAACAGAAAATACTCAGTGAGTTTAAATGTCAGGCCTTGACAAAAACCAGCAATCTCTAACATGACAGATTAACAGACTTTCTTCATTTTCTTCTTCCGTTTTATGAGTGGTGAATGACCAAGTCGGTTGCGGTTTATTGTACAGTAAGCATCGACGCCATGAAATTGCAACATGAATCATGACGTTATGAGTTTTTACCTGCAGCCGTTTGCAGTTATGTGTCTGTGGAGCATGTCTGCACACTTTCCCGAACGTGTTTGAAGGCCTCTGTGTGGGTTTTTTTTTTTGACTGTGCTAAGCAACAATAAAACTCACACCAGCACGGGCCGCATTTTTCAATGTTGTTCCACGTGTTTAAAATGCTAATAACCGGTTTATTATGTAGTACATCAAATGCAAATGTTCTGCTTTACTGCCGTGAAGTTGGGTCGACGTTGGCATTTGCATATCTTATGTCTGTCTCCTCAGCATGCACGGAGGAGCTGGATGGTGGGCAGACTCCCAATAAATAACATTTACAGGCACATTAGACAAACAAGCTCCAATGATGCAGCTATTAGGGAATGCAGAAACCTAGCCCGCTTAAACGTTGGGGTTTGACTCAACAGCATATGGTGTGCAAATTCCCCCAAATCAACCTCATGCCAACTTGATCTGGAAATGTCAGGGAGAGCAGACGGATTGAAAACACATCGTTTTAACGGCAGGCGCTTTACGGTGTTGAGAAAATGCTGCAGGGGGAGTCGCCTCTTTAAGACCAACTGTCGGCTGGCGCTCAGTGTGTCTTCGTGTGTGTGTGTGTGTGTGTGTGTGTGTGTGTGTGTGTGTATGTGACAGAGATAGAGACTGAGAGGGAAAGCCGTTAAGACCATCATTCAAACTCTTAATTGTAAATGAGAAACTTTGTCTGGTTTAATGTTTGTCTCACTTTAGGTTTTAATCGCCTTCAGGCTTCATTCGAACAGCCACCGAGATGTAAAGTAAACATTCCATAAAAGCCGTCATTTATTCTCATTAAAACATCTCTGACTGTTGAGGCCGTAAATCAGCGGTATGAGACGAGGACACTTTTAATGCAGTCGGCTTTGCAACTTTTTTCAGAGGCTGCACTTTAAGGCATGATGCCAGGTGTTTTTTAATGTTCCCCGGGGAAGGTGAGGAGAATTTTAAGATTAACACCCTATTTCACAAACTTCTAATCTTTTATGAAATCATTACAGAGACGATTAGTCATGATGACTAATGAGTCAAGCTTTCAACATAAAATAAACAAAATTTACAGAAACTTTCAATCCTTTTTTTTTTTTTTTTGCATGTTAGGTCATTTCACATCTGTACAGCTGACAAAATTTGACTTTTTAAACCATATGGTGTCATTCAGGATGTTTATGTGTGTCATATTAATGGATTGTAAGAATTTTGTTTTTAAAAGGGGAAGAGAAAACCTTTACTCCCCTCTAATATTTATACAAACACAAACAAATCAAGTAATATAATAAATATTTGTGTCACTGTGGCACACATCCTGATGTAAATTTATGATACGTTTTCAGGTTGTTGTGTCATATTTGCTGTTTGATGCTGATCAAGAACCATAGGAGCGTTTTTCTTTCTTTTTATTATTTGAAAATTGTTCTTTTTAAGCAGCTGATCAGCATGAGCCAAAACATTTGAAGATGTTCATGAGGAAATCTGGAGCTCAAACTATGCATCATTTTTTAGTGTTTATATTTGCCAACCTGTCCTTTTTAGAAAAAAGAATTATATCTTCAAATAAACCTGGAATGTGTACCACAGTCATTGTTTTTACGGTCAGTACTGACACTGAATAGTAGTGAATAGCTGAAAGTTTACATAGTTTAAATGCAGTGTAGGTTTTTTTTTTTTTGTCAGAATGAAAGATAAATAAATTTTCTTAAATAAATCAACACTGGAAGCATTGTGCACTGTGTTGGAATTGTGTTGGAACAAATTTGGTAGATTTAGTTTTATCCTATTCAATTGTGATGATGGGGGTTCGAAAGTGCCAAATATTGAGGACTTTGGCCTCACATTGACGGATTGTTTGTGTCTAAGTGTGGCGATGTTCTTAAGTGAACCCTTTAAGGAATAATTAAAAACCCTGTTCACATATCGGTCTTCAGTGTGTCTTTACTGACTACATTTGAAGAGCTTTAAAAACAGGTCTGAACAGAGTCTAAAAGTTAAGAGTTTTAATCTTTGGATTAGAAATAGAAGATAATGCCAACTTGATGAAATGTCTCTTAACACTCATACACAGTGACAATGACTTAAATAAAAACAAAGTTTCATAATTTTTCATAGTTTAAAGGCATTTTAATAGTTGGGATCCATTCAAAATAAGGTTGATCTAATTATAACTGTATTAGGAGACCCAGCAGACCTCCTGTCCTCTGAAGGCCGCTCACGATGCCAGCGTTGGCTTGTTCCTCCATTTGTTCTCGCCCTACACTCCGGATGAGGGTCACAATGAAACGCTGAAGTGATGCTAATGCTCTCCTTTTGTGGCTCCCTCTTTCCTTCTCCCAGCCGGCCTGATAATCTCTCCTCCTCTGCCGCTCCGCCTGCTCCTAATCCGCTCCACAGCCGTGAAAATTCTCCATGAGTGAGAGGTGACCCGTTGTAATGGGTGGATGGCAACCACCCACGCACACAGCCGTGGAGGGTCTCTAAACGCGCACAGACACACCGAAATCAAGTGAAAACTGCTCATCCCAATCCATATCACCCAAATAAAGCGTGGTGAACTGAGAACATGCTGCCCGATGCTGACACTTCAGTCAAAACACGTTTTAAATCATCAGGTCGTTTGTTTAACAATTAATTTTAAAAAAATTACACAACACATCACAACCTTTCAGGTTCTTTCATTATATTTGCTGCTTCTGCTTGTTTCACACCTTTTTATTAAATATTACTGAATATTCATCTATTGCCTTTTAACGTGTTGTTTTCTGTGAGCAGAACTGATATAATTATAGATCTGTTCTGGGTTAAAGTCTTAAATCCTGAACACGACAAGCATCAGCAACACTTGTCTTCACCTCTAACATATTTTAGAGCTTTTTCTTATTAAATAAAGTTGTCTGTAGATGAAAATGAGAGCAACGAGTTAAAACAAGAAAAGTAAACTTGTGGACTGTGAGCGAAACAATGAGCCGTGAAGCTGAACTGTTAAAGGTACTTATTGTAGTGTCATCAAGTAAGAAACAAAATATGCACTTTTTTTTCTCCTCATATCGATGTTTAATGTGTCCTTAAATTAAAACTTTGTAAGAAGACTTTGTGCCAATAGCCGTGTGCGTTTGTTTACCTACGGAAACAGCTGAAGTGACAGAATATTTATCACTGATGGCGACGTCCATGAAAGAGCCATTTGGGATCAAGAAGTTTGACAATTTTGAATTTTTTTTTTTTTTTTGTGGATTCAGCTGAGTGCATTGTTTACATTGAATGTGGACCCACATTTCAGAAATGTATATCAATATATCTGGAAGACTACTGGAGTAAACTCTTTCAAACTGCTCCATTTGACATAGTTCAGGTAAACATTTTTCATGTTTGGTTTCATAGATTGAAATGAGAAGCTTTAATCTGTCTCTTCTTCAGGGCTCATCAGATGTTATTAGTTGGAGCATCGACTATAACCAATAGTCAATTTACCAAATAAAGATACATTGTGCTGTTTTCTTTTTAATAAGTCATAAACACTTAAAAGCTCTGAGGATGAACATCTCCCAAGAACACACTGAAATTCACCTCTGATATGCTCAGGACTGCTTTGATACACACACACAGACTCTTAGACCTACACACACATAACAACACCCCTGCTAGTTAGCGACAGCTTTAGCCATGTAGCCGCGCTGAAGCTGCATTTCCTCCAGAACAGCTCCTGTGTCAGCAGATGGCCCCGCAGGTCCTTGGATGGGCCTGCAAGTTGGGGTGAGGTTGGTGGAGCAGAGGGGCTGCGGGGGGCCGCCCTCATGGGAAAATTGGAGGCAGGAGGTTTGGTGTGTGTGTGTGTGTGGGGGGTTTAGGATTGGTGAGCTAAGGAGGAGACATATGTCCACAGTCGTGGCCCCTGTTGATGGACAGTTTCTCCTGGCTGCTCACTCTTTCTAAAACGACGATTTAAGCTGTTTTAGGAAATCACTGATGGCTACATGTCAGTCAGGGAGCCGGAAAAAAAAACTGAGCTGTTGGGACTCATTAGAGGGACTGTGAGAACAAAGTGGTGTCCCCTTGTGTCAGGAGCCTAACACACACAGCGAGGCCTGGCAGAGCGTCCACCGCCCCCCCAATCCATCTGCACCTAAAAGACCAGAGCGCCCCGACAATGAGGTGACCATGTCACTGCCTGAGCCGAAACAGAAGGATGGAGAGAAATGCAGCAAAACGCAAGAAGAGGGAGGGGAGGCAGGGAGGACGAAGAGGGGAGGGGAGGGACACATTAACAAGCTATAATCTCAACTGCCTTATCCATAATGCATTGTGTGGGCCAATTTACATGGTGGTGGTCCCTCTGGGAGAAAGGAGATCATCCATCACATTACTTTATTAGCTCCAGCACACTCACTCTCACACACACACACACACGCGCACACACATTGTTATTTGTCTCTGCCTCTCCCTCTGTTTTGTGGGCCTGTTTTGTCATGGTAGTTGTTCCGAACTGCTGCTGCCTCGATAAAACAACTCCAACCTGAGTCGTTTTCTGCAGACTGTGACAAGAAGGGAGTTTTTTTATTTTTTTATTTTTAAAACACATACATCAGCAGTTTTTGTTTCCTTTTTTTTTACGTGACAGCAGCTGATCTAAGCATTAATGAAAAGTCTTACGTAGATAAATGCCCAAAATTTGCTGCTGAGGAGAATTGAACTTTTCTTAAAGATAATAGTAATTTCAGACGGTGTTCATCTGCTTTTTAGATTTGCCACTTTTGTCCCCCATTTGTCCAAGTGGCACCGTTTGTTGGATCAAATATACGGTACAGAAATAAGCCTGTTGAACCGGTAACCTGGCTTTCTGTTAATATTTTAATTGTTATTGTATATTTAACTAGATTTAAAACAAACAAATTATGTTTCTGCAACAAGCTGCCAGTGTCTGAAGATGTGATTTAAAATTGTTTCTTATAGGCTGCAGTTTTGTTTGTTTATCTTTTCAGTTATTGATGTCTATAGATTTATTTAGGACATCCAGCATAACTAGACTTAAATCTAAATTAAAACATTCAGTGTCAACAATGATAATAATAATAATAGTCTTTGACCTTCAGAAAGCCTGGAGATTATTGGTTCTGCAGACTAGTTCTCACCTTGATGAACGTCACACAAACACTTAATGGAGGAAAAAAAAAACAACAATAAAATAAAGCATCAACAACAACAAAAAGCACATAATTCTCATTACAAACATTCTCACTCATCACACTCTGACCTGAAACAACAGAGAAACTAACAAATGATTTTGTGTGCACGTAAAAGAGTAATTCATTTAAAAAAACTTCCTCTGCTGTTGTGTCTGTTTTAAACGTGAATCAAACACTCGGTTTCACTCCTCCTTTATTGTTGTTTTTTTTCCCTGCATCTTCAGGTGAATTAATTCTCTGTGAATTTCCATAAAATCTGAAAACAAATTTCTGAAAATTAATAACCACAGATTTCATCACATGACTGACACTCACAACCACAGGGCCTTTTAATTTCTCATTCAGCATCACAACATATTTACTCTCCAACCTCTGCACAAAAAAATATTTATTTTAAGACATCACCATTTAGTGATGAGACTAAACAGCATTTTAACCGTTTCTATAAAAATGTGCTGACTTTAAAGCAGGTTAATGGACATATTTTGTGAATTGTGTCTCTTTGTTTTGTTGTTTTTGTGAATAATTTCAAGAATTCAGCCTGAACCAAAGCATGTTTATATCTAAAATTATGTTTTCTTTAATTATTTACACAACAGGAGGCTTATGTCAGATCTTCACACTTAACTAAAAGTCATTTAGAAGAAAAATAACTTGTGTTTTTATTTAAAGCTCTTCAAAGAAACACTGAATTTTATTACCGCGTGCCCAGAATAATCCCACAGATTTAAAGTTAATTTTAGAGCTAAATAAAATAAAATAAAAGTTAATTTAAACTTTTTTTAATGAAGTCTGATCACTTTTAATTTAAACAATTAATAATCCCCTTCAAGCATCAATTTAATAATTATGTAAAAAAAAAATCAGGTTTTAAGATAAACCTGTTTAAGGTACATCATTTAGATTATAATAAAGCAAATTAATTTCTCTTTTCTGGTGTTAACAAGCAAAGCCTTTTTATTTTTTTAAGCCTTATTCAGCATGACTGTTAATTATGCTGTGGCATAAAAACACTTTACACTAAGAGAAATCGCTCCTTTTTTTGGTTGTGGCTGTATTTTATTAACACACTAACTTAAATTAGGGATAAAAAGAGGGAGGAAGCATTTTTGAAACGAGTCCATACGATGAGCTGTAAACACTAAAATAAAGCAGTTTATGTGTTTGTGGATAATAGACTCAAATCGTCCATGTGTCAGTGGGATTAAATGTTGCTGTCTCACACACACACACACACACACACACACGGCCCTCAGCAGCTCCATCAGAGTCACCCTGTGAATAAAAAAGAGCTGTAATTACAATCATATATGTGGATCTCCGGCTCTGCGCGCCATACCGCGCCATTAGTATCACAAATAAGTAATAATTTGCTAATGACAACATTATGTTGAGTCAGTTTAGGGCCAATTAAAGTGAGTGATATTTACATATGCCTAATGAATCACCGCGCGCGGCAGTTCGGGCGGCCTCTAATGAATATTCATCCGGGCGCGTCTCCCCTGCGCGCCGCAGTTTATAAACTGAATTATGGCTGATTTGCCCTTTTAAAAAAAAGAAAAAAGAAAAAAGATGAACACGGGCGCATCTCCCCACAAGGAGGAGGAAGAACAATAACGTCTGATTATAAAAAGTGTTTTATTGCTGAGCCGCCGGTGAGGAGGCTCCTCCGGGCTCCGGGCTCCCGGCTCCGGGGCCCCCGGCCACCTCCAGAGGCTGGGGGCGGCCTGCCAGGGTGGGCTCTCTTCTCTGCGTCTAATTGATTTGTTTTGACTGGAGGAAAAAAGGGTTTAACGCGCCGCGATGACCTCTCAGGTGCAGGGATCAACAGGCTGCATCAGTTTCCATTCACCAAAACGTAAATAAAATAATCATAATTAAAAACATAAATAAAATGCGCGTGGTCTGCAGCGTCTCTCATGCAAATAAGCAGCTCTCTAGCAGGTGTCAGTAGCATCTCTGCTCCAGGAAACGGGAGGTTCTGATCTGCGGGTTCGTGCAGCTGCGCCTCAGAAAAAAAAAAACCAAAACACTTAAGATCAGCTTAAATGTTTAAAATGTGCCAAAAACTATGTGTGTGTGTGTGTG
>NC_051451.1:19029886-19034808 GCF_001649575.2 Kryptolebias marmoratus | reverse complement strand
GGGGGGGAGGGGGGGGCAAATCCTGACAATAACCGCTCACGAGATTGCGCGTAATATCGCGATAACTTGCGTGATCACTCAGCTCTCGGTATGACTTAGATAGGAATCTCAGCCACTACCACTCGAAATTTTAGCTCATTGTCTGTAAAAGTGTCCCAGTTGTTGTTTTTTTTTCCGTGGCGGCCATATTTAATTGTGTTAATCAGCTGTAATGATTTGTTTCTGACGGTTTCGATAAAAACTGACCTCTGGATCAGGAGATATTTTGCTGACAGACCGACAAAGGAACGCGCACACACTGAGTCACAGGCATTTTCATTATCGCCCACCTTTTAGCAGCGAAGACATAAAAATGTTTATATATGAGCACAAAGAGCCAGATGTAGGAGCCATTTCTTTTTTCTACATGTAATTTTTTCTTTTCCCATTCAGGTGTCCTGCTGGTGATTTAGTTTGCACACATTGTAAAATATTCACAGAAAATAAATCAAACTAAACCAATAAATCATGTGGATCATTTATTTGTTTGTGTCAACTAATTTAAAAAAAAGCAAAACAAAAACAAATGGGAACAATGTTAATTTAAGTCTTAAACAAATAAATATCAAACCTATTCGTATTAACTCTTAATAACAGAGCTTTAATGGACAAACAGCATATAAATATGCAAAAACCTTTGTGAAGTATGTTACCGGAAATGCTAAATGTCAGATTTTGTACAAAAAAGAAAAAAAGTCATGCGTTCATTTGCCCTTCAGTTTGACGCTCTCTCTTTGAGTCAAACGTATCTGCTGCCACCTGCTGGTTCAGTCTTGGAAGTGATCCTGAATCAAACTGAAGAGAAAAAACCGAATCAGAGGCCTAAAAGCTGCACTGAGACAGATCTGTGCTGCACTGAAATAAGCAGAGCATCTTTGTTTGTAATGCAAAGAAAGAAACATCAAATAAAACTCACATAAAACTGAAATTATAACTTAAATATATTTTGAAAAATGGGGATTTTTCAAAAGGAGGACTGGAAAGTCTTTTCCAACTAACAGTGGACCAGATTGTTACCCTTGCAAAGCTGCAAAGGGGGGGAGGGGGGGGGGTCGCAGGAGTTTGCCTGTCCCATCTACATGTGTTTTGTGGATTTGGAGAAAGGCATTCTGTAGGGGATGCTGAAGGAGTACATGGTTCTGTGGTCATTTTGGGGGGCTTTTTGGCTCTTGTACAACCAAAACAAGAGCTGTGTCCTTATCTTTGGCACAGGTTGCGCTCCGTCAGGACTGACCCTTGTCTACAATCCTGTTTGTGGTGGTCTCAAGGCACAGTCGTGGAGAGGTGGGTTTCTAATCTGGGAACCTCAGGGTTTCGTCTGCTGTCTGCAGATGATGTGGTTCTGTTTGGCAATAACCTTCAGCGTGCACTGGGGCGGTTTGCAGCTGAGTGTGAAGCGCCTGAAATGAGAGTCAGCTCCTCTGAGACGGAGGCCATGGTTCTTAACAGGTTAAAGAAGTAACGCTCCCTCCGGGTCAACGGAAGTCTCTGCCTCAAGTTCAAGTGTCTGGGAGTCTTGTTCACAAGTGATGGAAGGATGGAGCAGGAGAAGGAAGGTCTGAAAGAAAAACAACATTTGCATCTGCCCGAACACTGAATCCTCTTTCTTCTCAAAGTAAATGTTTATCAGTACACAAAGCTGACATATATAACAGATGTTTCTGGTAGCTTAGCTAGGTGGAGGTCGGGAAAAGGCAGTGCACCGTCACTGTCTATGTGGGTTTGCACCGTGTAGGCTTTGACGTTTGCCCCCCAGTCCAGCACGGAGATGTGGATGATTCCCAGTCTGGCCTGTTCATGATGAGCCGCTCCGAGCTCCCTGCCCAAGAAGATGTCTTGGATCTGGGTTGAGGACACAGTCAAATGATCTCTCACCGCGTCCTCAACAAGGTCCATGTTGGAGTCTTTGTATCTGTTCGTGTCATAATAAAAGCCTTGATCTTGGTCGGCGTTGGAGCTCTTGGCTCGGTTTGAATTGGGACACTGGGGGAACGGCCTCTCTGGCACGTTCAGCACCGTCAACCTCTTCAGGTGCTGCACGGCAAAATACCCCTCCAAAGGAGAAAAGGGCATCCCCCGGGGGTCTCCAGGAGGGCCACAGTGGATGAGTGTAAGGTGGATCACCTCTGAGTTGTTGAGCAGCCGCACCACATTGGACGGCGACGTGAACCAGACAGTTAAATTTCTCATCCGGAAAACAGGAGCGGCGTGCGTCACGGTCCGCTGCGGGGTGGGCAGCTCGTTGTTTTTGCATCTGCAGTCCGTCAGCGAGGAGGTGCTGCAGGGCTGCGGGTCCTGGCTGCAGGAGTAGTAGATGAAGCTGCTGTGGGTGACATAAGCCAACTGCAGATCAGCCTCCGACATGTGGACCAGCAGGCAGAGGAGCAGAGCAGGAGGGCTGAAGGCAGGCATCCCAACTGGACGAGAGTCTCAGGGCACCTGCTGAGCGATGGGCATGGGTGTCGGGCAGGTTGGAGGTGTGATCAGGTGGTCATGGCCGACCCTGTAGATAAGAGAGAAACACATTCAGACACGTGCTTTAAGTAGGAAATCACCCCTGTTACAAGTTCATAATTACTGCTGAAGTCCTCCACTGAGCACCTATTCCTCATGCATTTTTGTGCCTCTGAATTTCATGACTAATGTGCCTCTCTTCCATAATTTGAGTGTTTCCTTTTATTCTCCTCCCTCCTCTCAGCAGGCCTTTGCAGCTGTGGAGCATCATTTCTGTGCTCTGTGGTTCCTGATGGACCAACCTGCTGAGTGTTAATTGTTCACTGTTGTTGAATTCCTCTGAACTGTTCGCTCACCCCTGCTGTCTGAGTTGGATGCCCTCCTTCCTGGAGTCTGGTTTTCCCCCTGTTAAACTATGTTTTTTCTCTTTTATCTTTACAGCCTCCAGGTGCTTACATTGCCAGGGCACTCTTGCGAATGAGGTTTTTGATCTCGATGAGTTTAGTTCTGGTAAAATGAAGGAAATAAAAAGGAAATGGTTCCTTTCTATACAAAGTTCCCTAAGTTGACTTAATCTGAACTGAAACAAAAAAAAAATCATCATTATGGTCTCAGTTCAGGGTTTTAGAAATGTACTATCTGTTATTTTGGACAGTGGAAGACAAAAGATTAAGTGAGAGACCTATGAACCACCTGCAGAAGGTGAACAGTATCTGTTGAACCGTATAAGCTGTTGGTGAAAAAAACTACATTTTCTTTCTTCTGTCGATAGCTAAAAAAGGCAGAGTTACCTTGACTATTGTGTTCAGATCTTGTATGAATAAGGAGCATTACATTGTTTGACCTGAGTGTTTTCAATGAATCATGGTGATGTAAATGATTCTGTTGCTAAAGCAGGACCAAAACATGAGAAAAAAGAGACAATATTCAACCCCCTTCCCCCAAACAGGAAGTTAGAGTGAGGCCATAAAATGCTGTCATAAAAATGTTCCCCTTTTTTTGCAAGTATGTGCAAAGTTGAGGTTGAATTGATTACGTTAAATTATATCCATCCATCCATCCATCCATCCATCCATCCATCCATCCATCCATCCATCCATCCATCCATCCATCCATCCATCCATTCTCTTTACCTGCTTTCTGTGCAGGGTGGTGGGGGAGCTGGTGCTTTTCTCCAGAGGTAGGGTACGCCCTGGACAGGTTGAGATATAATCCAGTTTTTAACCTTATAATGAATATGTATTAATACAGTAATTCATTTCAAGCAATTTAGTAAAAAAAAGTGCTCTTGTTGCACTAAAGGCAACTAGCCAAGGCAGCATTAACTAAGACTAAATTAGCATTAATCGTGTCCTTTTAGAGTGATGATGGATTATACAAAAACTAAAACTATAAGGAGGGAGTAGGGTGTTTTCCTGAACCATCCACAGTAACTATAAAGTGTACTTAGTGTGTGGCTGTTCTGACTTTTCTTAAAATGAGAGGCTTTGAGTGTGGACATGTTCTGGGCATGATTTATGGTTTTCAGGTCTGTTTTTGCTTCTTTTGGTGGCCTTTTTTTGTTCTTGGCTGCTGTTTCAGCAGACATTTGTCCAAACTGAGATTATAGACATTGACATCATGCCTGTTGTGGCGCCGACAGGCAGACTGCGTTGCGTCATCATTTGTCTGAGCTGCCCGTTGTGTCGCCGTGGTTACTGTCCGGTTGGATCTGAAGCTTACACACACTCCTTTTAAATGTGAAGGTCAGAAAAACATTGATTTTTAATTGACTTCCTTGAACCACTTCTTTAAATGAAGCAGAAATGATTGTGCAGCACATTCTTTATTATCGCCTGATGGGAAAAAGCAACTGACTGATGACGTTTTTACCTGTGTGTGCAATTGTCTGTAGTTTTAGCAAAATATCTCATGAACCACTGAACAGATTATAATGAAACCTTCAGAAAGTAATTATTAAATGAACATCTCTTACTGATTAACTTTTTAAATTGATCTGATTCAGCTGCCACAGCTAATCAACATGGGAAAACCCAGAAATCGCTATAACTCAGGTAATTTTACAAATATGGAGCCAAATTTTAGTGTGGCAGTAGCCAACAGTTATAACATGTACTCTATGAACTGTTTTCAAGGTTTGACCAAAAACGGCTACAACTCCATCATTTCTCAACATAAGATGATCTTAGTCTAAAACTCTGGATCAATTAAGTCGATTTCTTGATTTGTTTTTACAGCTTTTTGCTGCAACATCATTCTGTGTCCATTTAAGGTCCTTCTGACTACAACCCCTGGCAAAAAGTATGGAATCACCAGTCTTGGATGAGCACTCATTCAGACATTTCATGCTGTAAAACAAACTCAGATCAAAATCATGATACAATAATAAGGTCATTCCAAAGTGCAACTTGTTGGCTTTCAGGAACACT
>NC_051451.1:18980690-19028717 GCF_001649575.2 Kryptolebias marmoratus | reverse complement strand
GATTGATGCAGAATACTGTTTGTCACTCATCGAGTCCATGCCTCAGAGGCTGAAAGCCGTTATAAAAGCCAAAGGTGGTGCAACTAAATACTAGTGATGTATTTTGAATGGTCTTTTGTTTATGTGTTTTTCATGATTCCATACTTTTTTCCTCAGAATTGAGTGATTCCATATTTATTTCCCTGTGTTTGGTCAATAAAAGTATTATTTACTGACTTTCACAATGTTTTTTCTTCATTTCTTTGAGTGTTCCTGAAAGCCAACAAGTTGCACTTTGGAATGACCTTATTATTGTATCATGTTTTTGATCTGAGTTTGTTTTACAGCATGAAATGTCTGAATGAGTGCTCATCCAAGACTGGTGATTCCATACTTTTTGCCAGGGGTTGTAGAATATTATATTGCAAAATTAAAGTTTTGAGCAGAATATTTGTGATAGTCCCATGCAATAAACTCAAGCATCATTTTGAAGTTGCTTTTTCTCTGCACCATCATGCTTTTGTTTTCTTTTCTTTTGCACCATAAAGCCCACATTGCAAACTTTAAAAGTCTCACGTCGTTAGCTTTAAAGCAGCTTGTGGTTACATGAAAACGAAAAGCTTTCAGTCATATTTGAAAGTGTTGCTTTGTTCGATCTGAAGTGAAAAGTAGGTGGAATTTTCCTTTTAGTGCACTTGCCCACACGGTCCACTGCATTCCTGGTTACATAAAAAACAATTTCAGTCAAATCACCTTGAGTTTTATTCCTGTCCTTTCCCAGGAAGCAGAAATGAGGAGTTTACATGAAAACAAAGTGCACAGATTGGGTAAACAAGTGCCTCTCAGTTCAGGTCAACGATCATAATTTGGAGTTTTATGACCGAACATTCGAGGAAAGAAGCTCTGAGGTCATTCCCACGTGTTCCTCTCATCCGACACGAAGAGTAGGGGATGTGGACATAACTGACAGCTGGTTCAAATTAGGACTTTGTCTCAAACACGCGCACACACACACACGCAGAAAGGGTCAGTGTCGGGGTGTGTTCTTCCTGAACTGCAGTAATAAAGAGACATTGTTTGGCACCGGGAGACCTCATTGAATTTCACGAACAAAAACACACACACACACACACAGAAAATTACAAGTGTGGAGATGGCTTTGAGATTCCAGAGAAAACACTGTTTTGAAATCTTGGCTTTTCCAAAGGTCTGCAAAGGTTTTCTGGTTTGGCAGCGATTTCAGAGCAGGAACATGGATCTAAGTCTGGACAGAGTTGACCACCACATTCCTCCACTGACCCTGAGTTAAACTCAACAAAGAACAATTATCGTCCTACAGCATTTTGAAATCATTTCTACTCATCGTTCAGCTCTGTCTGTCTGTGAAAGTTAAGGCTGTTTGATGTTTATCTTGAGCAAAACATTGAAAGGCTAAAGCTCTGATATGTGCAGCTGTCTCAGTCACTCAGATTGAAACATTTGGCTCCTCAGTGAACATTTGTCCTTACTGACTAAAGGTTCAGTCATGTTCTTTACTCCTGTGGTTCTCCAGTAGAATAAAAAGATGATAAGCCCACATTCAGTTGAATTCAAGCTCCTTTCCTGACCGGTTTTAAAGAAATTTTGTTTTAAAGGGTGAATTCATATTTTCTTGCACTTCCTGTTTCTGTTTTACACATCACTAAGTACTTTGCTGAGGTCAGGCATTAAAGAGTTCAAGGATAAGATTAGACAAGCAAATATCTGAAGCAGCCTGTAGTTAAATATCTGATGCAAAACACACATGCTGGGCTGAACAATCCTGCTTTAAAAGTGTTCCTGGTTATGTATAAAAATAAAAAGTAGACATATATTTGTGTTCATACCCAGCAACACATTTTAAAAATTGATTTCAAGATGTGTTTTCTGTTAAATCTGAGCCCCCCACAGGTGAGAATCAGTCCTGTTGTTTCTTTCTTCTGAATGAAACTTGAAGCACTTGTTGATCTGATTAAATGGACACACATATGTTCACATGACAGCTTTAAACTGCATCAGTTCTGCAAAAATGACTCAAGTTTGCGTAACAACAACATTTCTGCAAGAGGGAGGACTTGTTTTAACATCTGAGGTTGAGGAGTTGCATTTTATAGGAAATATTTCAAACAAGAAAACAAAAAAGGGGAAGCACAACGTCAGCAAAAGAGAGAAAGGCAAAAAAAAAAAAAAAGAGAAATGCTGCCAAAAAGCCCTGGGAAATGTGAAAACAGGAACAAAGACGCAGGTAGGACGCAGAGTCCTGACTGGAAACACGGAGGAGACACGTGAAATGAGCTGAAGTTTGTTTTTGAGGCCGAACGAACTGCACAGATCAGTAACTCCCAAAGTAAAGCAGGAAACAGACAAAAGCAAAGAGCATGAAATGAGTTCATTCAGTCCTGAAAGCAACTTCACCTCAGACTCTACAGAAAAACTAATTATTGCTATTTTATTATAACAAACCAGTGAATTATTCATGGTTAAATGTGACCATTTTACAGAAACATGGAAGTGGCAGAATCTTTTTGTCCTTGTATTTTAAGCAGGTAGAGGAAATTCAGGATAAAAGAAGACGAATAGAAAGAAATTGAAATTGAAAGTAAACCTCTCAGAGGCAGGTTTTTCTGTATTTTCTTTTAGCCGTGATAGAAAAGGTTACCCTGGCTTTATAAAGAACATCATAAAACTTTTTTTTAGTGCTTTTTGTTTCCTTGTTTGTTAATATTTGAAGTCCATGATCTGGAGAGGCCCAGTTCATGCCTGATGCTGTTCCAGCGTGCGTGTTTTTCTATCCAGGTGTGGTTTTACTGCATTTGTTTGGCGGACTATTACCACACTGGATGATGAAGTTCTTGGCACTTTCCAGGACGGGGATTAAAACCTGGCAGCACTCTTCTGTGATCAAATTGACAAACAATTTTTTATTTTTTTTGCCTGAGCATAAAAGAAACCCTTCAGATATTCCTCTGAAAGCAGGGCAGCTACACAAACTGGACTGAAAGTTAACCAGTTCCCAAACAAAGCTCTGAATGATCTTCAGTAAGCCAGGAGAAATATCACTCAAAAGAAAGGTCTGGTTTTATGGAAGCGAAATATAACAAAACAAAGGGATTTTTTTCAAAACTTTCAGTGTTTAAAGAACGCACTAAACTCTGTGAAACCAGGTGTGGTTTTGAGGTGCAAAGTAAAGACAAAACCACTTCAAACAGCACAGTTTTAACACCACGATGCACCAGGACTGTAAACACAAGGTAGTTTGCTTGCATCCTTTCGTTCCTATGGGCTTTAAAATGCCTGCAACCTTTAAATACTTGAGAAAATTATCAGCCAACTACATTCCGTTGAACCGCCAAAGCCACGAGGCCAATTATTTCGTCACCACAACAACAGATCCATATTTGTTTGCCCTGAGCAGTTTAACGGGTGAGTTATTACACGATGTTTCCACTGAGGCGAACCTTCGAGCTTCGAGCCCAAAACATCACAGGAAACGACAGCTGATGCTTAGAAGGACTTGCACGAAGAGCAAAACAGATTCATCTTTCAAGTTTACACAGCCTGGTGGAAACTAACTTTTTGTTTTATTTCTGTGTTCCGCAACTTTTAGAAACGCCACAAGTTCACCAAAAAAGGCAACAAGAGTCCGTTATGACAAACTGTTATTCGCTTTAGGGAGTAGAGTCATTTTGTTAGTCAGAATTAAACTTTGTGCTGTTCTAACATTTATAAATGACCCAGAAATATGACTTCACAAGTGGCATGCAACAGTGCAATAAAATCTGTGTCATTTCCAGTATTTTTTATCTATTTTCCATGTGACTAGATTTGTGGGAATGTCTCCATTGCATAACAGTATCAAGAATGCTATGGGCTGTAACATGAGAATATACAGCAGGTTTCGCTCGGATCCTTTCAAAGAGCTACAGCCGGACACAAAAAATACATTCATAGAATATAAAACAGTGGGGAAATAAGTGTAAGTGTCAATACTCTGAGTCCTGGTCGGGAACTTACCTCAAATTCCTGCTGTGGAGCAGATGTGTGAGCGAGTCTGTTGGACGCTGGAATGGGGAGGAAAACGTTCACATCCAGCTGACGTCAGGATGTGGGATGTGTCCCCCGAAGGAAGCTGAAACTCAACACATGGAGTTCAACTTTAGGTGCTGCCTTGAATAAAAGCCTGCGCTTCTATAATGATCCTATAATGTTCCGTCGCCCCAATAAATATGCAGCTACAAGTTTCCCCCTCAGAGGTAGAGGGATCAGTTTAGTCAAATCAGCCCTTACCTTTATTTTTTATTCTCAATCTTAAGAGAAATGTGTTGATTCATACACACTCACAGTGCAGCCACAGGTTGTCTGAAGACATTTTGTAGCTGTCTCTGTAAAAGTTAGATTATGAACAAGTTTATCTTTAAGCTGTCAGCAGAGTTCTCCTGCAAAATGGGTTTTCTGGCATGTTAAGAAGCTGTTCTCTGGAACCCTGCTGGTCATTTCCCACTCAAGCTACTAGGACATGAGCCAGCATTTGCTGCATTCAAGTGCAGTCGGACATACCCTAATTTACACTAAATGTTGGCATAAAAAACAGAAAATCATAAACATTGAGATAAGCTATGCGTCAGGACTCGGATCACATTCAGATTAACTTTGAAGGCTGGGTTTCTCCTTCATATTTGTTTTTATTTTGCATACTTAAGGTGATTTGAGCTGATAGGAACTACTTTAACGAGCATACGCTAGCTTAAACATTTGCTTGTAAACTAACAATTTTAGTTTTTAACATCTACCACCATTTTCCATATTAAAGCAAGGTGGACTGATGAATCAGGGTTCATCTGGAGGAATAAAGGAGATGAGCCAAAAGGGAAAACTTTTCAATTTATTGGTCCATTTATGTTTCAGCCCTCACTTGTGGTCAAGAGATACTGAAAGATTTGGATCCCAGATACATGAGGCCAGGAGGAGCTCCGAGCAGAACTGCTGCTCCTTCCAATCAAAGGGAGTCAGCTGAAGTCATTGGACATCTGAGGATCCCTACTGGACGCCTCCGTCTGGAGGTTTTCTGGGCCTGTCCCACTTGACGGAGAGCCTGCAGCAGATCCAGACAGTTTATGAATGTAAGTATGAATGAATGAATATATTTATGGTAATTTTGTATTTTTTTCTATTTATGTTCATTCATACAAACTAACAACAAACAACATAATTTTAATAATCATTAGTAGTAGACACATTGTTGTGTGAACACAGTAGTAGATGCTGTGAGAAAGGTTTCTATTTGTAATACATTTTTTTTTTGAGCATTTACATTTTTACATGTGACTTCTAGGAAACATTTACAATCAAACTAGAAGCTTGAAATGCGGTTGTTTAGTTTGTCAATATTTCTGCTATTGAAGTAAGGGGAAGTTTGGGGATTTAAAAGTGGTTTGTTTACAAGTTATTTATAAGTAAGAATCTGACAAACTTTTCCAAACAAATGAATTATGTTCTATTGTTTTTTCTAATAGAATAAAATCTGTTAGCAACAGAGGAAACAATTTTTTTTTAACCTTTATTTTTAATCCCACTCTTGGCACTGGCTGGGTTCCGTTAACATGAATACTGGCATTTTGTTTGTGTGTTACAGCCTGTGCTTTTGTGCTTTGCATTAAATCAGCCATCCATCCATTTCCTTTGCCTGCCTGAGCCTGTTCCTGTTCGGAGCTGCACAGACAGGGTGCATGTCTCCAGCTCTCACCGGGCGAGAGGCAGGGCAGGGCAAGGCCACACAGAGACAAATGAGACAATTATTCATGCTCACATTCCCACCATCCATTCATCCATGCATTATCTGCTGCTTGCTCCTGATTCGAGTCGTGGAGGCAGCAGCTTGAGCAGAGAAGCCCAGACATTGATCTCCACAGCCACCTCTTCCAGCTCGTTTGGCACGATTCCAAGGCGTCAGCCAAAGAGACATAGTCTCTCCAGTGTGTCCTGGGACACCTCCCTAGGGAGGCTTCCACTGGACATCTTTACCAGATGCTCAACTCACCTCAACTGGCTCCTTTCAACGTGGAGGAGTAGCGAGTACCACTCTATTCTACTTCGAGTCCCTCCAAGATAACCGAACTTCTCACCCTATCTCTACGGGTGAGGGTAGGAACTTGGACCAACTTGTAAATAGAGAGCTATGCCTTGCAGCTCAGCTTCCTCTTCACCACAAGCACAAAGTACGCAGTACTGTGGATTTATTGTCTGTTGATCTCACACCCCATTCTTCCTTCACTCGTGAACAAAACCCTGAGATACTTAAACTCCTCCACTTGAGGCAGCACCTCACCTCACTCCCAACCCAGAGAGTGAGGATAGAGGACGCAAAAGTCAGAGTTAGACGGAGGAGGATGAGTCGCTGAGGAGACCCCTGAAAAGAAGAAGGAGAAATAAATCAAAACTAATTTATGGAGATTTTTTTAATGCACTAATTTAAAATAATAATAAAAAAATTTAACATTGAAAAATACAGAGAAAAAGCTCACATTTGTCCACTGCCTCAAATCAAAGCGCTGAAGTGCAGATTTCCGAGGTTCATCGAACGCAGCATGATGTCATCAGGAAGCTCCAGCGGCTCCGACAGACGCGTTTGGGGTTTATCCAGAGGAGCAGCTAGCAGCTGGTGTCCCACGGCTTCACGGCGAAACGTGCTGCCTCTCTGCCTCTTTTTGTCCTAAAGGCTGAAGAAGAAGAAGAAGAAGAAGAAGAAGAAAAACGAGTTTACAAGATGGGTCCGAGTCACTTCTACCTGGTTTTCCTGGTTTTCCTGAAGTCGGAGCTCCTGTCCGCTCAGGGTGAGTGAAACCGGAGGGGCTCGACGTGTTTGTGTTTGTTAGCAGCTCTTTTGTTTATTGTTCGCGTTATGTTGCTTGTTTCTTTGTTTCTTTGTTTTTTTCACTCATGTAACGTAGAATAATATAAAAGGAGTAGAAATCTTTTTTTGTGGCTGCCTGTGTGAAACGGGTGATCTGAGGTTTAGTGGGCGTTTTGTCGCAGGGAAACTCGGGAACTAGCTAACAGTTAGCTGCGGAGTTAGCTGCGGATCCTGCACCACAAGGATGTTTGGTCTGTAACAAACAAACCACCATAAAAACAAAAAAACGAGCTAGCATCACATAGACAGACTGTTACTGACTAATTAGGATTTAATTTGCACATAGACGGGCTTTAAATGTTAAATTATGCGGCGCTGAGTTGGGCATTTAACTTGAAGAAAAAATATGACTCATTTTCCTGCAACATAAGCTGCCAAACATGCCGCACTTCGCCTAAACAAAATGTGCTTTAACACAGAACAATTCAGCTGTTGAAAGCTTTTGGGGTTTTCTCCATTTCCTCTTTAAAGTTTTCAGTATTACACAACTCTATAGTTATCTATTCCGTTACATTTGGCTGCTGTGTTTTTTTTCTGTTTTACATAAACTAAGGCAAGGATGGCTCCTTGATGAATAATTACCAAAACCTACAGGAGTGCACATCAAATCCCTGCAAACCTACAGAAAAAAAAAATTAAAATCATATAATTTGGAACACTCAAAGAGTTGAAAAGAAAATGAACTCGTGATGCTGGATGTAAATGCTTCGTCAGCCTTTGGTGCTTCCCCAATTCTTCATTTTTTTTAAAGTCAGTGCAATCCCTTAAAACCTTGAAAATCATCTCACACCCAAACCACTTGCGTTATTTCGAGCATTGAGAAGGGCTTCTTCCTGCAGAGCGATAGTAAAGGTTGTCCTGATAAGACAGTTATTTTAATCATTCTTTTCTTCCTCATTAAACCACAACACCTCGGTTGGAACGGTGCTCAATCATTGTTTCTTGTATTGATTTGTTGCCCACCGTTGCTTGATGTGTATACTCTTTTGGTTGGGATATTTATCGCGCAGACCATTTATCCTGGCGGGGCAACGAAGCCCACGATATTATTGTTCTTTGACATCATCCTGAGTCATCGGCTTTGTTCGATTATTAAGTATTTCAGTCACTAAATGTTCTAATGAAGGTGGGAAAGGTTTCAACACGTTTAATGTGGCTCCTGATTTCATCATCAAAACACTGTGTAGGATAATATAATTGAGGACGATGGCGTTCAGATATAAAGAGTGGTGTCTGTCTCAGCTGTGGGGTTTTAATAATACATGGAGTTATGACTGGACTCTGAGGTGCAGATGCTAAACACTCGTAATGACTCATTACATCAGTAAGAAGCTCCACAGAGTGCCTCGGTGGACGTATTCACACTCCTTGAACTTTACCGTTTTTGTCAAGTTACAGGCGCGAACTTTAAAGAATTACTGGGGTTTAATGTGACAGACCAACACAAAGTAGCTCGTAATCGTGAAGTGGATTCAAGGTTACAAATAAAAACCTTTAAAAGTGTGGCATGCATTTTCAGTAACCCCTATCCCTGAACACATCCCCACTGTGAAGCATAGTGGTGGCAGCATCATGCTGTGGGGTTGCTTTAATTCAGAAGGGACAGGGGAGCTGGCCAGAGGTGATGGGAAGATGGATGGAGCTAAATACAGGACAATCCTGGATTTAAAAAAAAACAAACAAAACAACCTGTTTGAAGCTGCAACAAGAGGTTCACCTTCCAGCAGAACATCGACCCGAAACATCCAGCCAGAGACAGAAAGAAAAGATATTATCGTGTTAGAACGGCCCAGTCACAGTCCACACCTAAATCCATCTGAGAATCTGTGTAAATGTGGTAGAAACACCCAAAAGGACTTGCAGCTGTAATTGCAGCAAATGGTGGTTCTACAAAGTATTAACTCGGGTGATGTGCAGTGGTGGTTTTCCACCACACGTAGGGTTTCTGCGTTTAGGCCAAGAAGTTCTGTTTTGGTCTCATCTGAGCAGATCACCTTCCTCCACGTTTGGTGTGTTTCCTACGCGGCTCGTGGTGAACTGCAAACTTCTGATGGCTTTCTTCTTCACACGCCTCCATAAAGGCCAGATTTGTGGAGAGTTCAGCTAAAAGTTGACCCGTTGACAGTTCTCCCTGCTGATCTGTGGATCTCTGCAGCTCCGAGTGATCATGGGGCTTCTTGGCTGCTCCTCGGATAAACACTCCCCTCCCTTGGCCTCAGTTTAAGTGGACGGTTTTGGAATTACAGTCAATGATCCGACTAATTTTCATTTTATATACCTTTTCACCTAATTCTGAAGCTGTGTCCAGACAAATGTACTATTTGTAAATATTGATGAGTCAGAGAGAGCTGAGACTGACCAGGCGCCAGGCTGATGCCCTCAGACCTCCTGCAGTCTGTGGATGTTGATAATAAAGATAAAATCAGCTAATGGCTAAACAAGAGCTGTGTGTGTTTTGGAAATCTGAGATGATCAGACTGCTTAAAAACACTCACAAGATAAATTATAAAAGTATCTGAAGATTAATTCATATGATATATTCTTGTCAACAGGTGTAAGCACATCACTCCCATCTTGGTGTCCCTTCGCTGGCCCCCCTGTGCACTAATTAATTTGAAGCTTCTGTTATTTGTCTTTAACTGCTTGAACAACCTTGCCCCAGCATATCTACCTGAGGTGCTTCAGCCTTACTGCCCGCCCCGATCCCTAAAACTGGGCTGCAGCTCAGAGGTGACGGAGCATTTTGCTGTTGTTTGCTCCAAAGGCTCTGGAACAATTTTACCGTCGATTGTCAGACAGGTCTCCTCTCTTCTTGTTTTTAAATCTCTTTTAAAAACACACTGATTTTGTCTTGTATAGCACCTTAAAACACACCTGCTGTGAACCTGCTTTGTGTGTTTTGTATGTTTCTTTTCTTATTGTCTTAATCTATTGTTTATCTTATTGTGCAGCACTTTGGCTACCTCTGTGGTTTTTAAAACGTGCTATAGAAATAAAGTTAATTGATTGAATTTCACCTTATTAACATAATGGGGATTGTTTTTGAAAGCTAATGGAAACAGTTGTTGGTTGCTGACTGAAATGGAGCGTGCAGTTGAGGATTAATGTTTGTCAACAGTCTTGTTCACTAACAGTTTATCCCAAAACAGGAAGTTTTATTGTCAAGATCTGAAAATAGATACTTGAAGTGGAACGAAATCCTTTCTGAAGTTCCACCTTTTTAAAAACTACAACCTCAGACCATTTTCCTCTGGTGTCATGTGACTCATTGTCAGTCTGTCCAATCCAGGGAGGATTTATTGGTTCAGTCGACACAAAGAAAGCTGATGGTGTTGTTTGTTTTTTGTCCACCTCAGCTGCTTTACTTCACCACGAAGCTGCCGCAGAGTTGGACACGAGACTAATCCTCAGTGTTGCTCAAATCTGTGTTCAGACGTTTACTTAGGAGTTTGTGGAATCGGTAAGAACGTAGTCGGGCTGGCAAAGCAGCTTTCCTGCTGCAGCTTTGCTGTTGCATCTTATTAATTTCACCCTAATTTGGACAAACACGTTGCCAGCTGTCCTGGAGAGATGTCGATTTAAAAAGCCTTCGCTTTCAGAAGCAACTCCGAACGAGGGTTGCAAAAGTAGCATATCACGTTTTTAATGTTTAGATTTATACCTTTTTGTTCCAGCACTTACAAACTGATGAATTATTCTTTCACTTTGCACATGTGAGCTGTGAGTCTACTTTTTATTTTATTTTTTGTCATTAAAATTATTGAGTTTTAGCTTCTGGAAGTGTTCTCTAATAGCTGCTATTTGTACTCAGATAGTTTGTGTGCAAATTCTTATTTTTTTTTAACTTATTATGTATTATTATATTGTGGTTTGTGCTGTATGTGTTGTAAAAGTGTTGGACTTGCAACAGATAAGTTGCTCTCCATGTTTGAGCCTTCTGAGATATTTGTTTTTGAGTAGTTTGGTCAAACAATCTGATGAGTCACTGCGCTCGACAGAAAGAGCCACATGTGTTTGGGACTTTCCTCTGAACTTGCTTTTTCTTTTTTATTTGGCTCAGGTGAAACCTTCCCATCCCAGCTTTACGTCAAAGATTTAACAAACCAAAACCCAAAACAAAAAGTAGACCTGTTTTATTTTTTTTGGAGGTGTGCTGAAAAAGCCCCGAGCACTCCTTACTGAGCCGCTGCCAGTTCCACAATTTAAAAGAAGTGAAATTCACCTCTGGGCTTGTACTGTAAGTGAGTCAGAAACAGAAAGTAAAAACTGGAAATATATTTGAGCGGAACTTACTTAATATATTGAGAAATCAATTGAAAGCTGTAAAATGATTACTTGGCAAATAAACGTGTCTTTTCAGTTTTAAAAAACATATTAAAGTGTTTCGGACATAAAACGGGGAAACGGGTGAATTTAAATCTTTTACATTTTAGCATTTAAAAAATGGGCTTTCACACAGTTTAATTTATAACAGATTTTAGCAAGAAGATAATAAAAATACCTCAGTTTGAAAGTCTTGTTACTCCAAATTTAAAGGTAATATTTTATACATTTTAATACAACCAAGTAGTTCTGATGGGTCCTAAATTCAAAGTTTGGTAAAGGATCAATATTTCTAATGATGAACGTTTATTTATTTATTTTATTCTGCCTGTAGTGGTGTACATTTCTGGGACTAAACAGCGACAAAATACTTTATTTTATAGTTTATAGTTGTTGTTTTTTTTTCCTGGTTTTGATTCCAATCGAGCATTTTTTCTTTCACTGAGTCAGTATTACCGTTAAATTTGTTACTGTAGTCATTCTCATTGTTTTATTCTCTTAGACCTTTAGAGACAGAAATGATGCGTTGTTTTTGTAAATGTGGGGCTAAAGAACAGGATCGACGTTGAGTCAAACAACGTGGACCTTAACGTGCTGGACCTGTCCCAGCACGTTAAGGCGTCGCCGGCGCTTCGCTGTCCCTCTGAGCCGTGCACACGCGTGCATTCAGAAAGAAGAGCCGTCAGCTTAAAAGCCTGTGAACCGACAAAGTAATGAGGCTGCGTGACGCGTTCAGTTCGAGCTTCGAGCTCCAGGCTACACGTTTCTTTGACCCACTTAGTTCGGGCGACACGCTTTACAGGAAGGACGTGCGAGTGTGTGATTAGGTGTGTACACGGCATAGTTATTCTCACTTTTCTTTTTAATTTTACAAAGCATTTATGGCATCAGTCTGTGGATGTGATTAAACATTCTCTCTGATCTGAAAGGGTCGAGTAAGTTGAACTTGACTGAACGTTCAGATGCGAAGACACACAAACGAGCTTTAATCCATTTGTGAAAACAAGCTGCAGAGAAACGTTGTTTTGCAGCGCGAGTAACCTCGTTTTTCTGACTGATACCATCTGCTTTCTCTTCCTGCTTCTGTGAGATTGTTTTGCTTTTTCAGCAACATTACCCTGAGTCCTTACAGCCGCTCCTGATTGTCTTTACACGGTGATAAAAAGAACTCTGCCCAGAGAAATACTTGTGGTTAAAAAGCCTCCGCTGGGCTGTTGGTTTTTTGTAGTTTGTAGCAGAGCTTGTTGTCTTAATGACTTATTGAGTGTCTAAAATTCAGAATAATAAAAAATTGCAATTAATATCTGGTGTCAATATTCAACCCATCACACAGCTACAAGTGGAAACTACACTTATGTGAATTTGTGATGTGTGTGAAGTTTGTGGTTGACAGCCTCAACAACCAACTTTTCTTCTGTGGTTGACACTAACAGTAGGCAAGCTGCTCTTCACTTCTACACTCTGTGTGTGTGTGTGTGTTTTGGTGGAGGGTGCTGTCACGTGAAGCCATATGGGTGTTATTTCACAAGTGGAAATGAAACTAAAATGTGTGTTGTTGAGTGTGTACTTTTTTTCAAACTTTACGTGAATCATACACGGTTTGTTTGATAACTCATCTGACAAGATTTACTGAAACTCGCCACTTTCATGAGCTTCACATGAAGTTATTTCCTAATTTCTGTGACTATTTTTCTGTTTTTCATTATTTTTAGCCAACATATAGTTACAGTACCTGTTGTAACAGTAATAATAATAATAATAATAATGAACGATTCTGGTTCTATAAGCAGTGTAGAAACATGTGGAGCTCCATTAGTCTTTCTTCATCAAAACACAAAACAGCTTTAAAATTCTACATAGCTCTGGTTTGAAGAGGAGCTGAGATTTAAAATCACTGTGTGTGTGTGTGTGTAGATTAGCTGTGCCGTGAATCATAAATGTAACGTAAAACAAAAAAGGGAAGTAAAATCTCAGACGTGTACCGGATAAACAACCAGCCTCCTCAGAGCCCTCTGCAGTAAAACGATCTACTCCTACCGCAAATTCAAAATGCAAGTCGGAGCAGGAAAAGGGAGGATTGGGAGAAAGCGTCGGCATATTTCTGCTCGTCTTTGCTGCTTTGGATTTGAGGATGTTTGTGCTCTGGCAAGAATGTTAGGAAGCTGCACAGAGGCTGGTTTGTTTCCGGGTGGCCGTGTTTGCCTCTGAAAGCTGAGAAATAAAACAGTCTGCCGTGTGTTGGAAAATGCAGTGAAGACTGAGGTTTGTTAAAGATGTGTTGTACAACAGCCCCCTCTAGTGGTGCATTTTTTTTTTTTTTTTACTAAACCCGAGTCCCAGGCTTCTCAACTCCCTGAAGATGAAGGCATAGTTAGGGTGTTAACTCCTTCTGTATAATGTTTTTGTACAACTGAGACAACTCACCTTTAGGTGAAAAAGCATGAAATCGTGGTTTTCATTTGGCGATTTCTTATCCGGTCCTGTGTCTGTGTTTCTACAGTGGCGCCACCAGCGAACGTGACCCTTCACTGTCATAACCTCGAAAACATCCTGAAGTGGGACTACGAGCAGATCCCACCTGGGCTGAGATTCAAAGTGATTATTCGCTCAACATATGAACCGGGCAGGTAGGAATTTGCCTTTTTTTTTAAAAAAAAAAAGGACTTCTCAAATAAATCTCTGCTCTTCACTTTATAAATGGCACAGACAGTCTACAAACTTGTTTAAATATTATATAATTTCCCCCTAACATTTTCAATTGATTTGTCCAGGTTATATTTTGCATTAGTGAGATGATTTATCATATTCTTGTTTGTTTACATCACAGAAACCAGGCATTTTAACAGGGGTGTGTATGCTTTTACACCCTCGGTATGTAAGGAACATGCATTTGTGCTTCTTTCTTTATTCATATTAACTCGTATGAGCAATTTAACACATTCTGTGAATGTGATGATGGGTAAATCAAAATGAACAGCTAAACTTGTCTATAGTGAATATTTTACACGGTATTTGTAATTGACTAATAGCGATGTTACAGTGTGTCACTGTTAAATGTTTAAAACAAGCAAATCATATGATTAGAATTTAAATCCCTATAATGTGTAATGGCAAACAGAAACAAATAAATAAACAGGAAGGGTTTTAAACTTTACAATATGACCAGGTCCGATGCTTTCAAATGCCTTCTTCCAAAGCTTAACACAATTTAATTTTCTTTCTTCCTTATTTGTTGTGTTTCTTCAGTTGTAAAAAAGTTGTTTGGGTGGACCAACCTCCTCTCCAAGCTAACCTGTCGTTCCTCTCTGATCCGGACTTCATGTTCCTCCTCCAAGTAACGGCTGTGTGGGGTCTAAACGAGTCGGCTCCCTCTCCTTCAAAAGGCATCTCTTTCAGCTACTTCACCAGCGAACCGGTAGCTCAGAAATGTGAGCGGCCATTTTCAGCTTTTATTCAGCTTACGATGACATTTGATTGGATGATTTGACACTTAAAAACGGCAGCAAGCATAAAAGAGCGGCTTTAAGAGACTGTGTTGCTGTAATAACTTGTTGTTAAACGTTCTTGTCGGGGTCCCCAGGTTCCGTGGACATGCCGTCTGTTCATGTCGAGCCTCAGCCAGACGACCACGTCCTGTTTCGCTTCGAGCATCCCTGGCTGCTGTACCGCGACAAGCTGTCTCAGTGTACAAAACGGGGGAATAAAAAAAAAAACAAGGAACCACTTCCCATTTTCAAATACACTGTTAAGCTCATCGGCAAGGTCAGGCTGCGCACAGTTCACATCTTCTGGTCGTGTCTCAGCACATTCATCCAGAAGCCGTAATCTTGTTTGACGTTGTTCGATGTGGATTAATGTTGCATTGAAAACAAGCCTTTGTGTGCGCAGGGACAACCTCACTCCTTCGAGTGTGAGGAAGAGGTGTGTCAGAAGACGCTGCTGGCCGATGCTGCACAGGAGAAGCACTGTCTGCAGATCATTGGAGAGCTAAATAAGCTGTCGGTCAGACCACAAGGAGACTACTGCAGCCAGCCGATAAAGGAATCACACGTCGGTCGGTGAAAGCTTCATCCAGTGTCTGTTAAAGCATAAAGCCTCCTCCAGCTGTAAACTTACTGATTTTTGGTATTTAATCCAGTAACGGGTAGCGTCCATTTGTCAAAACTGGTTTCATTAGTGTTTTTTTTTTATTTTTATTAATAATTCTGTTGAACTAACATTTAAAAACGTTCAAATTTTCATTAGTTTCAAGTAAGTTCAGTGATCTTTTTGTGAGGTTTTCTTTCTTTAACAAAAGAAAAAAGTAGTTTTGTTCTTTTTCCAAAACATTCCCATAGTCTTTTTAAGGTTTACAGATGTAGCAGCTTACTTATTTGTGTGGGTTTTTTTTTTATCCAGGTCTCGTGGCTGCCATTGTAGTCAGTGTTGTGATCGTGCTGGCTCTCATGTTGATTGCCTTCATGGTTTATCGCAAAAAGACAAGCTCCTCACCGTCTTTACCTACTTCTATTGTAAGCAGAGTTGGTCATATCTGGGGTTTATTCCAGCTGATGTTTTTAAATTTCACTCCTAACCATTGAATTCTTCTTTGTGTTTAGAAGCCGTTCACTTCACCAGGACCCCAGCACTCAGTGCCACAAAACCCGGAGTTGGACGCAGTCACGCCTTCCTCACCTACATGTCTGCTAACCGACTACGAAGGGAAGGAAGTGGAACCAGACACCCCCGTGCCGAATGGATCAACAGGTTATGACGGACGCATGCGCTTAGGGGTGTTTCCTAACAGCCAGAGCGCGTCCGAAGGCTTGGAGGAAGGGAGCGCGAACGGCGAGAGATCCGCGTACATGCAAGGCAACAGCTTGGAGGATGAGGATGAGGAGGCTGAGGCCGGTGAGGAAGAGCTCCGCTCTCCTTACGAGAGACGTTCGGTGCTGGTGCAGCTGGCTCCTGATGATCGCACCGAGGGATACCGTGGCTGAAGGACAAAGGGAAGGTTTAGACCGTTTCCTGTTGTTGTTGTTTTTTTATTTTTTCATTTTTTTTTATTTCTTCACCATCCAAGAAGAGAACCAGTCTCTTGTCCGGTTGGATAATTTGACCCTTCACTGACGTGTAGAAGAAGGACCACAAGCTGCATTTTACTGATCTAACATCTAGGATGTGAAACCCATCCGCATGATTTTAAATGTTGCTTCTACAAGCTGTGGGACGTCGTGGTCAGGAGTTCAACAGATGCTGGAGAGGAGCAGTTAAAAAATAAATGAATAAAGTCACCAACATTTTCCCAATTTAGATTTTCCCAAATCTACAAAACCAAATGGTCCCTCATCAGTTTCAGTCATAATAACCCTTAGTCTTTTAGTTATAAAGAAAAAAGGACCCAACTCTAGTCTTCTGGGTAATCTTTTGTCCGTCTTACTCTTTAAGTAAGAAGGGAGCTAAGGAAAGGTGGAGCATCGTAAACGATTCGCTCTGTCACCCTGACTGTTCAGCACTTTCACTAAATGTGCCAGTTATTCACGCTGAAGGTCCAAACCTTTGAATTACTGCTCGACATCTGCATAAAGGAACAACCCATGCATTCCCTCTTCCCAAGTGGAGTCCATAACACACACACACACACACACACGAAAGTTTTTGCGACTACTTGCACTCCCCCCCCCCCCCCCCAGCATTCAGAGTTGGTTTCCACGCACGGCGGGGAAGCTGTTAAAGTAGCCGCCGTGGTGGCGCTGGAGCGTCATTACTAACACGGTGGCGGTGGAATCTAAGTGCACTATGTTGTGTGACCCTTCTGATTTCTTTGGACCTTTTTAGTGTTTAAGATGTGAAGCTGTTGATTTGAACAATCAAAAGCCGTCTCTGTGAAACACGGAGGAGCTTTGGCGGTGAAATTCAGACTGAGTCGGTTGTTTTAACCTGAATCAAAGGTCGATGGTGCCTTTTTTATTTCTGCTTGAATCCTTTAAACACGGACTTCTGCTTTTCTGTTTTTATTCTGTTTTAGAAATGCTGCTTCAAACTTTGACTTCAGCTGTATTTATTTTATTTTTATCTTTTTAAGCCAACATTGATCAGGTCATAAAAAACGATGCATGTGGATTTATCGATCTTCAGCTCGTTGTCTCATATCGTCAGGATGATTATCAGCCGTGTAAAATATTATAATGCTGAATGACTGTTTAACTGTCTTGGGTTACATGAAACAAAGTGGAGCAAAGTCAGAAAGGAAGCCATTAAATGCTGATTTACAGAGTTTTGTGAATAATTACAAACCCTGAGCTTTTAGTGAAGAACAGCATTTATTTAATCCCATTTTTTTTTGTTGAGTAGGACTTAACTTATTGCTTTAAATTTGGGAAAAGTGTCCTTAAAAATAAGCACTTTGATTAGTTTCCTGCCTCTGACTTTGTGTTGTTTATGCCAGTATTTGGTATGAGCCTTTAAGAGCAGGGAGACGATGACACTTTTCTGTTGTTGTTGTTTTTGTTTGTTTTGTTTTTTTAATTGGCAAAGAAGAGAGGAGCTCTGGAAGTTTTTTTTAAGAAAAGCAATAGCAAACCCTAAGGGAACAAAAAGCAGAGAAAGTGGTTTTGATAGAAGCAGAAATGAACAAAATGGTCAAAGATGTAAAAGCTGGAATCGAAGTTCAGAAATATTTCAAGCCAGTGCTTTGTTTCTGGACGGATTGAAGTTTTATAAAGAAACTCTGATTGAGTTGACTTTAGATCAGTTTTGTTTCCAAAATTACAAAAAATATAAATGTATATATATATTTTGACCTGAGGGAATGTATCTTACCAGTTTGTGTCACTGGCTGAAGTTTAAACGAGTCTTTGTTTTAAAATGTCACGTTTAGTAAACAGAAATGAAACGGTCCATTGACGCAGCTAATGTGGCGTTAAACACCAACAATGTCAGTTTCCAGCAGTTGTTAGTTGGGCTTTCACAAAGCTAAAACAAAATAATCATAACTAACCGAAAAAATATCCACGAAGCATAAAAAAAGCCAGACTCCAACCACGTGCTGCTCTCATCTGAAGGGCTCTGTGGTGAGCCGAGTTTTGTTCTCAATGAAATGTTTTCGGTGCGATCGCGTGTAAATGATCCTTTCTCTGTTGTTTCCTGTGCTAATAATAAAAACCATTGTTTAGAACGCGGTTGTGTCAAGAATGTTCTGTTTCGGAGAAACGAGCTGCCGTAAGGAGAAACTCGTTCCACTTCACGAAGGGAAGTTGGCATTTCGGTTAAAATTGCGAAAATCGGGTTATTGCTTTAGGAGCGGCGGCGCTGGTCAAATCAGTTCATCAGAAGCGCTCGCGTTGCCTTTATGGGAAGAGGCACGTCCGCCATGACATTTGAGATCATTCCGCGGAGTTCGTTCCTCTAATTTACTGTATGTGACGAGGAAGACTTCTTTTGTCAACACGTTGGTTTGTTTCCTTCCTCTGTGCTGTGTCGGGGGTGGGGTGGGGTGGGGCTGAGAGACCTTTTCGTGCTTCCAGTTAACGGTTTTTATTATTTGTCCTCTCTTAATTGTTGAGGTTGCTCAGGGTTTCTTGTAACTTGCCCCACTGGTTGCGAGCTTCCTTTACGTCTCTTAAATCAAACGAAGACCTCGCTCTCTGTTCGCACTCAGAGCACGTGACGGGGATGATGCTCAGCTGCTGCTCAGTACATCACTGCAGCCGTTTGCAGTGGGGGTTTTTTGTTTTTCAGCAGCTGCGTTTTACTCTTTCGACGCGAACGAATTAAACACAGCAATGCAGAAAGTTGAGCTGCAAGGACAGAAGGCGATCCTGTCGCCCCTGAGAAGTAACCCGGATCGGGTTAACACTTTTGACTGAACACCAGAGCTTGTGTTCATATCAGCAATAAACATCTGCGAATGAGCGGCGCAGCTTTCAGCGGAAAACAAACCTGATCAGATGTTACACTTTCCAAGAACTCACATGACTTTATTGCGATGTAATGCAATAATAAACCTTCCCAAATTTTTTTTTTTTTTTTATAACGATGTAAAAACCCAGACACGTATAATAGTGAAGTTAACAGTGACCTCTAATTAGGTTCCTTAGTTCTTGAATTTGAGGATGGGAGATTTTATTAGAACAGTGCCATGATTAAAGCAGTACCTGCTCGTTTACTGTTCATGAGAAAGTTAAAAAAAACTAGTGTTGCTCATTAAGCAAATGTGAAATACTGATTTATCCAACCGTTTTTAGTTTGTTTTGTCCAGGACAGAGCTAATAGCTCAAGCAGAGAGTAGCTCCCTCTGAGATTAACCCTCAGCTGACCTCGAGCTTAAATTTCGGCCTCCGTGCCGGACGCCCGGAGTGCCTCTGCTGGCTCGTTTTGATGCAGAGGAGCAGCGACTGCGCTCCGACTCTCTGCAGAAGACCCTCGCCCACTGCCTGCAGCGAATACAAAAGCGTTCAAAGTGAAACGATAAGCCAGATGAAGCTGAATCCAGATTATTAAGTATAAGTGTGATCTGTTTGACAATCTAACATGAACTGTTAGGCTCAGGTTTGACGTCAACATGCTAATGTGTGTGTGTGTGGTGACAGTAAGGCAACCCATGACCCCTTACCGCCCATCCACCCCCCCTCACTTTGTAACCTGACGCCGGTCATGTTACAAATTGAACAAAGGAAAAAGCCGGGGTGGGCTCAAAGACCTCGTTCACACCATAAATGGTCCATGCGTTGGCATTTAGAAAGAGGAAGCTGGCGACGCGTTAAAGGTGATGAGGCGGCTGAGGGTAGGTGCATCAGACCGTCGGGAAGTGTTAGTCAGCATGACTCACCTGCTGCTGGGAGCAGTGCTGCTGGGGAACCTGGGCGCCTGCGCCACAGCACAAGGTAACGTTCACCCGGCCGTTCTGAGCCTCGGCCTTTAAAGGTTCTGAGACGCAGAAATGCAACGAGAGAACCACCTTCGTTCTTAGCTCTTTATCTAGAGAAAGGCCGGCCTTATTGTGCCGCACGAGCATCAGGATGAAATCATTACTGGTTTTCTTTGTTTTAAAAAAAGAAGCTTTACAAGATCCTAGATCAGATTTAGTGTTTTGCTGTGCCTCCTTTCTTTCTTTTGCAAAAAAAAAAAAAAGAAATATTCCAGGTCCTTCTGTTAAGAATGACAGACTCGTGTTGTCAAGTTACACATTTATACTTTCAGGTCTTTAACTGATAAGAGTAAAGAGATGATAAGAATTCTGCTGAGTGTCTCGTCTTGTTCCAGCACTGATCAGTTTGGCAGGCAGAGCTCCAGATAACTAAATCTGAGGGTTTTCTGTAACATTTAAAGTTGGGACAAACGGTAACAATAAAGAGGTAAAGCAAAGGATGACAAACAGGCTGAGCAGAGAAAACAAAGTAAGGTTAGGAATAAAAATAAGAGAAAAACAGAAAATGCTTAAAACTGATGACTTCCATCTGCAGTTGAGGAAAGAAAATGTTCTACAAAAACATTAATATGAAAGAACTTTTATTTCTTTTTCTTTACTTAAACAAAAGTACAACTCTGTACCTTCCCCTCATGAGATTAATGACTATATTTTTTTAAATGTCAATGATTTCTGCCACTAGTCCTCCCAAAGTTTCTGAGAAGCCAAAGAAAGAGCTAAAGACCATAACAATAGGATCCGCATTTGTTGTTGTTAATCCGTGACGCCCACACGGCCGTCTGTGTACGTTTTACTTCTTTCTTTTGTTTTGGACTTCAAAAGTCAAAGGTCATGTTTGTTTTGCATCGCGCAAAGATCAGCCAAATGCTTCACAGTCGAGTTAAAAAGAATTCCGGCTGAGGAACGAGGTCACAGGAAAAAAAAAAAAGAAAGGTAGACGAGCAAAAAGCACAAGATTCTTTCAGTTATTCATAAAGCCAGGAGGGTCCAGTTTAAAATGGCCGCTCATCCTGTGAGGATCAGTAATCGGTGCCGTTCCTCCACCAACCAGCAGCCTCTCTGATCTGTGTTCGCCTGAATCCTCCCATCGTCCCGTGAAGTTCATCCTCAGTGACCCCCTGTGTTCCAGAGATGCTCACGCCGCCATCCCAGGTGAGGTTCAAGTCCACGGACTTCAGGAACGTCCTGCACTGGACCCCACCCACCAACAGCTCCTCGCTGCTGTATAACGTCCAGTGGAAGATGTGAGACCACACACACACACAGGTTTCAGATGACAGGTTCAACCCTAACCCTGAATAAAAGCTAAATGTTAAGCCGCTGGAATCATTTCCTCCCATTAATTTCCTGCTATTATCAAACACGGAGATGCAATAGAGCTACTTCTTTAATTGTCACAGCTTTTTACCTAACTCATTAAAAACTACTTCTTAACGATATTTGGCAGAACATATAAATAGTAAACTGAAAACAGAATATTGAACTGAATGTAGTAGCCGAAAGCCAAACAGAGGACAACCTTTTTAAAGGAAGTGAAGCGGGATCAGTGTATTTCTGCAGGGAAGCTTTTCTGTAAATAAAGTGAAATATTGTGTTTTTGCAAACACTAAACCTCACAGCAGTATCCCCAGTCAAGCTGAACGTTGTGGTATTTGACTGGCTGAAATAGCACAAAGTATGCAGAAGAAGATTGAATGCAAAAAAAAAAAAAAAACAAGACCTACAGAATAAACAGTAAACAGGAAGTCAATACAGAGTGAATGCTGACTCAGCGCGCACACAGTTGTGTTTCAGGCGGCAATAAAGTTTTAAATCTGAGTTTAGAAATCCGCTGACCTTGTCTTTGCCCCCCACCCTCAGCTACGGGGAGCCTGATTGGCTGAATGCTGAGAGCTGTCAGGGGATCCACAAGCGCCACTGTGACCTCAGCGGCGTCACCTCCAAAACCAGCGAGTGGTACTACGCCCGGGTGTGCGCTTCCTCCGCTCCCTCCGGCAGCAGGTCGGCCTGGGCCCTGACCCCCCGGTTCAGCCCTCGCTGGGACAGTAAGTGGTACCAAAACCTCTCATCACCATCATCATCATCCTCATCATCATCTTTCAAACAGACCCAGCAACACAACCTGAAAAAGACCACTTTCTAAAAAACAAAACAAAACAAAAACATAAACAAGACAAAACACTATTGGCTCATTTTTTTAATTATTCATCCAGATTTTTTCTGCAAATTAACTCTGTGAAATGTGAACTTCCGCAGCCAAAATCAGCCCCCCTTCGCTGAGGGCGAGCGTCTCCAAGCAAGGCATCATGGTCCAGGTGAAGGCCTCCCGGGGGCTGGTCCGCAAGATGCACCAGAACCTGCTCTACAACGTCTACGTCATCCACGCCAACAAGAGCGAGGTGAGCCAAAAAGGAAAACAAAATACGAGAAAATCTTAGGTTGGTCCAGTCCAAAAAAAAACAAAATCATTTGGAAGTGGTGTTTTAATTACAGCAGGACAGCCGACACTCGTCCGTCTACATGATCACTTAGTGATTTAGGTTCGGTTACAGGTTGGAGTTTTTTTGGGAAACGTTCCTAAAAACGATCTGTTATCAAAGATCGCATCAGCAGTTATCAGTAAAATATCATTTTTTGCTCACTGGGTGCCACAAACGGGGGGAAGTCTCTCACTTATAATGATGACTTTCACCAAAAACCGGACACAAAAGTAAAAACAAAATCCAGAAAATAAACCAGAAAAAGGATGACGTGACTTCAACAAATATAGTTTCTTTTTTTTAAAAAAAACAACCTCCCACTCAAGTTATTACTCATTTTCACTCTCTGAGTCACAGACTTTTGAACGTGATTGCACATCGGCACAATTATAAAGATAAAGAGGAAACGAGAGCCGGAGAGGAGACGGAAGAGGAAGAGCCAAAAGAAGAACAAAACAACTTATGGCCCCAATTTTCTTTCATATGTGTCAGTGTGTCAGTTCTCACTGTCTGCATCAGGATGGCAGCTCGGGTTTACTTTTTGTTTTTGTGTGTGTGTGTAGTTGTTCAAGCTCACAGTTTGTGCAAATGTCTTGAGTTATCTGCTTTCAAGGAGCCAGAGTGTGTGTGTCTGTTAGCAGAACATCTCAGGAACCACTGGAGAACACTTTCATGAAACGCTCAGAAAGTAATCATTAGATGTACGTCTACAGCTGATTTACTTAGGGAGCCGGTCCGATTCAAGATGGCCGACACACTTAACTGAGCTTAGAAGACACAAAAATGACTATAATTCAGTCAGTTTTACAGACATTGCGCTCAAATTTGGCACAATTGTAGCTGAGAGTCTTTTGGAACAGTTATTCAAGGACTACTCATTGTACATAATCCTTAAAACTTTAGCATTATCAGTTGAAGTCAGCCATGTTTGTCTGTTAGCAAAAGATCTCATTGACAAGTGGGTGGATTTTAATGAAATGTTCGGGATCAAATCACTGCTTTTAAATCTACAACTGATTAGTTTTTGGTGTCAGTCTGATTCAAGATGACTGCCACAGCTGATGAACGTCAGCCAACACAAAAATGAGCATGAATCAGTCATTTTAACAGATGTTGATGTAAAGCTTGGCATGGTGGTAGCTGAGTCATTCACAGCACACACTCTGAGCGGGACATCCTGCAATATCACAATATATTTTTTTAAAGACCCACTTTTCCTCCCCAGGAGGTGTTTGAGGTGAACTGTTGCTCCGAGCAGCTGATTCTGAGCAAGATGAACCCCAGGACTAAATACTGCCTCCAGGCACAGACCGTCATCCCCTGGCACTTCAAGAGCAGCGACAGGTGCGCTGCAAAGTGCGTCAAGACGCCCTGATCACCCAGGTATGGACACACACACACACACACCTTTCCTTCAGCCGCAGGGAGAAGCCCCTGTATATCCGTGAGAACGCGCTGCGGCCGTCTGGTTTGTGGCGGCGCTGCACACACAGCGGGGGAAAGGCGAGGAGTCGGGTATCGGCCGGCGCAGAACCGTCGCCCGAAGCTGCGAGACATGAAACAAAAAAATAAAAAAAGGAGGGAAAATGAAACTCCTGCAGGAGAAACCTCCCCTCTGCCTCCCCTCGCCCCACCCTGGCCACTATTTTTAGATCTATGATGGCATTTAAACTGATTTGAATACTTCCTTTTTTGCGTGCTTCACTATTTTAAGTATTTTCCTTCTCCTTTTTATTTATTTATTTTTTTTATTTGTCTTCGTTGCAGAGGGACACCGATTCCATCCGACTCGTCACTACGGCTTTAATCATCCTCACTACCTCGACCGCGACGAAGATCTCTGCTTGTAAAAGTGGCGCAGTTCACGATTTATTAAAGGTTCTCATTGCAAACTGGGAAGTCACCCTGCCCTAAATCAAACGGTGCATCTTGACTGGGTTCACTCCCAGAGTTTTCCAGATATCTTGATGTCTGGTTCTGAAATGCGGGTCCGCACTCAATGCAAACAAAGCCCTTTTCGTCTGCCTACTTTACTCAACAAATACGAGTGTAAATCTGCTAACACGTCGTAATCTGCCCTCTATGACCCGCTTTCGGCGGACCACAAATTTTAATTTAAGGACACAAAAACATCGATATGAGGGAACAATATGATCAGTTTTGGGCTTGTCTCAATGACATTGCAATGAGTACCTTTAACCCTTTAAAAAAAGGGCATTTTTTTTATCCAATCTGCTGCTGCTCCTGAGAACTCAAAGAGCTCACGGAGTCTGGAGGATGTTTGCTGATGAGACTGAAATCAACTTATTTAATATTTTATCTTTGTTTGGTTTTTTTAGGCAGCAGCACCTATTTTAGCTGCAAAACTTTCTGTTTAAATGTTATTTTTTCCAAAGATTTGATACTACTTTATTTAAAACTAATATAGGGGAATTGTTTCTGGAACAAAGTTTTAACAAAGTGACACTAAGCAGCTTCCATTACGGCAAAACCAGTCTGATCTGTATTTTATCCACATACTGCCAAGGTAGACCAAAAGCTCCTTTTATCTTTTCACCTTAAATTAAAGATTAAAGTTAATTTTTACTGCAGTGAATGGTTTTCTGAATGCTTATTCCTTCTATTCAAACTAAAAATAAATCAAATAAAAAAGCAGCACTTGCCTTGATTTAGACTTTATTTCAAAATCTTGATAAACATGATACTGTTGATCGATCAGGCATGAAGTAATAACCAATACTGTAAGGATAACAAACACCGCTCACTGGGCCAGAAGCCAAGCCTGACGCAGTCAGCGGGACAACGAGTGTTCAGTGACTTTCGACGAAAACAAAAAAACAAGAAAAGCTTAAAAACAGCAGGTTGTGTCGTCAGATCTGCTGACGATCGTCACCAACGAACAAAAGCGGCCAGTTCGGTTGGAGGTTTTGGGTCCGAATGCAGGAGGGAATCGGAATTTTGGTCCCGCAGTCAGAATCCTGACTGCTTCCATCGGCGTTCCGGCTGCAGTGCCGTGGCTTCATGGGAATGTTGAGCTGATATTAACTAACCTCACTGAGACAGTGGTGGGGTAAAACGGACAGAACCAGGGGGGATTCCTCGCAGGAACCGACCTACAGACAGCACCTTTAACAGTCAGAAGGCTTTTACAGTGTTCCAGAGGTCATAAAAACAAAAAAAAAAAACACAGAAACAGGGACACTTCATATTCTACACAATCAGAAAACATCTCAGCAGGACATGACAGGAACATATTTACACCGGCTGCTCATTCAGAACTTTCTGACAATTCATTCTTGGTGAATAAAAAATAAAAATGAGGGCTAAAAATCACAAGTAAACATCCTTTTTTTTCCCCAGCATGTAGACCAACTGGAATTTAATCCAGAACATATACTGCATATTTAGTCCTCCGTTCTTTCGAATTCACAAAACTCCGGAGAGGATCCTTCTCGACAAACCGAGACACTGAGCTCTTTGTGAGTCCTGAGCGAAACATTCAACTGGCTGCATGTTTAGGGGTTCAACAACAACGAACATTTAAAAGTCTAAGTGTGTGCCGCGCCCTGCGTTCAAATGTCTCCGGACCTTTTCCCGAGACCGCCGGGATCAAGTTGTGGTCAGACGGGGAAAACGTTTGCTTCATTTCAACCAATCGGAAACAAAGTTGAGAATGGAGCTCAACAGAACCAGTTAAATGTAACAGTTTATTTGGAAATACTGAAGTGAAATAAGGGCAAAGATGCAAAACTTGAATTACTGACCTTAAAAATAATAAAAAGAAAGGAATTGGAGGCACAAGATTGGCCGAGCAGAGACCGTGCGGATGGAGACACGCCTGCGTTGGCTTCAGTCAAGGGGATTGTTTTTTCTTAATTTCTTTTTTTTTTTTCTGGTGTAAACATCCCTACTCTGCTGCAGAACACATATCAGAGGCGCACGATTCCAACTTTTAGGTTAGGAGGTTTCAGTGTCTGCAGTGTAAGAGTGTAAGACCTTCAGTGGTTTTCTACTTGCGGCTCGAACATCTTCAGGGCGTTCTGAGTGGAAACAGCTGCATCTGCGCTAAGATCCCAAACTGTATTTCAGCATCGATGACACAAAAAACAACAATCATAAAACATGTATGCGATACAAAACTGCAGCATTAGGCTGATGGTGGGTAAAAAGTAATATTTACAATGTTTTTTCTCTTTCTTAGCATTTTAAGACTATCTGCATGCATGATTCTCAAGTCAAAACAATAATCTAAGAGCGTGATCACACAGCTCTGAAACTGATATGGAATGTACGTCCTGCTGGCCGCTAAGGTAAGCTCAAGTCTCTTCATATTAAATTACAGATAAAAATAAATAAAAAGGTGAGGGTGTTGAGTTGGGAGAGCTGCAGCGGCGGTCAACGTTGAGCTGCTCTGACAGAACGAGGAAAAGGAAGGCTCTGACGGAAGCGGCAGCCGAGCGGGATCGAAGAAAGAGAGCCGCTGGTGCGGCTCTGGGATGTCCCGCTCGGCGTGTACGGCCGTTCGCAGACACGCTGACGTCCTGCCGCTCTGACACTAAGACAAAGCCGGGTTTTCTACATGGAACTTTTTCAGAAACGTAGGCAGGCTGAGTTTCCACCTTCCGGCTCCTCCTCGGGTTGTACGAGACGATCTGTAACCAGAGCCGACTACTCCTCCGCTCCGGGCCGTTAGGAGAGGAAGTCCTTCTCCAGCTCGAAGAGGGAGGGCCGCCCCGGGGAGCTCTGGATGCGGCAGAGCGGCACGGTGCAGTCTCGTTTCTGTCCCTCCGCGTCCATGTCGAGCAGGGAGCAGCCGCCCTCCGAGGACAGCACCACGTTCAGGTTTTGAGCCGCCTTCTCCCCGGAGTAGTGGCCCAGGGAGTAGCTCTTGTTGTGGCGCCGCAGCAGCGCCCAGGTTTGAGGCTTGGCCCGGAACGACACGGGCCGCGGCCGCGGGACGGCTTCTCCGCTCGGCGGCTTTTCATCTCGCTGTCTTTCCTGCTTCTTCTGCGTGGCAGGAGGGGGCACAGTGGGCGGGCCGTTGGCTGTGGACAAAGACGCCAGTCAGACAACACGCTGAAAACACGATAAGCTCTCTTCGTCAGGCTTTGTGGTACTCACCGCTGTGGTTGGTGTACTTCTTTCTGCGCAGACGGGTTCCCGTGTTGTGGTTGCTTTGCTCTGGCAGCTGGCTCTGAGTTTGTCCGGGTTTCTGGGTTTCAGCTGCAGGTTTGTGACTCTGCTTGTCCACAGAAGCTGCCCGGCCGGGTCGGGACGGCTCCGTGTGGTGATTATTAACCACATGCTCGGCCTTCGCAGAATCCAACTCCGACACCTCACCCTCCGACTGCAGGAGGCACTTGGTGGAGTGGCACTCCATGATGGCCGACATGGAGACGAGATTGACGGGCTGGGTGGCCGCGTGGTTCGACGATGTCTCTTCTTTGCGGGAGCGACCGCTTGGCGGCGAGGTGCTGCGACGGAACCGAGTGGCGCGCTGAAAGAGCCCCTCCTTTTTCTTCTTCTCCTCTTTCGGGGGCTCGGACTCCTCCCCTGGGGCCGCGTTTTTAATCGCCTCCCTGATGTCGTAACCGAGCACAACAGAAGCCAGCAACGAGCCGCAGCCGTACAGCGCGGCGTCCGTCTTGCGGCGAGCTGACGCTCTTTTCAAGCTATTGGTGGGGGTTAGCTGTGGGGTGGTCGAGGTGGAGGAGGTGGATGTGGTGGTGCAGGGGTCATCTGGAGTCTCTGGCGGGCCGCCCGGACTTCCTGCGAGGACCCCAGCATCTCCCAGTCCGTTGTTTCCGCCAGAGCTCAGAGGCTGCTGCTCGTCCCTCCACAGAGGTAGATCGATGTACACCTGGTTGGGGAACTTCAGCTGCTTTGGTTTGGAGCTGCTGTCGGGACTTTCCTGGGAGAAGCCGTCATCTTTACCCGCTGAAAACACAGAGATTAAACACAGATAACACAAGCCTGAACCGTTCAGGTCAAACATCCAAGTAAATCCAGGAAAAAACAGAGTTCATCGACATTCTCTAGTTCAAAGTTTCACACTTTTCCAGACTTATAGCTAAACCAAAAATCTGAATGCTAACCTACATGACAAAAACACATTCGACACGTCTCAGAGTCGTGTCGTTAACCTGAATATCATAACGATGAACTTTCAGGTCACCTTGTTCAACAAACAGGGCGGCGAGGGGGACAGACTTCTGGGACTTCAGCAGGCTGGTGGACCAGGGGTTGCTGCCGTCGGACAGAGGACGCACCCTGAAAACAAAACGCAGGCGCGTGAAACCAAGGAGCAGGGTGTTTCCACGCAGACGGATGAAAACGGGCAAATATCAAAGCTGAGCCACTTCTCGGACCGGAGCAGAGGTGTGTGTGTGTGGGTGGACATAATTTGCTAAAACAAATTTTTGGTATGTATTTTTTTTTTAATATCCCCACCAGAATAGATGCTGCTGTTGACCGCATGGGGCTCAAGACGTAAAGCGAAACTTGTTTTTTTGAGCGGTTGTGAAGCCACGAGGCTCCTGCAGTCACATCTGAAACACTATATTAGTCGTGTCAAAGATATTATCAGCAGTTGTTACGATATCGGTTCAGAGACAAACTGACTGCTGGGGAAAGGAGACAAACAGGAATCACAGGTGGTGGGACTCAACATGAAGTCTGTGAGTCGGTGGTACCTCTCAGCCGCAGCAGGCCTTTCTTTGCTCTGCACGGAACTGGGGCCCCACGTTCTTCCTTTCTTCTTGATGCCCTTTTTCACGTCGTCGAACTCCTCCGGCCTGAAGAGGGAGCTGCGGCCCCACGTACGGTTGCTCTCGTCTTGAGTGACTGTGAACAACGCAGGGTTCTAGTGTTACTACAGACTCAAACATGCTGCAGACTGTGTGCGAGGAGAGCAGAGCCTTTAAAATCTGATGTGGACATATCGCTGACTGTTAACAGTGACTTCTTTTATGTTCTCTTTTAACTTTAACGTATCGTCACATAAAAGTAGATCGATTCAAGGATATTTCCCACTGGATAAACTTTGTTACCTTCATTACAGACCTGGGCTAAGTAAGATTCAGAGTGACTGTATGATGCTTTCATACAATAAAACTTTACCATTATCTTTTTATATTTACAAATAACCACAAAAGTTATGCGTGAGGCTAAAATCCACCGGATATGTCACAGCAAGAAGGTCCAAAAAGCATTCCTAATAAGCATAAGCATTCCTTCAAGGAGTGATTGTTTTTAATACTGGACCTTAAAGGTGAAGAAAGTTAACTTTGGAAAAGCAGAAAAGACATGGGACGTACAAAACAACTAAAAACAATCAAACATGTAGTAAGATACACATGTTCTTTCCTCTGGATGGAAAAAAAAGTGAAAAATATGATCTCTCATTGTTTGTATGCTACTGGATACAAGTTTGCATCTTTTTTCAAATGCTTTGTTTCATTTAAAACTAACTTTATTTGATTGTGAGAAGTGCAACCAAATCATCCAGCTGAATTTATAGTGTCTCTTAGAGTAAATACATCAACGTTTTTGGCTGCTTTGTGTCTGAACATCTTAACGTCTCATTATTAAACCACCTCCGTCAGCAGCCATACTGGAAATCTCAGCAAGAATCCGCACACGCTGAACATCTCCATCGAGCAGAAATGCACAGGAGGAATTTGCTCCAGTTATTACAAGGGCGTCGGTGCGTGACTAAAGTCTTGTCACTGTTTAAACAACTGGCTGACTGCTTGCAGTTCGGGCTTTTGTTCTCATGGCTCTTGTCATTGTGAAAGATACTGTCTCCATGTTCCGTTCCCATGAAACTCCCAGAGAGCTGATGGGATCGCTTCAATCATTACACGTTTAAATAAGCCCCGTCTGACCTCACAGAGGCAAAGAATGTTCCCTGGAAAAAAAACGGAAACATTCAGACTTGGCAAAAACAAAAAAAACCTTGAAGGAGGAGGAAGAGGGAGTAGGCTGAAGAGAAGCTGAACTTACGCTGAATGGCTCGCAGCCGGGGGATGAGGGTGGGACTGCTGGGAGGAGAGGAGCTGGTGCTGTGAAGGCTGCGCCTCTTGTCCATGGAAGGAGACGCCTGCACGGTGATCTTGTGCTGAAAGTCTGCAGGACGTGACACGAACAGATAAGTTTGTTAGCTTCCTCACAACGAGTAGAACTCAAAATCGCAATCAGGACCGTGCAGCTTGGAGCGAACAAATAAAAACCCCGCTCCCGTCTGCTCACCCGACGGCAGGCTGATGCGGTTTCCGTCCTTCAGCTTAAGGCGGGAGCGTTTGAATTTGCCTTTCCTCTTCTTCACGTTGGGCTTGTCTTTGTTGAGCTGGAAAATGAGGATGTTGAGCTCTCTCTCCAACACGTTGATCTCCCGCTCCGCCAGCTGCTGCTCCCGGCGCTTCAGCAGCTCCTCCTGAGACTTCTGCTGGAGGGCGGCCCGTGTCAGCTCCTCTTCCCTGGAACGCAGCTCCTGCAAAAACAAAACCATGAGGTCTATCCTGTCTGATTCAGAAATTATGGCTTGGATAAACTGAGCATTGAGGATAAGAAAGAGTGTCTTGTTTACATTTGTTCTTGTATAATGATTGTAACGTTATTCTCTTGGGGAACAAGAGAAACGAGCCGCAGACACAGAAAGTCCTTGAAAACTAACTTCTCGAAGATAAGAAGAGGGAGGATTAGATAACTCCAAGTTTGCAACAGGAGATTACTGTCTGTTGTGTTCCAAGGTTGCACAGCCCTGTCTTTTCCCATGGATTACTCCTTTTCTTTATTCCTTTTGGTTTCTCTTTAATTGCTCTGAGCTGAGCAATAATAATAATCCTTGCTGGATGACTTCATTAAAGCAGCTTTACAGTCAAACCCCGTTAGCCACCCACCTACATGCAGATTATTTTTGAGACGTTTGCAGGAAATCTGTTAAATTCAACGAGTAATCCCGTGAAATCGGAAGCGGGAAAAGGTCAGCCGATGCTCAAAGACAATCAGACAAAGCAACAGCTGAGAGTTTGAGTCTGAGGAGCTGTACATTACACATTCACTAAAAAGATGACTGAGCAGAATGAGAAAAATTCATACGTCCTAGATTAACAGGGTAAGAAAAAGCACAAATTAAAACACACTGCTTGGGTGATTCAGTTTACCATTCGTTGGCTGAATCTGTGCTGATCCTGGTGTTTCTTTAAACACTAATTAACCTCAACTTTAAGATAACAGCAGCGACTTACACTGGAAGCAGATTAAGGTTTTAACAAGAGGGGAAGCACCTTCGGCATTAATGACTCGTTTTGTTAAACATGCAATGAGCTTAACTGAAAGTTACCAATTAAGCCTTTTAGTCCCTAAAAAACTGCAGTGATGCATCATGGTTACATACACATAGGTGATTTCCACACTGTGTGAGGCAAAGGGCATGAAAACACGTCTGACACTTCCATCTCTCCCTCTGCATGTCTGCCGTACCTTCTCTTTGGTCCTGAGCTCATCGAACATCTCCTGGATCTCCACCCGCCAGTCGTCCTGCATGCTGTGGAAGGAGTCCTGAGGCATGGTGGCCATCACGGCCTCCTCGATGGCCGACAGCTGCTCCAGGATGCAGGAGAAGGAGGGCCGCACGTGAGGGTCCTGGTCCCAGCATTCTACAGTTCAACGCACAGAATCACACATTAAAAAAAAACAAAACAATGAACTTTCCATCAATTAAGGATGACTTCAAAGACCATAAAGGGGCACAATCAGAAACCTCAAACTTTGTGGCTGAAAGTCTGCATCCAATACTAAAGTAATGCAAGAAGTAACAATTATTTAAAGTTCAATTACTTTTAGGTCCAATGCAGTCAGCACAACCAAACAAAAAACACCAACAATGTATACTTTGTGTTTCATAAATAGTTAGGATTTTTAAATAAATAAACTTTTTATCCAATAAAATAACTTCTGATGACTCAGACTCAATGAATAATTATAGAAATCAGACCAAAAAACAACAGGAATTAAAAGGCGGCGGTCACTTTATTTGACATTTTTTAGGCTATTATTTATAAATCATTCCTATATGACAAGATGTATAAAGTGCAAACATTAATTACAATTTTCTCCTTTTTATGTTCTGCTGAATGATAATTTTATGTCTCTTCTAATGGATCAAACTGCCCAATCAATGTGACTACTACAAACACACTCTTTATACGTTGTCTTGTTGTTTATTGTGCTTCCGTCCTAGCTTAAATTTTACCTTTAAATAACTTTGACTTACTTTATAAATTCAGTGACCATCTAGTTGTGTGTGGGCTGCTGATATGATCTTGAGTGTATGCACGTTGTAATCTGTTTTCCTCTCTTTTAAGTTAAACATAACACACTTAAAGCAAAAAAAAAAAAAAAAAAGAGTTGAACCAGTTAATTTAGCTTTTTGCTGGGATTTGGTTGCAGTTACCTTCCATGAGCTTGGCGAAGGGTTCGGGGCAGGTGGAGGGGATGGGCAGAGTCAACTTATTGACTGCCACACCGTAAGCAACAGCCAGACCGTCAATCCCTCGGTACGGCACCTCTCCGGTTAACAGCTCCCACAGCAGGACGCCATAACTGATGGATGGCACGCACACAATTAAAACCCACAAAGCACTGGCGAGAAATGTCCAGCAGATTTAAAAACAAACAAAAAACAAACATTGGATTCTGCTGATACAGTGGCATTTATCATACCTCCAGACGTCGCTGCCTTTGGAGAAAAGAGAGCACTTGATGACCTCAGGGGCCATCCAAGAATAGGTGCCTGCAGCGGACATTTTTGTGGTTTTGTGCCACTCCCTGGCCAGGCCGAAATCCGTGATCTTCAAGGTCTTTCTCCCAATGTCGTCGTTCTCTATTATTTCAAGTAATAAAACTAAAAAAAAAACCACACACGCACAAAGAAAAGAGCTACATTAAAGTGGGGTTGAGGACAACGTGAAGATTAAGATACTCAGGAAAAAAGGACAGGATTAGGATGAATGTTACACATGAGAGGAGCCAGAGGGGAAAAAAAAGAGAGAGAGAGCAAGAAAGGGAGATTCAAAGAGCAGGAGACAGAAAAAAGCACAAGTGTGCAGGTGAGCAGTGATAGCTGATATTCATGAAAGCCAACAGTAGTATGCAGGTCGTTTATTACTGCAGTAACAGAAGGCTGACAGCAACACAAAGCACCTGTCCTCCGGTCCTAAAAGTCTTCAACACATTAAAGAAAGAAGGAACCCCCTGAATCTGCTGGGAACACAAAGTGAAGCTACGGCCCACTGACGTCCTCTCATAAAGTCAATCAGCACCAATCAAGTGCCGAAAAAGAAACACTTTTTTTTTTTTAAATTGTCCTAAATGTCACTAAATGAGAACAGCCTGTGTGAGATACCAGCATAATTTAACAAAGATGCACAAAAGTTAATGCAATATTCTGAAAACAGGAACATAATTAGTTTGCGTTTTCGAGGCGGTTTAAATCGGATTTTGAACTTCTGCTGTTTGAGGACAAAACACAATAAAACAGATAAACAATAACTCAACAACAGCTTCATATCCGGTTACTCTCGTGTATTAAAAAAAAAACGACTTGCATTCTGCAAAACGCTGCTCTTATTTTTAACCATTTTATAGTTATCAAATGAAAATTAAATAACTTATTCCTTGGCCAGCGCTAACCTTTTTACTTTCATGTAATAGAGCTAAACCTAATAGATTAACTAAACTTAACTGTGCTGTAAATATATATCTGCATGAGCTCGTGCCTTCACAGTTGAATAAGTTGAGAAAGAAGTTTGTACAAAAGCTTCAATTCTTCCCTAAACCACAAAAGGGAAGAATATTTTAGGGCATTAAATCTTTTTGAGGCTATGCAATCGACAGGCAGGTGATCACTGAGAATCAGTGCTCTTTTCACCAGAAATAACCCTTTTTGGTGTCCTAAAACACACCGACATGTTAAATGTCTCTAAAAACAATGTGTTGTCTTTTCCATTAAGTGAGCATCGGCCAAAGAGATTCTTTGATCCTTTTTTTTAAAAAATACACTCAGTGTGTGTTTTCGACCCTTGTTTCTGCCTCTGCCAGGATTTGCTCACATTACCAACTGTTCCATTTCATCTTCTGCACACAGACCTATCGCTTACAGGCAGGTCTACGGAGCAAAAGGCGGCAGAGTGGCTAAGATGGGAGTCGAAATGCTCCTCGAGGTGCTTTTGTTTTAGGATTCGAAGAAAATTAAAGACGCCTGACGCAAACACTTCGTTCCTGAGTGCCTGTGCCACAATAAATGAAAAGTTAAAAATGTCTGCCATCTACAAAGGCGGGTTAACCATTTTTAAGAAGGACCTGGAGATGATTGTGGTTTGTGTTGAAGTCGCTGCCCTCTGTGGGGTTTCCTAACTCACTAGCCTCGAGCCTCACTCCTCCACGTCTCATTTCGGAGTCATTCACAAATATGCACCAACGGAGCACTTGCAATCTCCTTTCAGAACCATGGGAAAGGTTCAGCGAGGGCAGTGAGCTTGGACCGGACATTGTTACCCATCGTGCAGCGAGTGTTTCAACTTGAACCAGATCTGCTGACAGATGTATGAGTGGGCAGCAAAGTAGGACAGCCGCTGCCCTGAAAAAACGCTCAGAAATAGGCTTTGTGATCTTGAGCTGAATGCAGAAAATGAGACAAACACAGCCTGCTTTAAAAATACCCTGAAATGGCATAAAAATAATTAATATTACTAAATCTATGAGCATATTTGAAAACTTTAAAAAAGGAAAACATACTTGGAAATGGCGAATAACTAATATAAACACTGTGAAAAAATGATGAGGGCAGTGATCCTCAGACTCTCTTTGGAGGAAGAAACATTTCCAGGGTTAGGAAATCAGATACGACTGCACTCTCCTGGAACAATAATATAAACTTCTCTATCAACGCCTGAATATTTAAAAATATAAATTAAAGCATGTGCAGGGACTTTTAGAATCATAACAGCTTAATCAAATCTGTGCAAGAAACCCAACAAATCTAAGAGCACAACAGTATCACTGTATTAATGTCTGCAGTGAGTCGGGTTTTTTTATAGAATACAGTTCAGTTTGTACAAAAACCAAAAGTACGCGCAGGTATTTGGCAGAAATGTTGAGTCTCCCCGTGAGTGAGAGCTGATATAATTTCGTCACAGCATCGGTGGCTTTGTGTGCTTTTTACAGATAAAGCAACAGTGAAGATCAGCAGCTGACCTAAACGGTAGCCTTCTCGTTCAGATGTGCCCTCCTCATCCATTACCAGCCTGACAGGTGGTCCCTGAACTGGCGACCCCTCCCTCCAGCTAACAATCACTTCCTCCACGAAAGAAAGACAAACTCATCCCTCATCATCATCACTTCTGTTCAGGTCAAGCACTGGCTAAAGTTTAAGGATTGGAGCCACCCTCCGCGCTGTGCAGCACATCCACAGAGCAGCCGGCTCCACAGTCTCCTGTCGGGGACTTGAAGCCATTTTAACGGAAGCTGCCATGTCTACACACAGACGATGTGGGGCTTCAAGTCCCACCTCGTCCCCCGCACACAGTCATGGTTTTGCGCGACCTTTCTTTTAAACAAAAAAACCAACTATTTACAGCTAAAAGTGTCAGAAATGCGATGCGACTGCAAGACCGAGTTTAAAACAAAGACCACAGCAGGATTATTTGTGTATAACAGAGGAAGAACGAGCAGGATTTGAAGCTTCAAAACTATAAACTATTAGGTCCCCACTGCTCAGTTTGTAAAAGAAAACAAAACTCCAGCTGGACTGGAATTTGCCACCACAAGTCACAAAGATGCCACTTGGTCCTGTATGTTGCCACTGCAGTAGCACAACATCCTTATCTCGCTGCTTTTTACGCTTATAATGGTCCTGCTGGCTGGTTGAAAGGCGATGTGGCAGCCTATCAGGTGTATATTTTCAAATAGCAATAAACAAAGACAGGGGATTTCCCCATTCCCGGTATCCCTCAAACCCACGCCGGCGGTAGGACTGCCTCCACTGCTAGCTTAGAAATGAATAAAGATCAACCTGTTATTCTGCCTTTCATGCCTTACGAACAAAACAGCGAGGTGAAACACAAACACATCCGTCGGCCCTGAAACTCAGCCTCCTTAATCTACATTTTCTCACTCGGGTTTGTCATATTAACCGCGAACAGCTCCTCTGTGGCATAAAACGTAACTTACTAGCTATTCAGTTTAAAGAGTAAACACGTCGATAAACTAGTCTGGTATCTAAAACATACTCTGAAGGGGTGATGGTTAAAATTTCTGTTCACACCAACTATTGTTTCTGTAAGCCTGAAATAGTTTTTAAGCATTATTTTAGGAGGGGTAAGACTCCTGTGGGAAGGCCACTGGTGCAATTACTATCCTCAGGCAAAGAGGGGATCCTCTACCCCGCAACAAAAGGAATTCCATTACAAACAGGTTTCACCAGACCGATGATATGTCCAACTTCCTGTTGTAAAGTCTTCTCTCAGTGATTCCATGGATTCCTCCCAGCAGGCTCCATGGGCCCATAATGACTTCTGACGGGTTAGTTACCCAACCTTGAGGACAAGCGGTCTGGGGATAAACCTGTCTGCGCTGATTGACCTATAGAATATCGCGCCAAATACTTTCTTTGTAGCGCCACGTTACTACAATGTCAGCCCTCTAGAAATCTCTGATAAAAGACCCACCTCCGTGTCTACATGACTCCACGCTGACGTTATGCTATAAAAACGCAACTTTAAACGCCTGCCAGCCATTTTGTTTGTCCAGTCAAACAAAATAACACAATACACAACATAAGCAAGACTTTTTTTTTTAAATCCCAGATATAATTCCAAAACGGTTAAAATAAGTGTCTGCCGACAAAGAGTGTATATTTGGTACACATTATTTCCAGCACACAGATTCAAACTACACACTATTAGTGCAGTAAGGCTTTTAAAAACAATTCCAGTTTTTAAAAATACTTTAGTAGCTAAAAAAAAAGAAAAAGAAAGCACAACTGCTTGACGATTCCTCAGATACAAAGAGTGCAAGCAAACAATAGATTTGCCATGCTTTGCACATAGTTGGGGTCATTTAAAATCGACCAGAAGTGTCTCTTAAAAGGGAAATAAGTGGCGGACTGTGAGATGTCCGCTTGGTCACGGTTTTCTGACGGTCTGTACTGTTCTTTACTCGCGTCTCAGCAGATTAGTTCAGAAGAATTGGCACAGAGGAGGATGGGTTATGCAAATCTTTGAGCTTAACAGTTAGCGACACAGTTGGTAAACTCCTACTTCTCCTTTCAGAGAAGTACCTGTTTTCACACTGGAAATTCAGGTAAATATTAAAGTTAGAGTCTAAATGAGGATTCATCCTTATTTCTGATTCTTTTGACCCTTGGCTTGCCTCTAAAACAGGGGTGTGTAATCCTGGTCCTCGAGGGCCACTATCCTGTACGTTTCACTTGTTTCCCTGCTCCAAGACACCTGATTCAGTGGTTAAATTAGCTCTTCTTGTTCTGCAGAAGCCTGTTAATCACCCGTTGATTCAAATCAGGTGTGTTGGAGCAGAGAAACAAGTAAAACATGCAGGATTGCCCACCCCTGCTCTAAAACATGCTACCTGCCTTCTAACATTTCTACGGTGAACATTTGAAAGTTTGTCTTTTAACACAATTAAACATTGAGAGACATCTATAACCTGTACAAGATGTGGAATCGCTGTACCCATTCCTGCATAAAAGGTGCTTTTTTTTTTCAGGGCATCATGTGGTGGCAACTTAAAAACTATGCAGAAAAAAAAAAAAAAAAGAACAGGAATGAGACGGTCTGGCTTGCTCGTGTTAAAAGTCATGCCCCGACTCAAACCTCCCCCTGAAGGCGAAAGACAAACACTCTGCCTAAAGCAAAGCTTTTACAGCTGAGCTAATACATGAAATCACATGATGGCTTCAGTCTTCAGTGCGTCTCGGCCTCCAAACAAAGACCTGTAGATTTTTAACGCAGGGAAATGGAGTCATGCTAACACACTTGTAGTATTTCTACAAGCTTATTCTTGACTATATCAGCCAGTCAGGAGATTCCTGGAATAATCAATATCTGCAGTATTTATCCACAGGTTGGAACAGAAGGACAGAAACTGTCATCCCTGAATGGGCTAGTACACATACAAAGGAACAATCAGGTTTATGAAAGGGGGCTCCCTTATTTTATTCATAAACATAAGGTGTACATATAAGCTGTTATTCCAAAGGACAATTATAAACATCACAGATGTCCATGCTCTTTTAACCCCAAACGGGACATAACTCCAAGTGTGTACTGCTCTGCATTTCTGATGCTTTTTCTTAGTCCGCATTTTCTCCGTCTTCGGAGAAGTAAATGTGTTGAACGAGACAACAGCTAAGCGCAACTGGAGCTGGAAATGTCCCCGAGGCAGACCCCGCCCTGGGTCCGACTTCCATTTAAATCCCCTTTCCAACGGCGGGTCTTGAAGCAGACCGATACATCATGAAGGAACAGTGGGAAGATCAGAAGCAGAGCTGCTGTCTTCAAAGCAGGTCCCACGCTTCTTCCCATTGTCCCCCTCCAACAAGGTAAGAAGGCAAAAAAAAAACTTTTTGGGAAAACATGAATATATTGTTTCTATTTATTAAATAAAAACATGCTCTAAATGATCCAAAAGACTAAGTGTGTCAGGTAAATGCTCAAAACACCAGGACCAACGACAACTGGGAAAAGTTGTGAAATTTGGTAAAAGAATGGCCTTTAACACTGCCTCTGAAATGTAAAATTAAAACTTACTCCCATTATTGCCAGTGAAGGCCAATGAGCCTATATGCACTTCAAAATAAAATGTGATTTTTGACATGTCTACCAACCACCAGGTGGTTATGTCATGTCAAGGTTTCTGTTTGTGATTCAAGTACAACCTCATTAAGATACAGTCCCTCTGAAATGTCCCCATAAACCATGTTGAGCCTATAAAAAGCTTTTGTTTAAATACACCTTTTATCTGTTTTGAGCTATACAGTTGTGGGGAACAGTGGTTCACCAGATCCAAACCAACTTGTTCAACTTTTTAATCTACTGACGCTCCAAAGAAAATATTTAATTTAGCTTTTCATGGTTACTACAAAAAAAGGAGCTTCCTAACCACAGACTATATACAGCCTTTTCATAATTGTCCTGTCTTAGAGAAGCTGACGTTGAGCTTCCTGTAGTAAACAGAAACAAGGCTGAACACACATTCAGTGGCAGGTCTGTCTCTGCTGCTGGAAATGAGAGTGCCCCCCAGGCATTCTGGCTGATGGGAAAAGGATCAGGGCTAATAGTCGGCTAAATCCATCTATCATGGTCCCATCTCTATGGGCCCCTTTCTCATCTTCTGTCCTCTTCCTCTCCAGGTTTAAGTCTATAAAGGCTTGGCTAACCTACATATATAAAATGTTTAAGGTGAGCACAGAGTGCCGTATGCTATTAAAGCATCCTTCTTTTGTGCTAGAAAGCCACAGACAGGAATGCAGAGGATAGGTTGCGCTTCTCAGCTGTGGGCCCTTTTCCTTTTTCACCCGGCCCCGCAACAATAGGTGCAGTCAGGGAGAGGTCATAAAAAAACACAGTGAAAGCATCTCAACTCCTCCTCTGTCCCCTCTGCCCTTTCTCTTGTCAGAGAAAAGACAGGCAGTAACTGTCTGTGTCACCGGGGGTAATTGTGGAAAGCCGGAGAAATTTGCCTTGAAACACCTATCCAAGCTCTGCAAACAGTTTCGCTTCGACTCTGCTCAGGACAGAAAGAGAACAGGGCAACTTAAAAGTGATATAATGGAAAAAGCAGCCTGTTTATGGGGAATCTTATAGACTTTCTCGCCTGTTGAAAAGTTCATTATGATAGAATTAGAAATCAAATATATAAGAAGTCCGTTGGAACAACAACAACAAAAAAATCAGTCTACTCAATTTTCTATCCAATTACATGTGCAGGGAAACACTTCTGTCATTTTAAAAATGTATTTTTATTACAAAAGAAACAGACATGTCTGATCCACTTATGTTCCAGCAATTAATTTATGCTCAGAGCCATTTATTTTAATTTGTTGCCGCCCAGAATCTAATTATTTTCTACTAATCAGCCGATGAGCCATTTTTGTCAGCTGGTTAATATGAAAAAAGTCAACATTGTGAATGGAAATGTGTGTGTGCCACGAGTTTACACTTTGCTCTGATTGCTTTAACTACCAGGTCAGACAAATGTGACTTTCGGTGGCGCAGTAATTAAGACTGTAAACCTTAAAGCTTGAATCCAAGCGGTACATTCCACTAATGCTTCTTATAAATGAGATGTTGAGGATTGGTTTCTGCGCCTCAATGCTTGGAACATCTTCAGAGTTCTAGAGAAAGATGGGTGTGTTCAGACAAAAAAAAAAGAGCATGAGGACAGCGTGATGGAGCCTAATAATAGCTCCAGATTGATGGCAGAATGCAGCTGCACACGCTCCAAACGGAACTCCATCAGTTTCGGTGGCATTCAAGCACGCATTCCTCGCATACTAACGCTTCAACCACATGCAAAACTCCAGAGTTGATGTAGGTTACTTTTCCTGGCTCGGGGACAAGTTTCAGGGGTTGATTGTGTTTTGCCTTCTTTGCTGGTTTGTCAGTCCTAACTTACAGAAATCTATTTGCACCAACAATACGGAGTGCGAAAAAGGGATGCAACAAATAATGCAAATTAAAAGAACAAGCCCTGAAAAAGCATAAGTTCGAAAATATATTCAGACTTGTAGTGTGTGCATTGCAGCAGACTGACACAACCTTACCATTTGTGAGTTTTTAAAATAGTTAGAAGCCATTTTATCGTATTAAAGGAACATACAAATTTATTAAAAACGTATTTACAAACTCAGATCTGGCTAACGCAGTGCTACGCTAAAGAAATTTCAAATACAACTGCAATAGAGTTTAAGCAGAACAGCAGTAATAGCCAGGTTATGATAAATACATGTTCCACATCAGGCTACGTGAAGCCAAACAATCGCGTTGGATGTTCTTTAGCTAGTGTTGATCTCTTTAAAAGTTCAAAACTAAACTTGTGGCGCAAAATATCAATCAGTAAGTTGGGGAAAATGGAACAGAGGGTGGGGGGAACAGGAGAATAATAACAAAGTAAGAAGAAAACCCCCTCGGTTTGCCACCATAAAAGAGTACTGCTCCTCTCTGGGAGATTAAATATGAACAGAACAAAACAAAACGAGGGCTTTGAGACCCTCCGAGTCCTAGCCATTCTTCTGGCCACAGTAGCCTAGCAACCGCTGCTTGACCAGTCCATTGTGTAAACGTATGTTAAGCTTTTATCCCTCATTAGCAACATTCCTCCCTGCAGGCTGGGATTTTACAGATTAGGTTGAAAAACACAAAAGAGATTGGACAAATCTCGCTGACTTCCAACATATTACTTTACAGGCTAATCATTGATCAAATAGCTGTATGCTCGTCTGTGAGGAGCATGTGTACACTGCGAGTTGATAAATGACAGGGAAAGTAGCTGGAGAAGCTCCGTCCTACATCTGTGCGGGAGGACCTGTCTATCTCTTGGTTTGCAATGAAAGAAACAAAAAAGACAGATACAGCCACATGACTAGAGATTATAAAAAATAACAGATTGTTAATTAACAGACGCTTCTTATAGGGTATCTATTCCTTTAACCCCCCGTGGAGATAATTCGCTCTCTTTTTATGCTGTTTCGTTAAGACTATTGCACATGAAAGCCAAAACAAACGGACAACAGACCCACAGCGGCAGATGCAACAACTTCTCTAAGCGGCACCACTCTGTTTTTCCCGAAACTGGGAAAACAACTCGACACACCGCAGGGTGCCATTTCCATGTTTCTGTGTAAGAAAACGGCCTTTTGTGAGCTCACTGTCCTGGTTCTATAAGCGAACACATACAGCTTCTTTCACTTCAGTGCACATTATTTAAAAAAAAAAAAACATCACTCATTTTAAAGTCCACTGCTTTGCTTTCTCCGGGTCACAGAAAGGTGGCAAGACAAACACAATGACCGGTGTTAGCAGCACCGGGCTCGTTCGGGGGAGTCTGTTTGTGTATGTTAACCTAACATCCGATTAGCTTCAACAGTCTAAGCAGGAGTTAAATCCTTTCGCTCCATCTGTCCCACGCTTAAGCCCAAAATTTTCATCTTAAACACGACAACTTTTAGCACCGGACTCTTCAACATCCCGTTATTACATTTCATCAAAGGGATTAAAAGGCAAAACTGTCCCAAGAGACAATTAAGACTACTGGAAATCAGTTTTATGCCTGCATTTTAAATGTACCAGTAGCAACTTTGAGTATATTCAAAATGCTTTATGAATTTAAGATTTGTTGACAAGATTTCATACGCATTTATTTTGAGGGAATTAAAAGTGTAAACTAAATTTGTCAACGGCTGCCAATTACCACATACGTACAGCCAAAGTGACTGAAAACAGCTCAACAATGGCGACATCCATGGAAGTCTCGTTTGGGATCGAGAAGTCTTGAAATTCTGATGTACTGGGATGTATTAATGCTCTGATTTGTTGTGTAAAGTATGCAGATAAAGGTGTTTTGTTTACATTGAGTGCAGACCCGAATTTCAGCATTGCATCTGAAAAAACTACAGGAGTAAACTCTCAAACTGCACTGTTTGACATATTGTTTGCAATGAGTACCTTTAAAAACAAATACAGGTCTGACTAAAACAACTTTTTGGTGCCCAGGTCAGTTCAATGCAACTCTAATTCCTGTCAAATCGTCTGGTATATGTACATTTCACAAGTTTTGCCCCGACATTCACACATCAACTTTCACAGCTGGAGCTAAATACGACATCAGCGCGCCAGAGCTGCTCTCCACATGGCCCCCGGCTGGTAGGAGTCCTCTGATCACAAAGGAGAGAAATGGTGTTTGGCCTCATATTACACACATAAACACACCTGAGTTGGGAGTGAGGAGCCTGTGTCAGTGTGTGTGTGTGTGTGTCAGTGTGTGTGTGACTCTTTATCTCACCGAGTCATTTCCATTCATTATTCAGACCTGGGAAACCAAAGTTTGGTGGCCTGTTGTCGATTACCAGAACTGACTCATCGGGCCCGCTGCTCCGTGTGTGAGCCCGGTGTGTCAAACTATCAAACGCGTTTAGGTTTCACAGACATAATTGCCCGCGTACATTAAAAAAGGACATTCCTTTCTCTGTAACATTTGACTTCGCCGAACGTTATAAATCGTCTGCGTAACCTATTGGCTGTGTCTGTTTGAGCACATGGCCCGGCAGTGTGGACACAGCGTGTCTGGTTATGTGTTCAGTAAATCACTGACTTTATTTGAACAGGATTCAAGCTTTTGGTGGAGAGAGGGGGGCTGGGAAGGTGTGTGTGTTTTAAAGCCTGATGTGTGTGTATGTGTGTGTGGAGAGGGGGGGTTAAAGTGCAGGGAAAGTGGCCCAGCTGGGCAAACTCTTCACCTTATTTCACATCCTCTCGGTGCCATCCCCCACCCAGCAACATGCTGGCAATGTGGTGAAACACATATGAATTATGGGATTTCTGCAGGCTTTGTTTAATGCTGTAATAACAATGGGGTTATCCTAATATTACCCTGAGGCATTCCTTCAAAAACCTTTCCCAAGCCCATGTTTCATCACTTAAATCATTAATAATTAATCAGTGTGGAGTTGCCAAACTTACCTGTGAGGTTAAAGACATGGATTAGTTATAAATAACTGGGAAACTTCAACTTTAAGGCATGCTGCAGAACTTTGCTTACTGTTGCTAGACTTCAGGTCCCGGTGGATTATGGGCACCACGGCCTCCTCGTGCAGATAGTGCATCCCGCGCGCGATCTGCACGGCCCAGTTGACCAGGATGTGTGGAGGGATGCGCCTCCCGGTCAGGGCCCGGTTCAGGGTCCCGCCTCGGGCGTACTCCATGACCAGGCACAGGTTGGGCTCCTCCAGGCACACCCCCTCCAGCTTGATGATGTTGGGATGCTGCAGCATGGAGAACAGCTTCGCCTCCTGCTTCACGCCGGCGGCGGTGGCCGTAATGTCCTCGTCCGGGTCCTGCCGGGCCGCTTTCACCGCGACTTCCTGGTCCTTCCACGTCCCGCGGTACACCTTGCCGAAGCCACCCACGCCTATGATCTCCTCCAGAACCAGTTCGCCGAAGGGGATCTGCGTGGGCGAGGCGGGGACGCGCTCCGGCACCCCGACCGACCCGCTGGCGGCGGGCAGGCGGTAGATGGCGGGCTGGTAGGTGACATAATTGGAGGGGAAAATCCCGACCCGGTGGTTGAGCTTGCCCGTCCACCATCCCTCGTCCCCGGAGATTGCGGCGTCCTTGGACAGAACCTCGACGACGTCCCCTCGCCTGAGGCTGAGCTCGTCCTCGCCGCTCGCCTCGTAGTCGTAAGCGGCCGTCCACAGGGAGCGAGTGGGGCACAGCGGGGCGGAGTGAGCGCAGCCCCGGACCGCCGGGTGCTCCGTCCAGGCATGTTCCCCGGTCTCTCCCCCGCCCGGCCGCCCTTCACCGTTTGGGGAAGCGGCCTGCGAGACATCCATTTCTCGGTGGCCGTGGCGGCACCATAGGGTGCACGGCTTATAGGACAAAAGTTAAACTTTAAAACGGAACGTAGCTTTGTGAAATCTTCATCATCGTTGTGCCGCCGTCACATTTGAGCCACTGTCCGCTGAAAAGAGAGGGGTGCTCCCTGCGAAGCTAGCCTTGAACTGTGTCCAAAGTCCCGGGAGAGACAGGGTGCCTACGAGTCTGCGTCCACGTCCTCACTCCGGTACGAGCGCGAGGGTCAACGAGCAGCTAGCGAGGCTAGCCACGACACGGCTTCGCTTCACAGGCTGATGCATAAGCAGGGACAGAAAGTTTCAAACTATCCTCCTCCGAGAGGCGGTTTATTTATTTCACACGAAACAAAGCAACTTTTCCTCCCACCTGCCTAGGAGCTACAGGGAGCCGGCTCGAGTTTGCGCTTTTCTGCCGATGGGGCGAAGTTAGAAAGTTTCCGCAGGTGTCCGAGAGGTGCACCTGCCCCGTCCCGCTCCGATAAAACGCGCAGAGCCTCCGTGGGGCTGGTTTCCCTGCCGAACTCGCCGGAACGGAGCATGTAGGAACCGAATTGCGAAACGCAAAGACCCGCCTGGTCGTTCGTGGACTTTAAACAAAAGTTTCGACAGCATTCCAGACTTCTGGCTAGCGGGTTAGCTTAGCATAGGTCAGCCCGTTTACTGGGGGAGCCGCTCTTCCTTAAAGATCGCTTATTCCAAAGTTTATCTCTCCTCCTAAAAAAAGAGAAAATAAGAAGAACAGCCAACAGTTGAGGGGCGAGAAAGCGGACGACTAAGACAAACTGTAACGCATCAATGCGTTTATGAAAAACGTAAAACAAATAAATGAAGTTTCATCAAAACAAGTCCCCTCCTACAACGCTGCTAACGCCAAGCGGAGTCGGTCGCAGCAACTGGCTGGACATTGGGACGCCGCTGCAGCTCCGAGCTGGCAGTACTGCTCTGTGATTGGTGGACTGCGCGTCACGTGACCCGAGCAGCAGTTGGTGGGGGGAGGGGGAAGGGCGAAGGAGGAGCCAGTGTAGGAATGCGTGAAGAGAGCGCGCTTTCAGGGAAATTATGGGAAAAGTATGGAGACCTGCAAGTGCCAAGAGAGGAAAAAAAAATCTAGCGCCTTTAAAAATCAAAGTTACAAAGTGCATTACATCAGATAAAAGACAAGAAAAACAGATATAAAATCTGAATAAACATTGCAACAAGCAAAAGCTTTAGAATATTATTGTCCTTCGCAACTTTAACTGCCCAAATACAAACAAACAGTTTATTAAACGCTAGACAAAAGAAGAACAGACACTCACATTATGTTCACACTGCAAATCTTGATGCTCAATTCCAAATTTTTGTTGTTGCTGAGATCCAAATTTTTTGTGTGGTTGTTCACGTTACAATTTAAATGCAACCACCTTTAGACTCCGGTGTGAACAGTCTTCAGCCCTGAAGTAGGCCAAATGTGCAGAAGATGTCGCTCGCAGCACGTTGTGTTCATAGACATGCTACACATGTTAACGTGTGTTTCAGTTCTGCAATTGGAGCTGACTAATTTATTATTCGCCATGCTTGTTTCATCCCGAGTTTGCATTTAATCTTCCCGTCCACTCCAGCACCGAATTGCGCAGAATTGGAGAGAAATAAACACAAGTATTGATCGCATCAGGCTGGTATCAATACGATCCAACACCAATGTAGGGGTAGATTCTCCAAAGCAATTACTCTTCTGTTCTATAGCTGAAGACATTTTGCTTACCAGCTTTGTGACCTTAAAGGTGAAATGAAATAAAATATAAAAATAATGTATTTTCATAATTTTCTTTTTAGTTAAATATCATCATAAAACACTCACTGGTTCATTTCTCTGATTTAAAATGTTAACGACTTGTTTATAGATTTTTTTGTGTGTCAAAATCCCAAAGTGGGGTGATTGTGTGGGCGGAGTTACCTCCTTGGTTGGTAACGTAGAAGGAGGCGGAGCCAGCTGTGGCAGACCGCTGTAGGACACTGAGGAGGTTACTGTCAGTGTTGATCATTGAAAATGTAAGCAGAAGAAGAAGCAAGTTTTGTTAACAAGAGTACCGGTTTGAAAACACGTTTGGTTTTTTAATGTGATGCTGTTGGGAACACGAGTCCCACATTTCACAAGGGGAACCCTGAAGCTTTACAACAATACCACACATTCTTCAAGGAGTTTCCCATCCAGACCGTTAGAGGCTGCACGTGCTGGTCAGATGGCAGATGCTGGTCTGTCAGTGGGTGATGGTGGTTCTTCTATTGAAGGTTTGTATTTCAGGCAGTCCTCTTCTGAACGTTAACTCCACAGTCAGTTGCCAGACTTTGGGTTGTAACTTTCACCAGGAGCTAAACTAACCACATCCATCAAACTTTCTTGTGACACAGCTGTTGTTGTGGGTTTGTTTACACAATTAATTGCAACAAACTGAACCATACCCCCCACCCACCCCACACTATCCGTATTTGCTATTTACTGCCTTGTTGGCGTTCCTGTGTTTGACACAGAATATGTCACAACTTCTTAGTGAACACTGAAATCGCAGAAGAGACCCAAGTAATTCTTTGAATCTTTAATTATTATTTTCAATTCAAGCAATTTTTAAAAAATGCGAGACCCTGAAAACAAGCACCTTTTATGACTTTCTTTTGTTTTATGATAGCTTCAAAACACTTTTCATTTCACCTTTAACACCTTCTAATGCCGCTTTGAGAGGAATACCATCCCCCACCACTCTGTTCACCCCCCCCCCCC
>NC_051451.1:18946542-18980654 GCF_001649575.2 Kryptolebias marmoratus | reverse complement strand
CCCCCCCCCCCTCAACACCTCCAGGTCTCTCCTTTCAGCAGACTCCACCCCAGCACCTACACCCACTTCAAAACCCCCCATCCATCCCATCTATTAGAGTCCAGGAGAGGTATGCTCAGTCAGAACCCCCCACAGAGCTGTGGGACCTGACTGTTCGTCACTGTCCACTCTGAAGCGTCGTTCAGATCAATTGTCTCCTGTCTTCAATGTGTCGCTGGAGACATGACATGCCAGCTTGTTTCAAGGCCTCAACCATCATACAGGTCCCCGAGAAACCAGAGACCTCAGGGCTGAACGACTTCAGACCCATCATCCGGACCTCTGTAGTGATGAACGTCTGCTGCTGTCCCACCTCAAAGACATCACAAACGCTAAACTGTGATGTCTACTAGACTAAGTGTCTCTGCCTTCTTTCATTGTTGGAGACTGAAGCCAGTAGGACTTAGATCATGGGAGCTGCCATGTTGTTTTTTTGGGGTCTGTGCACTAGAGATGTGGGGCTCTAAGTCCCACCTGCTCCCCTGCATACAATTATGGTGGACATCTCCTCTTCTTTAAAGCATGAAACAACTAATTGCAGCTAAGTGTATCAGAGAAATGAATATTTGAACAGCAGCAAGGTAAGAACTATGTGAATCAACAAGGGTTAAAATGATCTAAAAAGTATTTTTATATTTTATCAGAACAATGTCCTGTTTGTTTGAAGGGGAGGAGGTTGGACCATAAACTTGTCCTGGAAATGGGGACGCTAGTCCAGTTTGGGCTTTAATTTCCAGAATCCCATAGTATTTCTACATAGGGATGGTAGTCTCACGCTGTTAAAAATAAATAATAATAATAATTTAAAAATGGCCCTAATCTCTTTCTCGTCTCTAAAGTGTATTGCAGTAGATTAAATCATAAATCTATAGGGCCAAGGTGGGTAGAAAGTAGGCGACGAAACAAACTAGAGTTGTGGAAGTATGCATGCAAAAACAGGCCATAAATTTTAGAACGTGGCCGCGCGGCAGCCTGGTCACGAGCACCCAGAATTCAGTGAGACTGCAACGGAAAATTCGACTATTTTCTTGCAATTTTCAGTTACCATTTATAGTTTCCTACAGCCGGAGCCAAATGAGATGCTGACTTATCTATTATTAGTTTGATACCACTTGCTGGGCTCCATAGAAAATGGACCTTAAAACACACACACTTGCACACACAGGGACAATGTTACCCAAAACAGCAATGACTTTAAACTATAATGACTACTTTTTGCATTTCTAATAAATAAAAATAAATAAATGAAGCCCCCATGCCTGTATGCATGCATGCACTATGTGGTTTGACACACGTGACTTTCTCTTCGAACCGCTTGGCTCGTGAGCAGGGAAGGCGGGACTTATCGTAGGAAAGGGACAGAGAGGAGGAGGAGGAGGAGGACGGAAGGAAGGGGGCTGTCAGAGCTGCGCATCTGTACGATCCGAGGCGAGGAGAGGAGAGACGACCAGGTCAGGATGAGGACTCTGGCGGCAGCGATGCATGATCCGAGATCCGGACGGGAGGAGACACCCGAAGCGCCGAGGTGGACCGATGAGGCGTGAAGGAGAGGGCTCCAACATGGAGGCGTAGCGACAGCAGCACACGTTAGAGGAGAGACCCATTGTAGCCCTGCATCATCCTCATCATCACCACCACCACCATCAGCATCCGTCCAACCTGAGCGGAGAGGAGGAAGAGGAGGAGGTGGAGGAGGAGGCAGAGATGGGCTCCCAGGTTGTGCAGACCCTGCGTCAGGGAGTCTGGGCATCTCTGACCGGGGGATGGTACCACGACCCGGACCAGAACAAATTCAACAACTGCTGCCACCTCTATCTGTGGATATTTCTCCTGATGCTGCCCTTGTCTCTCCATCTGGTGAGTTTTTTTTTTCCTCTCCACGGAGGAACGTGACGTTCAAGGCCGCGGAGGTGCTGGGAGGTGCACAGATCGCATCGCACTCGCGCGCACTATGAACAAATAGCACATTTACAGGAATCCGACAGCACTCTGATGTGGCTGCTGCGTTTAGAGGAAGAAAACAACAGAAAAACACAAACTGGAGCCCTGTCGCAGCAGTTTCGCTTGCCTGCAGAGAAGGAGCGCATGGCTGCTCTGGAGGCAGAGAGCATCAAACTGGGGGTTAATCTGCATCCCTTCCAGGGATCATGTGGGAACTGAATCCGCTGGCTTCCTGACTTTTCGACCAAACTTTGACTGAACACTAAAGCCCAGCTCCAGCTTTGATGCAGACATGAATTAAAGCTTTAGTCCAGATGCAGCAGATGTGACACTACAGGCTGTGGCTCCTGTGTTTTTAGAACTAATCCAGCCTGAATCAAAGTCATAGTCATAGTCATAGTCAAAGTCAAAGTCATAGAGCAGGCTTCACCTAAAAATTCAGCAAATATAAGCAGGTTTTTAAAACCTATCAAAGAATCGTTAGCTGTAATTTGTATTTCCTTGTTTTTTAATTGCTAATCATGAATATATATATATATATATATATATATATATATATATATATATATATATATATATTATAAATGATCTTTTAATGACAGCCATGTCAGTTTTCTTCTTTCATCATATTGTTTTTTCTTTCTGTGGCTGGCAGCTTCTCTTTGCAGACAGAAGCAAAGTGAAACTGTGAGTCAGACACAGGGATTACCATAAATTCCAGAAAAGCCTGCTGCCTAAAATGAATTACCACAAATGCAGTAAGACCTGCGCAGCCCAAAGTGAATTCCCATTAATTAGAGAACAGCTACATCGCTTAAAATGAATTGCCATAGTTTTTGCTAGAAAAGTTGGGAAGCCTAAACAAAATTACTGTAAATACAGTAAAATATGTGCAACGGATAGATAGATAGATAGATAGATAGATAGATAGATAGATAGATAGATAGATAGATAGATAGATAGATAGATAGATAGATAGATAGATAGATACCATCAGGATGTGCGAGTGAAACCATTTTACCCTCATATTGTTTTATTTATGATGACTTGAGTCTTTGTGCAAAGATGCAAACTGTACAAAATTTCAAGGAGAGACTCTTTCTTTCACAGTAATATTACCAGGCTGTAAATTTGCACCTTCAACCATCTCAAAACAACCAAAATTCTGTCCAGAAAAGTCTGCCTCATGTATCAGCTCGATGCAGATGCTTTGTTTGTAATCCTCCAGCTCTTTGCTCTGAGCCGTCTCCTCTTTCTGGGATCAGTAAACGTCAATAATCCCACCAATGATCAAATCAGATCCTAAGGTTTGCCGAGGCTGTAACATGCACTGGTGGTTATGTGACCCAGTGAATGCAAAGAAATGACTTGAGTCTAATTAAACCTTTTTACGTCTCTCTCCTCCCCTCCCCCACAGGCCCTGCCTCCTACCACCATGGCTCTAAGCATCTACTGCACTTCCATCACTGTCTTCTTCATCCTCATCAAGATGGCCAACTATCGGCTGCACCTGATGTTCGATGAGGGCGAAGTGGTGGTCCGCAGCCTGTCCGACCTCAGCAAGGCCCAGGAGAAGAAGAGTAATGCCTCGGACTCCTGCTTGCCAGCCAGCATCAGGTAAAGATGCTTTTGATTCTTAAAAAAAAACACACACACAAAAAGCACTGAGAAAGATCAATCAGAAGTGCCAAAAATCTGCATTTATCTTTAACAAAAGGGTCGTTTTGCTCCAGCTAATGCTCTGCAGGCTGGTCATTGTGAAATCTAGGCCAGAGGGCTAAATCCCTAAAGATACGACTTAATTATTAACACAAAAAGTACATTTTGGGCTCAGAACTCATTCTAGATGAAATGCTAACACCAAGTCCCTCTTTTAGCCTTTACGTTCCCTCTTTGTTTTTATTTTTTCAGATTGATTTCATGATCAAGTGTCTCAGAGTGGGTTACAGATTCTTAGCTTCATTTCAGAAGTCTCCCTTCATCCTTGTTGAATGAGCAAACTAATGTCAGTGACTTTTAGTCAATCTAATCGCTGTAACACACTGTGCAGAGATGAAAGAGAAAACCCATCACTTCCTGTTCTTTGTGTGACTGTGTTTCAGAAACAAACCTGCTTCATCCTCTGTATAAGTTTGCTTATTTTAGTAATAAAGACCTAAAACGCTGGGAAGAAGGAGCATGTGATTCCCTTTGAAAGTGAAGTACAGATAGACGAACTCCCACCTGACTCGGTGTCGTCACGGCTTCATTTCTCTCCCTCCGTCTCTCGTTGTTGTCTAACAGAAAGAGCAGCACTGTGCCTGACAGTGTTGCCATGACAACGCTGGCTCGAAAGCGTCCCAGCCCAGTGATCCAGGTGACGGTTAAACAGACTGAAACTGACCCGGGACTGATAGGGGTGGTACGTGAAGATGAATATTATACAGACACATTGCTGACCTCTTTAAGTCCCACACTGAAATTGTTTTTTGTGTTTCTCCTTACAGGACTGCTCAAAGTCAGAGGAGGTGAAAGCTGCAGAAGGTGATGCTGATTTTTCTTTAATTTTGAACATAACCCAAAAAAACGGCTTGGATAAATAGAAAACACAACCAACGTAGATGATTCCATTCTGCATATGGGACTTAATATTGCTGAATCATGGGCATCTCTTTGCAAGACGTTTCAACTAAACTGAATTATTACCATTTTCTCTCAGTGACTCATTCCTTTCTCATTACATTACTTGTGCTACAGCATCAAAATGACACACAATCTGTCATCCTTCATTTTCATTTGGAACCTAAACTAATTTAAGTAAAGAAACACAAAACTTTAACACTGAAATGTCTACTCCCAGTCAAAAAATTTGAACAATGGTGTAGGACAACACAGAAAACAGAAGACGGATTGTACCATTTGGATGAACAATGTAATCAGTTTTCTAGTTATATTTTAATCTAGGGGTTCATTTTGGTTGCTGTTACCAAGATAATAAACATGCAACCGTGTATCCCATAATATCCCATAGTTAGCAGATATTTGGATCTGAAAAAAAAAGGTTGATGCATCACAATTTGACTTTCAGGCTGTTAAGCCGTGCTAAGTTTGATTCGTACCAGCTGATTATTTCAAGAAAATAAAAATTTAGGAGCATTTCAGAAGCCCATTAAATGATCTATGAGCTGAAGGTATCTTGATTCACAGGGAGAAACATCTTCACCGATCTCCTATAGTTCTATCATAAAACCAAACTGCACCCAAAACAGGAACAAAAGGGTTTGTTCTGCGTCAGAGAGTGGAATCATTTATGCAGACGACACTTGCTATTATTTGCAGGAGCATTGCGGTCATTCTGATAGAAACATGCATAAACAGTACACACAGTATTGTTTAGAAAGATGCTTTCTGTTAAAAATATCCTGGATCAAAAAAAAAAATATGTTAAAAGACCTGTAGTGCAACACTTTTCAAACCATCAACTTTCTTTTCTGCAAACACTGATGCAGCAGAAAACTTGCAACCTACAAGTTAATCTGCCAACAAGTGATTAATATGGATGATTAAACAAAGCAAAGTCAGCTGCTTTTAAAAAGAAGTGACTAGTGCAATGCATCAGGTGTGTTTGTACAAATTTTAATAGTTAATAACCTCTGCCTTCTGTGCCCTAATTATATGAGAAGTTATGGTTTAATAATGTGTGTCACTGCAGTTTATCAAACAACAGTATTTTCAAAGAAGGGCTTTTTGGATTAAAGAGATTACAGTATGAGTCAAATAACCCAAATAAAATCAAGGTTTTCTTTTCACTTCAGGACAGAGTGCGATTGCTGCAGAAGAAAAACCCGCGGCAGGAAGTCCGAAGCCAAACCCTGTTTCTCCAGGTGATCTCTCCAGCCCCAATCCAGAGCAGGACACCCCGTTGCTGCAGGCCCAGCAGAGGACCCCGTCCTGGGCTGAAAAGGACAACGTGCGTCCCAGGTCTGACACAGAGACGGGGAAGGTACACACAGATGTAACTGAAACTGGAGCTGTGACAGAAGGAGTGAACACCGAGACGTCTCCCATGAGGAAAAATGGAGATGGATCAGAGGAGGGGAGGACATCGGACAAAGACCTCGAACTGGAGAGAACAGAGGAGACGGAGTTTGTGAATAAAGAGGCTGAGGACCGGGAGACAGCTGATGAAGGGTTGCCACCTTCCAAAGGGAGCGGAGATGAGAGTGAGGAGGGGAGTGAGGGGGCAAAAGAGCCCTCGGATACCAACAACTCACTGGAGACCCCAAAAGACGACCAGGATGAGTTCATTGACGTCCCAGAGTCTCCGGAACAGGTGAGCTCTGCAGACATACAAGAGCCGCATGTTGTGACATTTAACAGTGAACTTTGTTGGAATTATTTGTACATTCTGGACAGGAGTCTATCCTTCTCTCTTCTACCATGTTTCAGCCTAATCTGATGGAGGAGACATACTGTTCTGATGAGATTGAGGTGGTTCTGGTTGATACCTGCACTCCGGGTCCTACGTCTGCCCACCTGGACGACAGCGACACGGTCAAGATCATAATTACAATGAGCTGCGACCCTCAGACAGCTGCCCAGCTGGAGGAGCGGGTCAAGCAGAGCCTCCTGGAGAACGTACAGGTCAGAAAGGAAAAAAACGTCCAACGTTTGTTGTTAGTATCTGTGGTTAAATCCATGTGACGCAGCAAAAACTGCAGCCCTGAAAGACTTTCCTGAAATCTGTTGAAGAATGGATTATTAACTGAATTGTCGAAGTTGAAATAGTAAGCAGAACAGGCGCTAAAATGAGCAAAACAGGTGCTAAAAGTTAAAATGAGCAAACCCTAAGCCATCAGCTACCATGAGTAAATAAATGCTAAAATTAGCAAAACAGAAGCTGAAAGCTAAACGTAGCAAAACGGTTGCTAACAAATAAAATTAGCAAAACATTAGCTCAGAGCTAGATGTAGCAGAACCATAGATAAGAGCTAAAATTAGCAAGGCAGTCTCTAAAAGCTAAAAGGAGTATAAGAAGACAAAAAACAGAGCAGGTAAGCTGCAGAAATTTTCAGGGAACAATGTTTTTGAAGGAACTGAAGAGGTCTCAAAGGGGAACAATTTTGTTAATAAAGGTAAATAATTCAAAAAGTGCCATGATGTACTATTACCACTTAACCCAAACATCCTGATACATGAATGTTCAAAGTAGCACAAAGCAGAAGTGTTTTGATTGCAAATGGGAAAAGCTAAAACCAAGAAAACTGTGTGAGTGCTGAATTCACACAATAATAAATGATCCGATTTGCTCATCAGCTTAGAGAAAGTTTTTATTTTATTTTCATTAAGTTAAAGCCATTTTTATGTTCACTAAGGTCGATTAGCAATCATAAGTTTGAGTTGACTCCAAAAGTTAATCTCTTGTAGCTGTGCATCAAATGATTACTTTCAGAGAATTCCAATAAAATCCGTTTAGGGGTTGGTAAGGTATTTTGCTAACATGACATACTAACAATCATTGCTTTCACTTTCAGAGGCGGGGATAAAAATCTGTAAGGCTCACAAACTTTCGAGCACAGCACTGTAATACTCTCCTGCTTGAAGCTAAATGTCAAATCTCAGCGTGTTTTTGTTGTTACTTCTTGGCTGATAAGAGATCAACTGTGTACTGAGTTGGGAATTTCCTTTTTTTGGCAGTGGATGAGCAAAAACAAGCCATGTTTATAAGAATACTAGAAGCTTTTTTAATGCACCCTGTACGTCTCCAGATTTAAATAGTTTGAGGCGCTTCATTTGAGGGTGTGTGTGTGACATGTCTTTGTGTGTCCTGGAAGGCTCAGAAAGACGCGGGGGAATGTCACATCAAGATCCCCATCATCACCTTCGACTCCCCTGAGGAGGAGAAGCAGAAGCAGGAGGACGGAGAGGAAGCGAGCGGCTCGGAGAAGGAGGACACACCCAAACATCAGCAGACCACAAGCCAGAGTGAAGAGTTTCACTTATGTAGGGAAACGAGCAGTCCTGAGTCCTCCACGCTGCTGGAGCACCCGGATCCTGAGCAGGAGCGACACGGACTGCAGACGGACAGCACACCGAGTCCACAGCTGACAAATGACAACAGCTCATCGGGCATCGACGTCCACTCCCACCCTGACGATACCGACCCTCTGGATCCAAACGTAGACTCACAAGGATTCCTGCGTCTGCCACCAGCCGTGGGCCGCTACGGACCGGGCGGAAGGACCCACATCCGAGGACTAAGCATGGACAGCGGGAAAGATCTACTCTCAGAGCGATCACACAACACGGTACGTTCATTCCTGCTTCAGTCTTTGTTCTTGTAAACACCATCATGTGTAAAACGCGCTCACAAATATTTTATTTTATTTTTTTACATTTTATCAGGCCACTATGACCAGTTCCAAATCCGATCTGGAGGCCAAAGAGGGACAGATTCCCAATGAATCCAACTTCTTGGAGTTTGTTTCCTTGTTAGGGTCCCTCAGTTTGAGAGGGGGAGGTGGCAGCACACAGGAAGAGGAGAAGAAAGGCAGCAAAGAGAAACTGGATGCTGAGGAGGAAGGTTCATTCATCTTCTTTACCTAAACACGTAAAAGATAGAGCTGCAGATGTTTGCATGAGTAAAGTGTCAGCTTTGGTTTATTAATAATGGTTTTGCTCTCAGTGTTTGACCAATAAGGCATCTAAAGACAAATACCTTTGGTGACAAGATCTTACAGTTTCATAGATCATAACAATTTATTTATTTGTGTGAAAGCTATATATAAAGTATATTAAATCACACATTTAAAATGCAATTAAAACCACACAGTAAGTATAAAATATCAAATAACATTAAATCTAATGACATAGTTCAAGATAACCTGTTTTATGGTTGATTTCATAGTTCATACCTGGACAGACAGATCATGTCCTCTAAGTCCTATATATGAAAGTTTTATAAATAACCGACTCTAAACCATGCACGAATTTGCACACTTTGATCAAATCACCCCTAATTCTTCTATTTTCTAACGTTATTAAACCGATTCTGTAATTCATTTACTAGCTTTTTTGCTTCTGTCTCTCTCGCTCTAATTAAGGTTATTATATTATTTAAACCTAGATTTTTTTTTCCCTATTAGTCATCTCCAATGGTTGAAAAAATACAGCTTCACTACTTCAAATCACTACTTGGCTGTAAATTACTATAGTAAAGGCCAAAATGGTAAAACTGAGGCTTTGGTATGGTAGGGTAGAAAGATTTGGCTTTTTTATTCCGTTTATGGTCCTACAGCTTGTTGTGAAACCGAAATAGCAAGCAAAATACTGCGGAAAGTTGCAGAGAAGTGTCATTTTCTTTACTTCCGACAGCATAATAACAAAAGGAGTATTTCTGTTTTGTCTTTGCTCAGAAAATCAGAGCACAGCCACCAGGCCAGAGGCAACAGTGTCAGATACCAACGCTGAGAACAAATCAGAGCGGCCCAAACTGCCCACCAGCCTCCCAACGAACACGCTACAGGCCATCCCGCCCACACACATCCCGATAGTCTCTCCTGACAGGTACATGTCTGAAAATGCTTCTTTTTTGGTGTGATTTCCATGATGAAGATGAAGTCGAACCTTTTTTTTTTTTTTTTTTTTTTTACAGTCCGCAGACAGAGAAGGATCCAGACTACGATTCCCTTCCCTCTCAAACGTCCCAGTCTGAGAGCTCCATGCTGCAGGTCATCTGCAGACCCGAGGCTACTAATAAAGAGGAGGCCTACACCTTCCACACTGTGCACAGTAAGCACCAACCTGGCGGTAACGTATATGCCTGTAGTTTGTCTGTCTGTTAGCAAAATATCTCATGAAACACTGGACAGATTTTGTAGGCAGCTGTTAGCTTTACTGCTGCGACAGCTTAAAAAGATGAAATAATGTTTCTCTGGAACGGCTGCAAAACGTCCAGCTGTTTAGCCTGCCATGTTTGTCTGCAAAGCTAAATGGATGCTATGTATCAGTGTTCGCACAAACATGCCCCGTGAGCTTCCTGTCTCCGTCTGTGTGTTGTGTGATCAGGAGACAGACCTCGGAAACTGTACGCAGAGAGAGCCCTCAACCTGCCTCTGGGAGCAGAGCTCATTACCGGCAACATGTGGTATGTCCTTGGATCATTTCACTCCCCTGGTTTTTAGCTCCTTTACCTGCAGCAAGTCCTCCTTACCTGCTTTTTTTTTAATAATCCCTTCAACATCTACTTCTAAATGATTAATTCTGTCAGATTTGTTGTGTGAATGTTGATTCGGGGATCACACTACAGTTTTCCTGTTTTTTGCAGTCTAACTACTTTTGCACACTTTGTGCCATTTTAGCTGTTTGAATATCAAAACATTGAGCTCATTAAGGAGATGGGTGCTTTGACTTCTGGGTTTTGTAACTTTTATACATTTTTAAAAAAAAATCACTTTATTTACAAAGGTTTTCTTCGTAGAAATACATTTAGATCTTTTTAGTTCTTTCAGAAACGTTCTTTTTGAAATCTGCTTTATCACACTTCCTTTGTTTCTGTCTTCATATTCTACTTTTAGTTTTTAGATACCAGTGTGCTACTTTCAGCTATTAGCTAGTCTTTTGCTGCTTTCAGCTAGCTTTTTGCTACTTTTAGTATATAGCCATTCTTAATATTTTCAACTTTTCTTTCATTACCAGTACTTTTAGTTTTTGTCTAGATATTTGCCACTTTTAGTTAGCATTTGGCTACTTTTAGCTAACATTTAGCTGCTTTTAGCTAGTGTTTTGCTACTTTCTGGTTTTACCTAGACTTTTGCTACTTGTAGCTTCTAGCCACAGTTTTGATAGGTTTAGGTTTTAGCTAAGCTTTAACTGCTTTTAACTTTTAGCTAATTTTTTGCTACTTTTAGCTCATAGTTTGCCTTTTTGGTACTTTTGGCTTTTAGTTACCATTTTTTCTCCTCTTAGGTTTTAACTCGTGTCCTGCTCTTTTAAGCTCTTTTAAGCTTTTAGCCAACGTTCTGTCTCTTTTAGCTTTAACCACTCAGTTTCAGCTGCTTCAGCAAACCTCGGCTGTCATTCAGTTCTCAGCCTTCCCACCGCACGATCACGCAAGATGCACGCTCTCCAGCTTTTTGCGTCATCTCCTTCTGTTCCATCTCTGTTCGCGTCTTCAGCGACCTGCTGTCAACTTCTTCCAACTCGGAGTGTCAGGACGGCGTCGCGGGCGCTCACGCAGACTGCCCTTTCCAGCGGCGCATCATTCCCGCCCACAGGCTGCGACCGCGAAGGACGCACCCGGAGATCTTTCAGGTGTCCCATCTTCTGTTCGCCTTTTCTTCTTCAAACGATCATCTGTGATCCCCTGAGGTGGTGAGCTTAAATCTGACATGTAATTTGTGTTTTTGTGCACGTGAACCAGGAAGAGGACTCCTTGGACGAGTCGTCGGAGACGTCCACGCAGGAGAAGCCCACCAAGAAGATTTATTACAAACTCCAACTGTTTCCTGGAAAGTGGATCAACATTTTGTACGACCGACTCACCCTGCTCGCGCTTTTGGACCGGTGACTCATACTTTAATCGCTTTTGGAATTCACTCTCACAATGAGGTCTATTGTGATCACCTAGTTTTCCTTTGTGAGCAGGTTAGGAGCTTCTTCCACCTGCGCAGCCACCGCTCGGACCCATTTTCTGCCTTTTGCATGTGTCGTTTTCCTAAAGGAACCAGGACGTTCTGGAGAATGTGGTTGCGATCATCATGGCCTTCCTGGTTTCCTTCCTGGGCTTTGTGCTCCTCAACCATGGCTGCTTCAAAGACTTTTGGGTCTTCCAGTTTTGCCTGGTCATCGCCAGCTGCCAGTACTCTCTGCTGAAGGTAAACCGTCCACAACACACACTCACAAAATCTTTGCTTGAAGCTTTGGCATCATGAGTCGTTAACCCTGTTTGTTTGCAAAATATCTCATGAACCGATTGATGGATTTTAATGGAACTTTCAGAATATAATCACCAGATGACAGTCAATATGCATTTCTTCAGGGAATGCTAGGCCTTTAATGTTTTCTATGCTTTCATGATATTTTTAATAAAATGTAGCTCAGTGCCGGCTTCTTTTGGTTTTATTTTTCAGAGTGTTCAGCCTGACGCAGCATCACCAACACATGTGAGTTTGTGTCTTTGTTATGACTTTAATAATTATTTAGCTTTTCTTTATTAACAATGAAAATTAGGAGCTCTTTGGGTCATGTTCATCTCAAAACTCAAATTAAAAGCATGCATCCAAAGGGTTGCTGATTAGATGTCCTTGATGAGTGGGTGTTAAACTCATTCTGATTCTCTGTACCTGACGTTGAATTCTGTCTCCAGGGCCACAACCAGTTGGTTGCTTACAGTCGAGCAGCCTACTTTTGCATCTTCTGCGCTCTGATTTGGCTCCTGGAGCAGCTGCTGAGGAGGAAGGACCTGCCTGTTTCCACTCTGTACGGAGTCACCATCATCTGCTACGACATCCTGCGCTTCGCACGAGACCTGCTAGTTGGTGAGCGGGAACGAAAGATGAGAACGACAGCGCGTTTCTTTCATGGTTCTGCAGCTGCTTTTGTGCAGCACGTGTCTTTAGTGTTCACGATGGGTATTGTCTCCAGAAATAACAAGAAATGTGGGTTTGTTTTGCATCTACAACAGGTTTTACCTACTGCTTCCCTGTCACCTTCCTGGTGGGCCTTTTCCCTCAGATTAACACTTTCACCATCTACCTGCTGGAGCAGATCGACATTCACTTCTTTGGAGGAACAGGTTAATAACAGAATTTTAGATTTAAATACATCCAGGTGGGTTGAGCTTTCCAGCTGCTCTTGTGGCTTTAGTTTGATCCTTGTTTGTCTCATGTTCCACTTTTTAGGAACTGAAAACTAAAAAGCTCATCAGGGCATGGATTAATCTGATTTTTAGTTACAGCGGCTTCATGTCTTCATGCTTTAGATGTTCCTAAATGCTAATTTTAAAAAACTAACAAACAACAGATTATATGAATTTGCAAATCATTGATATTTGGTCATCAAAGACACTATGAAATATAGAAACAACAAGAAAAAAACCAACTCCTGTAGTTCTGGAAGAAGCAGAACATTAGATAAAAGCCAAAAGTAAAAAAAAAATAATAAAAAAAAAATGCTGGCTAAAAGAAGCAAAGTCTAGCCAAATCAAAAATCAGGAAAAAGGCTAGCTAGAAGCTAAAAATAACAAAAGCCTAACTAAAAGCTAAAAGTAGCAAAGCGCTAGTTAAGTTACAAAAGAAGACAAAAATAGAACAAGTACACTGAAGCAAAAAGAACAATGTTTTTCAAGGAACTGGAGAGATCTCAGTGGATTTCTATGAGGAAAATATTTCTAAATGAAGGGAAATATTTTTGAAAGTAGAAAAGTTACAAACCCCAGAAGTTACAGCTCCCGTCTCCTGAATGAGCTGGTTTTGATATACAAATGGCTAAAACAGCACAAAGTATCCAGAAGTAGTTAGATTGCAAAACAAATCACAGAAAAATGAAAACAATAGTGTGAACTCCCACTAATCCCACAATTAGTGCATAAATTGAAAATGGACTGTAAATGGGACTGATTTAAGATAAAGGATGGAAAATAAACCCCCTCATTAATCCAGCACCACTTCCCATCAAAACCTGCTCTAATCTCTGATCCAACATGGAACCCACTGACAGTCCCATATTTAAGGCCATGTATTGTAAACCCTAATACATAATATGTAAATCAGCTGACCTTATCTTGTAACTGCGTGTGTTTTTACCCCCCCCTCTGGTGTAATGTGTGTATCCCAGCTGCTACGAGCCTCATCTCTGCCGTCTATGGCATCCTCCGCAGTCTGATCGCTCTGTCTCTGCTGTACGGGTTCTGCTTCGGAGCGCTCAAGGTAAGAAACCAACGAGCAAAGGGAAAAAAGAGGAAAGGTCTGACGATCTACTGTAATAATCCCTGTTGTGTGTGTGTGATCACAGGAGCCGTGGGATGAGCAGCACACCCCTGCTCTGTTCTCGGGCTTCTGTGGCCTGTTGGTCATGTTCTCCTATCACCTGAGCCGACAGAGCAGCGACCCATCTGTGCTGCTGTGAGCTGAAGTTATTAGGCACGCTTTTAATTCTCTTTTCTCACCGGTTTTGGGGAGAAACGTCCAATCAAACAAATGTTCTCTTTTACAGATCCCTGATCAAGTCAAAGGTAATGCCTGCCCTTGTGGAGAGCGAGGAGGAAGAGGAGGAGCAGGAGGATGCAGAGGTTAAAGACCCGCTGCCGGAGAAGCTACAGAACTCCATGGTGATTCTGGATGAAGACGTTTAAGTGACAGATGTGTTGCGATGATGCAGTTTTAGTTTTGTACCAAGTCCCAGTGACTCCTCTGTGAACAGTCCTGCCCAGAAGCACATTAGCACATCAGCTCACAATAATTATAGTCAGGCAATCAATAGTCATAATCACTGTGTGCCTGAGAGCAGGCAGACTGCAGTAAATGTTCTGATGAGAGTGAGATAAAGCAGCAAATCTGCTCTGATTACTGTATGTGCTTACAGAGAATCACCCAACGCAAACCTCTCACAGCCTGTCACAGTATTAGTATTAGTACTGTTACAATATCAGTGAGGATTGTGAACTTTTCTCTGGCTGCTTTGTCTTTGATCGCTGGGGGGAAAAAAAAAAAAAAAGGAGGATCAACAAAATCAGGCAGGAATAATTACACGGCTGAATGAGCCAGAAAAGTGATGCAGATTACGAGTAATTGCAGCTCTGCCTCTTTCCTGAAATCTGCAGAAGGAGATCCTGCTGTCGGACGTTGTCGTGTGCTCCGTGGCCTACATCCTGACGTTCGCCATCACGGCGAGCACCGTGTTCCTCTCGCTGAAGGTCAGATTCTCGCTTGTTTCCCGTCTCAGATGTTTTGGCCCACTTGTTCGTCTTTCACGTGTGTTCCCATTTTCTGACGTCTGCGCAGCCGTTCGTGACCATCGTTCTGTACGCCCTGGCCGGGACGGTGGGCTTCGTAACCCACTACCTAATCCCCCAGCTGCGGAAGCACCACCCGTGGTTGTGGGTCTCCCATCCGGTTCTCAAGACCAAAGAGTACTACCAGTTTGAACCCAGAGGTTTGCATCCCTGCTGTACAAAAACTGTTCATAAAAACAGGTGATATAACAGCTATATAGGGATAGAAAGTATTGCTGATTTAGCAGAGGTGCCCTTACTTTTCTTAATGGAAATGGTTTGCCACACATTTATTGCAGTTTTTTCTCATAAATCTTCCTGAATTTGTTGACCTTGTAGGCTGAAAGCATTTACTTTCACTGGAAAGATTTTTTTTTTTTGCTTACTAAGATGTACGGCTTTGAGAACCCCTCTTCTCGCCTGTGCTGCAGAGGACGCCGTGCTCATGTGGTTCGAGCGTCTGTACGTGGGGCTCCTGTGCTTCGAGAAGTACGTGGTGTACCCCGCCATCGTGCTCAGCGCCCTCACCAACGACGGCTTCGCCCTCAGTCACCGCAAGAAGCTGGGAATCCAGTGAGTGGAGACGCGTGCCGCCATACCCCCCCTACCATCCGATCGGCAGACAGTCGACGCTCAGAGTGTCTGTGCTTCTGCTTGATTTCGTTCCAGCTGTGACGTTCTCCTGACGACCATCGCTGGACTGAAACTCCTGCGTTCGTCCTTCTGCGACCCGAGCTTCCAGTTCCTCACGCTCCTCTTCACGCTCATTTTTTTCTACTTCGACTGTCCGCACGCCTCCGAGAGCTTCCTGCTGGACTTCTTCGTCATGTCTATTGTCTTCCACAAGGTGAAACGAGTCAAACTAACTTTGCTCGAAGGAATCCATACCACCCACCGCCTTGCATGCTCTGCTGGTGTTCAAAGTACGTGCTGAGGACGACTCTCAGCTACTACCACAACAAGTTTTGGCTCAACATGTGACGGGGTGGGGTGGCTTTGGGAGTCAGTGTTGTGGTATGTTTGACAGACATGCTGAGCGTCAGTTAATACTAACTGTATTTACATACCGAATTATTGTAGCCCTTTTTAGGATAGTGTAAATTGTCTCATAAAATGACAATTAGATGTCAAAAAGTACAAACAACCCCCCAAAAATCAGAAAATAAAGTCTTAAAGTACATTTTTTGTGTATTTATGTATATTGACTCCAATGATCTGAACTGAACTTCAGCTAAAATTTGACTTCCCAAAACTTGTTTTTCTTTTAAATAAACATATTTTTCTGCAATCATGATAAAAAAACTAAAAAGACTCTTTCAGTTTTGAGGATTTAAGTATCAAAATATATTAATAGATTGCTTCAGCAGGTCTTAGAATTAGGTACAACTTTGGCGTTAATTGTTGAAGTCTGTCATATATGTCTGTTAGCAAAATATCTCATAAACCACTGGACTGATTTGATTGAAACGTTGGCTGCACATCTACAACTGATTTACTTTCAGAGTCAGTCTGATTCATGATGGCCGCCACAGCTGACTAACCTTACCAAACACCAAAATGGCTATAGCTTAGCCAGTTGTACAGATACTGAGGTAGGTTTTGGTTTGGTAGTAGCTGAGAGTGAGCCCCAGGACATACTCTGAGGGCTAGGAGACTGTAGAACAGCTTTGTTTGAAACCTTGGCGTGCAGTGATATGTGATGTGTTCCTTCAAGGAATGCTAGTTTTTATTACACACTGTTTCTGCAATCTGGCTTAGTATTTTTAAAATAAATATCAACACACCGTAGTATGTCACGTGCAGACATATTTATGACAACTACGTAGACTGAAAAGGGGTGTTTTTACTTTTTAGCATTATTCTAAGTGATCACAGAGAAATTTAAACAAGTCATGCTTCACTTTAACTTGCATTCACTGCAGACTGTTGTTTTTTTCCAGATGCGTGAGTTGCTGCTAAAACTCCATTTCATCCTGGTTTACATCGCTCCCTGGCAGATTGCCTGGGGCAGCGCTTTCCATGCCTTCGCTCAGCCGTTCGCCGTGCCTCGTATCCTTTCTCTGAGGCCCACCGGCCGGTCAGTCTGAGCACGCGTCGGCCGCCGCTTCTCTTTCCTTGACCCGCGTGTCCCCAGACTCAGCCATGTTGCTGCTCCAGACTCTGGTCACCACAGTCTTCTACATGCCGCTGGCTCCTTTCCTCGGGAGCGCCATCTTCATCTCCTCTTATCCTCGGCCGATCAAGTTCTGGGAACGGAACTACAAGTAAGGCCCTCTACCGAGAACGGGGGAGTCTGGGGCCAGTGCCTCCAAAAACAAATCATTTTGTCTCAATTGTGAGACCAAACGGACAAAATCCTTCTAATTATTACACAAGTTTGTTTGTTAAATGATGCAATAAAATGACAAACTTCCTAAAGCTACCTTTTTTTAAATCCAAGTCTAAATATAGTTGGTAATAACCAGGATATCACGATGAGGTTTAAATTGTAATGTTCAAGTTAAAAATCCTCTCCGTCCCTCCCACGCTCACTAAAAATAACAGCTCCTGCTCCCTTTTTTAGTTACTGATGTGCGTCTCGCTCAGAGCCGTCCAAAAATACTTCTGCAGCTTTGTTGTGCAAACTTGCTCAGGACTATATTTAGAACTGAAGTGAAATTCCCGACTTTAAAGATGGCTGACGGCCTCCCCTCAGTTGGGGTGAGGCGTGCAGGTGGACGCAGTGATGCGTTTAGTTTCAGGTGGGTGGAATTGATCTGTAATGTTTCTTTAGGTCCAGAAAACGTTGATCTATGAAGGATAAATATAGATATATTTATATATATATATTTTTACTGTTTTTGTCTTTTTTTGCAGCACAAAACGCATTGACAACTCCAACAGCCGACTGGTGTCCCAGGTGGACAAGGAGACAGGTTTGTCCTCTCAAACTACAATAACATCATTTATACACTGCTTATACGATATAAGATAAGATAAAATAAGATAGCACAAGTCATAATTTTGTGACAGAATCTCTTCGTTATCATTTAAAAGTAATTTTTTTTTCTTTGGGGTGGCAGAAATTTCTAAAAATAATTAATTCCACAAACCAAAATATCTACCTGATATCAAAGTTTTGATTGAAGTGTTTTGTTGTTTAGTGGCAGAACGCAGTGTTTTTCTTCCTTTTCCTCTCCCAGGCTGTGACGATAACAACCTGAACTCCATCTTTTACGAGTACCTGACTCGCTCGCTGCAGCACTCGCTGTGCGGCGACCTCATGCTGGGCCGGTGGGGGAACTACAGCGCTGGCGACTGCTTCATCCTGGCTTCCGACTACCTCAACGCCCTCGTGCACCTCATCGAGATCGGCAACGGCCTCGTCACCTTCCAGCTGAGGGGGCTGGAGTTCAGAGGTGCACTTTTTCTTCCTTGTTGAATTATTGACGAGGCGGCTGAGTTCCTTACTGGTGGCTTCCGTGTCCGCCCGCCTCAGGCACTTACTGTCAGCAGCGGGAGGTGGAAGCCATCACGGAGGGCGTGGAGGAGGACGACGGGTGCTGCTGCTGCGAGCCGGGTCACCTGCCTCACATGCTGTCGTGCAACGCTGCTTTCAACCTGCGCTGGCTGGCCTGGGAGGTGATGGCCACCAAGTACCTGCTGGAGGGTTACAGCATCAGCGAGAACAACGCCGCCACCATGCTGCAGGTGTACGACCTCCGAAAGCTGCTCGTCACCTACTACCTGAAGGTAGGGTAGCTTTCTAGTCTGAACCAGGAAGGGATGTGTTCCTACAATGAGAAGCACACACACAGCAGGGTGTCAATAACAAGTCTGCTGTCTTATGTTTGATAATAAGGAGCTAAAGTCAGCAGCCATATCCCTCTCCCCCCCCACCCTCAGAGTATCATCTACTTCCTGGTCCACTCTCCCAAACTGTCCACCTGGCTTAAGGATGCCGCCATCCAGGAGGCGCTGCAGGCCTACACCAAGTGGCACCACATCGAGCGCGACCCTCAGGTCTTCAGTGCCAAGATTGATGAAGACTACGTGCACTGCCTGCAGGGGGTGACTCGCGCCAGCTTCTGTAACGTCTACCTGGAGTGGATCCAGTACTGCGCCGGGAAGATGGAGACGGTACAGTATATCACCTGAGTGCATCGCTGGAGAAAACACAACAGGCATTAAAGTTTTCATTTTGGCCCACACACGTCTGTCCCCATGTCCATCCAGCCAGCGGACAGCGATGAAGACTCCCCACTGGTGACCCTGTCCTACGCTCTCTCTGTTCTGGGGAGGAGGTCCCTCGGGACGGCGTCTCACAACATGTCCAACAGGTAAACAAGAGCAGCACAGATGTGTTTACATTTCATTACACAGTGTTGTTTTCCTGTTTATAGTCACTTTATCTACTTCAGCATTCTTTCAGTTATGTCAGACTTTTAGCTGTCAAAACATTCAGCTCATTCAGGACATTGCAGCTAAGACTTTTGGGATTTGTAGCTTTTATACTTTTGGCTTTAGCTTCCATTATATGCCTGGATATTAGCTTTAAGCTACTGTTTTGCTATTTTTTGTTATTTGTCGCTGTTTTGCTGGTTTTCGCTTTTATCTACTGTTCTGCTAAATTTAGGTTTTAGCAACTGCCCCCTTGGTTTTAGCTAATGTTCTGATAATCTTAGCTTTAAGCTACTGTTTTGCTCATTTTAGCTACTTGCTACTATTTTGCTGGTTTTTCATTCAAACTGCTGATTTGCAGGTTTTAGCTTTCAGCTGCTCTTTTGCTAATAACTTAATTATCAAGTCTCAGATTTTGGGTTTGAATTCACCCTGAAGGTTTTTCTTTGTTCATTAAAACTTTTACTTCAGAGCCTTTGAGGAAAATAAACTAATAAACTGAAGTGTAATTAGATCTAATTCATGCTTTCTTTTTCTGTATTTCTCACTCTCCTTTCTTCTGCTGTAAACTGACAGCATCTAAACCTTCTAAATAGTTCATATTTGAGGAAATACGCCTTCAGGATTTGTTGTAAATTATGTAATCTAATCCTAAAATGAAACAAAAGCGCACAAACATCACAGTACAGCCTTATCATCTTTTATGTGGCTGAAGTTTACTTAGAAATGTACAAAATAATGCTATTTACAACTACTTAACTCCAGTGCCCAAAGTTGAAACATGACTTGAAGTTACGTTTATTTTTCTGCAGCTGCAAAGATCCGCCAGAAGAGGGCGCCAGCAGCTAAATCCTGAAACATTTCTCAAATATACTTTTGTCCCTGCAGTGAAACTTCTTGTAGTTTTTTATGTAGTTTGTATAGAATAAGTGCCTCACAGATTTTGTTTTTCTTGTGTTATTCCTCCTTGTCTCCCTGCACCATGAAGCCTGGAATCCTTTCTGTACGGGTTCAACACCCTGTTCAAAGGCGACTTCCGCATCGCCACAAAAGACGAGTGGGTGTTTGCTGATCTCGACCTCCTGCAGAAGGTGGTGGCCCCCGCAGTCAGAATGAGCCTCAAGCTGCATCAGGTAAAAACCGGCGGCTGCGGCCTCACGCTGTAACTCTGCCCCGGAGTGTCCGGGAGGTCTGTAGAGCTTCATGGTGGTCCATCTGCCCTGCAGGACCACTTCACGTGTCTCGAGGAGACGGAGGAGGCGTCCATCCTGTACGAAGCCATCACGAACTACAGCAGCAGCCTGGTCATCTGCCACGAGAGTGACCCCGCCTGGCGTAAGGCCGTGCTGTCCAGCCGCGACACGCTGCTGACCCTCAGGCACATGATCGACGACGGCACGGACGAGTACAAGATCATCATGCTGTACAAACGCCACCTCAGCTTCAAGGTCATCAAGGTAACAGATGGAGGAAAAGTTTAGCTTTCAGGCTGCATCAAAAACCCCATGACGGTGGACAGCCAAAGTGCCAGACATCTCTCCTGTGGCTCAGTTTGGATGATGGCCTTTAGGGTCTGTTTAATCAGCTTTGTAGTGTGGGCAGAACATGGCAGGAAATGTGGCTCCAGCTCTGCTTGTTTGACTGAACACAAGTGTGTTTCCAAACCTCATCACTGACTTACTTCTTTCAGATAAATTGCATTTTTTGAAAAGCTATGCATGCTTTAAAACTCTTGAGATGCAAAAAAAAAGAAAAAAAGAAGTGAATGTAGTAAAGGAGGGCTCCATAGGGAGAATCTTACTACTTTAAAGTATAAAAAAGTTTAATTTTAATTCAGTCCAAAGGCGGTTCTAGGATTGAACCTTAACGGGGGGCTCAGCCCTCAAGGATGCCATGACGTCCTGTTAGGTCCCTTCAGATATTATCAAACCCTTCAGCACCTTAAAGGGATAGTCTGGTCATTTTCAAAGTGATGTTCTGTCAAAAAGTCATCAGTAGTTAGGACCTTATCAGCCATAGAGCACAGAGTACGGAGAAAGAGGCAAAAGTCTTCATCCAGGCTAACGAGTAGCCAAAAGAGTGCCACACTTTTATTGTTTTTCAGGCTTAAAAAAACAGCTCTTTCTCAAAACTGACACACTGGCATGAAAGAAGACAACATTAGCTGATGTTAAACCTCTGCACTTTTTGTGTGACACCGTTTGTTTAGTTTGTGGCTGCTTTCCTCACCAAACATCTGTGTTATTGCGCTAATATATGTGTAAATGGATGAAGACTTTTGCTTCTTTCTCCATACTTCGTGCTCTATGACTGACGTCACGGCTAAAAGTAATACCTATTGCTGAAGTAGAACATCTCTTCAAAAATGATCAGACTACCCTTCTGATCTGAAGTCCTTCCACACACTGATAATACACATTATTGTACTCTCAACTCCTAAGATTCAAACTGCTCAACATTAGGGGAGCAGATCAATATTACTCTCAGGAATCTCATTAAATATAAAGCGTATAACTGAGATCAAGCTCTCTTTAAGCACTAACTACCCACAGCAAACTGCTCATTTCCACACTTTTCGTTTTTCCAGGAGATGTCAGATGTTTTAAGAAGCGTTTCCTCCTGTTCTGCCTTGTTTACTTGAACTGCTGTATGATCTGACCTCCTCCCCGCAGATCAATAAGGAGTGTGTGCGTGGCCTGTGGGCGGGTCAGCAGCAGGAGCTGGTGTTTTTACGGAACCGGAACCCGGAACGGGGCAGCATCCAGAACTCCAAGCAAGCCCTGAGGAACATGGTGAACTCGTCCTGCGACCAGCCGCTGGGATACCCCATGTATGTCTGAGTCCCAGCTCTGCTGCCGCGTTGTTCAAGTCAGATGGACGGCTCGATTTTCAAAGCTGGCCTTGGCGTAAAGTGCTCTCGAGTCTCCGCTGCGGTATGTTTAACAGTCTGCTTGACTGATGGCGTTCATGTCCTTGTTCTTCAGGTACGTGTCACCATTGACAACATCATACGCAGGAACACACCGTACGCTCCGCAGCATCGGAGGAGGGGCCTTAAGCCTGGATGCCATTCGCTCCTGGCTCTGCTCTAAATGGCTTCGGTCAGTATATGTATATTTATATATTTTTCCTCATGAGGCTGTAAGTCTTGTCATTCTTGCCTGCCAAGCTTAGCCTTCCCTGAAATTCTCCCTGTGACCGGATCCCACAGCGCTCTTAAACAGGCACAAAAAAAAAAAAAATACTAAACTAGAAATACGTGCAAAATATCTTAACTACATTTAAGAGTCACTCCTCTACAGCATATTGTTCATAGCATCTTTTTTTCCCTTTTGATTTTATTTTATTAGCTTTTTTTTGCTCTAAAACAATTTTTTTTAAATCACATAGAATTGAAGCAGTTTCTAAAAAAACAGCAGAAGTCATAAAGTGTCAGACTAATTTTTGTGTCTCTGAAAGCTTCTGCCAGGACAACAAGACGCATAAAAAGTTCTGCTAACACAGATGATATCACCAGCATGATGCTCCCATTTGGCTGGTTATGTTTCAGGATAAATCTATCTGGATGAGACTGCTCTGATCTTGTAACGCTCTGGCTCCCTGCAGGCGGACTGAGTGCTTCTCTGAGGATTTAGAGATATTGACTGGCAGTGATGGAGAGGGACTTCGCTGCCGACTTAATGTCGTTTTAAATACATGTGAGAGTGCGCCCGAGAGGAAGAGATGGCTGGATTACAGAGGGAGGGGACAGCCGAAAGCTTTGACTTTTTCTGCCGCCGGAGCAGCTTTACTTACATCACTTTTTGCTTTCCTTTTTTTTTTTCTTTCATTCGACTCTGCATTTACTGCTGTAAATCAGCTAACAGTTGCAACTGTGCAGTTCTTCGTTGGGATTCTGAAGGGATAAATTGCCCTTTCAGATTAAATTAGGCTGGTGGTCCTGCTTCATCGGCCTTGATTGTTGGAGCTAAGGAGATGGGTCGTTGCTCATCAGTCAGAACACGTTTAGCTACATTAAGAGGAGCGCACGTACGCTGGCACGGTTACGTAACACCGCTCACGCTCAACCAGACGGGACAGTCAAAGCTCGCTAAATTTTTGATGCCCCTTCGAATCTCCGGCACCGACATGAACATGAATAAATAAATCCGAGCCCTGTTTGTGTGTGTGTGTGCGCTGCAGGGTGCGCAAAGACAACCTGACCAGCTGTAATAACAGCGGCACGAACATGGAGGACGTGGACTGCGCCGCCGCCGGTTCGTCCTCGCTGAGCCATAACCGCCCGTCCTCCGTCACGTCCAACAGCCTGAGTCTTTACCAGAACCGGGCCAGGACGACGCACAGCCACAGACACCACAACACAGGTGCACAACACACACACACACACACACACACACACACACACCTGTTTCATTACTTTTGCAGAAAATAACCAGAGGGGTGTATTGCAAAGCGAGATTTCCCAAGATTTCCCAGCTACGTTGAGCCGAAAGTCAGTTTTCTGTAACATTTCTGCCTCCAACTAGTTGCCAACAGGCTTAAGAAGGAAAATTTGTTCACTTTTTTCTGATCCTAATGATCTCCCAGATAAAAAAGTCAGACTTTAACAGTATTTATATGTCATCATCACTCATAGGGGTTGATTAAATGATAAAATTTTGGCAGTTTAATTGTCAAATTCAATCACAATGTTTATTCAAGGATTTAATTTCATTTAATCACTCAATCTATTAAATACAACTACAGTAAAAGTAAGTAAAAATCTTTGTAAAAGTCTTATTTTAATTAACTCGAAGGAAGGAATGGCTGAACAGTGGATTTGGTAACTATATTTAGCCTGTTGTGCAACACTTTAGCTCTGTCTGAACTACCAACTGGAGAGCGCTGCTAATTAAACATACTAATAGAATCTTTATTCTTTCACTGACGACATTAGCACAGACTTTTATTTTGTAAAATATTTCTTCTGAAAGGTACGATTTGAAGTAAGGGTTCTGATCAAAATATCTTCATTCCTCGTATTTTGGACAACACAGAGATTAACTCTGAGTGTTTTTGTTGTCTTTAGGAAGGAGGGAGTATCGCAGCCGGTCAGTGCAGCCTCAGAGTCAGCGCCCCCCCGTCAGCAGCCAATCAGGTCCCATCCTGGACTCGGGCTCCAACCATGGGCTCGTCCAGCGTCTGTCCAACAGTCAGCTGTCCTTTAACACATCCATAGCCTCCATCTTCTCTCAGGTACGCACGCGTGTTGTAGCGGCACGGGTCGGGAGGTGCGTTTTACCTGAAGAGGAACGTCCTCTTTGTCTCCAGGTCCCTCGTCTTTCAGGAGCAGGAGGGATCGGCTCGCAGCTCCAGGCGGCGCAGCATCAGCAGCGCTCCAGTCAGGTGGGACCATCAGACACCGCCGCGCAGAAACCCTCCCACCTGCCAACGCGCCGGCTAACTGTTTGTTCCCGTGTGCCGTTTCCTCCCCCGCCCTGCCCCTCAGGTTTCCTCATCCTCCTCCACCCTCAGCCTTCTGTTCGGGAAGCGCAGTTTCTCCAGCGGCCTGGTGATCTCCGGCCTGTCCGCCGCCGAGGGGGGAAACACCACCGACACGCAGTCCTCGTCCAGCGTCAACATCGCCATCGGACCGTCACACCGGTCCGGCAGCAGAGCCACGCAGGTAGGACTCAAACCAGCAACCGCTTTCCTCCAGGTCACACAGACATAAAAACTTATCTTTGTTTTAAGAATAAAAAAGCTAAAACGTCTCGTTGGCGGAATCCATTTTTGATGGATCAAAGCTCTAAAGTAACCAATCTGTTCTTCCAAGCTGCGACCCTTTGTTGCACTAACTTATTGGAAGAAACTTCCTAAAGTTGACGCTCGAGACGCTGAACTCACTGCCAGCCTCCTGCTAAACGTCGCAGGGAACTCAGAGGTTGACAGCTGGAGAACATTTCACGTTTGAAGCTTCTGTCAGAAAATCTTTCACGCTGTGAGACAGTTGCGCAATCTGGATCGCTCTCCCTGAGAGCGGCAGCGACGCTTACAGCAAAAGACGCAACGTTAGACTCCCGAACAGACATCGTTTCATAAATAAGCATGTTTTTTTCATCACTTCGGTCGATGATCTGACTCCAAGGGAGTCTCTTCAGTCACTCGCAATTTTCAGCTTCTCCCCATCCTTCAAAATGATGAATTTAGGAAACGACAAATGATGTAATTCATACACGGGCGCAGACATAAAGGGTTAAAATGACACAAAAATCCTAAATGTTTGCTCCTTTGTACGGAGGCAACACCCCCCGCCTATATTGGTTGTTTGTCCTTCATTATTTCTTTCTGCAGGGAGAAATTCCTCCACAACCTCCATCGATCTCTGTTCCACCTTTCTGACCTACGTTGACCTTGGTGTTGTGTTAAAAGATCTTTTAGAATGACGGTATTCAAAGCAGCGCTGCTATTTTTAGACGCCTCAGGATCAACCTTATCGTCTTCTTTCTGTTCTTCTTACTGACTCCCTCCGTTTGACTCCTGACCTCTCATTTACGTCACGTTAATGTTTCTGGAAGTGTTACACAGCAGGCGAAACAGCAGCCAGTTCTCAGGGTTCCCAGGGATTAAACGGACACGCACGTTAAGGCGTCCGCTTGAAAGTTGCTCCTTGTTGCCACAACTAACTAATCTTGACTTTATTTTTCAGATTACGAAAGAGATGCTGGTAAAAAAAAAGAAAAAAAAAAAAGGTTTCAGGTATCAGAAAACTGACGCAGTATTTTTATTTTTATGCCACTAGTCTTTTAAATTTCTGACCCAAAAACCAACATTTGTGCACCCTTCCTCATTTTTATTTTTTTGTTTTCTTTTGTTTTGCCCCCCCCCCCCCAGTGGACATCAGAGCCATACGAGAGCATCGACGCGACCGACTCCAACGCCGCCACCACAGTGAGAGACGGCGCGCAGTCGAGCGATCAGGGCTTGAGCCAGGGATTAGACAGGACCCAGGAGGAGTCCCCGTCGACGGCTCCGGAGCCAACTGATCAAAAGACTGCCTGAGGAAGACGAAAAAAGCAAAAAAAAAAGACACGTATATTTACAGGAGTGCCCGTACACAGAGAGGACTGTATAGAAAAAAAACCATTTAGCGTACCTACAGAGGATTGTATGAGAGAGAGCACCCATGCACACAAACCTGCCTTCTCCCCTCTCCTCAGCATGTGGTCTCATCTTGTCCGAATGTAAAGCCTGGAAAAAAAAAAAATTCTTTGATCCAAGCTGATCAAATAAATAAGATTTTTGAATGTCGTGGCTTTTTAAAATCTACAACCATATATTTCTTCTCCGTGTCAGGAGGGGATATTAATATATTTTTGTGAAAAGTACTTGATTTTCAGACATAAATATTCAACACAGTGTAGATTTATGTAAACGCTAGTCTGTAGAAGTGATTAAGATGAAATGAATGTGTTTTAGGTAACCCTTCAGTGCTTTAACAGATACAAAGACTAATGCGCTGTGAGTTATCGTTTCCAGAATACCTCTTATGTTCTTGTTCATGTGACTCCTTTTTGCCTCGAAGACAAACAAAAAAAAAGGGAGAAATTGTTTAGACCTACTACTATAGACTTGTGATGAATGCTTTTTCCCTCACGAGTGTCTGGCACAGAAAAAAATAAAAATGATGAAGAAAATCAGATCTGCTCCTATAGGATTTTAGAATTAGGTTCCAGCTCAGAGTTGAACTCAGAAGTTTAGACACTCCTGGTGGTCATGGTTCTGGTGTTCATTTGTGGCTTTTAATGATTTATTTAAACTATTCTTTCTCCAGGGTGGAATGACTATAGAACATACAGCTTCAATGAAGAATTGGGTGCACAAGTGTGAATTTATCGTGGATTTTCTCTAATATATACCGTACAAACACCAGCTTTAATATTTGCTTTAATGTCCCTTTAGCAAGTTGCACCTCAAATACATGCAAACCTCTGGCATAATTCAGGCTGGATATTCGACCCGTCTTCTTGGCATAACTGGTAGATTTCCTGGCTATGACCCGGCTTATAAACATGGCTGTTTGGGATGTTAGCTTACTTCATCCTCTCAGAAAACAGTTTGGATGAGTGTTTGGGATCCCTGAAGTTGTTTAGAAACCTCTTCTCCTTCTTAGATCCTCCCTGAGACTTCCCCATCGTTTGAGCATTGGTCTAATCAACGTGTGGCAAACAAATCCCTTTTTATATATTGGCGCAGAGTAACTACCAGCTAACAAGAGGTTAACAGACTTTGGTCGTGTCAGATTGTTAAAAGAAACGGGTGAATGCGAGCTCAGGTGTACAGTTTTGACCCAAGAAAATCCACGATAAACTCCGACGTGTGCCACCAATGAATGTTTTAAATAACCACTGAAGTTGTATGGTTGTGTATCGATTCCATCCCGGAAAAAGAACAGTTCAAACAAATCATTAAACGCTCCAAATAAATATGACATTAATGCAAACGATTGTCTGTAAACTTCTGTCTGATTCATAGCTGTTTAAAGCTTGGGCCAAATAGAAAATATTGTCTATTTCTACATTTAATCAGCAAACATCAAGCCTAAACCCGACAAAGTTGATGATGGGAGAGCAAAAAAAACATATCTAACATATAACTAAATAAATAAATAAAAGTTCCAGTGTTCCTGAAAGGATAAGAAGCATCAGCTGTCAAAGAAAGACACAACCACAAGTGGCAAAAATCTATTAATAAAGTATTTATTTTTAAGTTGTTACATTTAGATTTCTCTCTCTAGCAGCACTATTTAAATTACGGATATTCAAGGGCAGTAACCATAGATTGTAGTTCTCTCTTAATGCAAGATGTCATCATGTAAACAAAGACAAACATAGAAGATAATTAGATCGAAACGTCTCACAACATGGGCACGTTGTCAGAGTGCCTCTGAACTCGTATGAGGTTCAAGGACAATAAACAACAAGTTTTGTGTCGTCTGAGATCAAATGGAACTGGTCAATATGAACTGAAAAAGCAGAAAAAAAACAAAAACGAAACAACAAATCAGATAAACATTGTACAGCATCGTGTGACAGTTACAGTTCAGCTGGAAAAAGGTGGGATCGCTTGTCGTCCACACCGGTCATGTTGTAAAATGTTCAGTACCGGTTTACAAAAAGGTCAGTGGGTTCAGAGAGATGAGACAGACCTGTGACAGCAACACACAAGGACAGGTAAGGAAACTTTTTTTTTTTTTTAAATCAGGATCGCGTTTAGTGCAACAGAACTTGTGATTTATTATCCCAACAGTTCCTTTTCACCTCATTACACCAAAACAAAACAAAACAAAACAAAAAAATAGATTGGAAATATGGCACATTTTATCCACCATAAAAACCTGGACAGTTGCACAAACCACAGAAAATGTAACGTTTTTCACTCTTTTTCAACTTTTACATCACTCAACAATTTGTGAAATATATTTTTATATTTATCTTTTTATATAGAATATTTTGGGGGGAATAAAAAGGTGCTCATTAGCATGTCTGGGTAGGAGCTAGCAGCCTGTTAGCCTAGCTCATGAGAATTTTGTCTTGATTTGACATGGGAAAGTTGAAGACTTTTCCCCACCATAAATTGTAACTGAGTGCATGTTTATTGTTTGTATTAGTCAAAGAAAATACAACTAGCATCTTTAGTTATTTAGAGCTAGTCTAGCAGTTTTCGCTAACTAGCTGCAGCTAGCTTTAGGGTTAGCTAACTGGAAGTGAAGTTATTTTAAAAGTGGTGCTGTGCTAACTCTGTGTTTCACTTTTTTTTGTTTCCACAGCCAATATTATTTAACAACGTTGTTTTATTACCATTTTATTCATTTTTTTCCCTACAGAGTTGTCAGCACAGACTTGTTTGGGTGCAAATATTACAAGGAACTGTATCGTCATGCACTAACTAGCCACTGCTATCACAATTTGAGGTGCTGCACGAAGTACAATGTTTCCAGTGCTCGGTGTTTTTGAACTGGGTCCCGACTCGGCTTCAAGCTCCACGCTGCTGTAAAACGAGGGTAAACGGGTCTGTCCAATGCTACACGTTCAGAACAGGGATCAGCTCTTCTGACGCACCTCAAGGTCGCACAAAAAAAAAGGCATTGGAACTCTGGAGCAGCACCATCCACAGTCCTTTCAGATGGTTTTAACTGGACTTATAAACGGGCCACTGCTGTAGCCTAATTGTTGTTTTCACCTCTACAGTTTAACTCTGACATAAGAGGCCACGCGTCCGGCGCGGCACATAGGACAATGATTCGGCTCCCATTGTCGTCCCGCTGACCGTTTGCGACAACGATTATTTATCTGTTTTGACACTGAATGGAATCGCAGTCATTTCCCCAGCCAATTGTTGAGCAGTGACCTGTGAAAATCCTAAAAAAATGTGAGTTTGAGTGGCCAAACTCTTGAATAGAGAGCACTGTGTTGGAAAAAAAATCTATCATCAAGTCATGCACGTGAAAACAGCCAACAATGGTCTATCAGTTGTTAATACAAAGAGGGTCATTAAGTCATTCTGGCAATTCATGAAACACTCAAAACAAGAATTAGGTACCCATAACCGTCTCTATTATTCAAACATACTAGAAGAAAAATATGAACCTCTTAAAAGAGTTTCTCATATTTTGAATTGTCTGCATACTGCAGTACTTGAATACATACTCATACAGTATCGTTTATAGCAAATAACTGAATTATTTCATTTATTTAGCACAAAGCATGCTGAATAGAAAAAATGTCACTTTTTAAACTGTCTAAAGTGACTGTATTTTTTTTTTCTGAATCTTCACTCGCAGCTCATTTCTCGAAGACTGCGATCTATCTACAAAGGCATGACAAAAAAAACAACAAAAAAACAAACCCGAGAAGCTTAGGCATCTAAATCAATAAAGAGAAAAGTGATTGCCTAAAACTGCTGAGAACCAACTTCAAGGAGTACTCGTACAAACACATTCTCTTTCCGAAAATAACACCTCTGGAAGAGGCACAGAAGAGAAGATGCGAGGGGGAAACAAAGCGTTGTTTTTTTGCTGTCGAACAGGGCCCGTTTCCGCTCTGGCGTTTAAATGCCATTTTATTTCTGGCGTGGCGTATGTGTTTTTTGTTTTTTTTTCAGAGAGACAACACGACAACCGAAGAAACAGAAAGTAAGAAATCTTGAGGTCTGCTGTGAAGCGTAAGGAGGCACCATACTCAGCTGAGGGAACACCCAACCCCACATCGGTTGGTATTGGTCTTTAGCCATGATGCTCTGAGAGGAAAACAAAAAAGAAGAAAGTTTTTTTTTTGCGTCAGAAGCTTTATCAGCTTCTGCCATTCCACCCGGACACATTAAATAAACAGATCGACCAAAATCAAGTGACACAAACGAGCTGAGTGAACAGTTCAGTAACTACTGACTTACAGGTTGGACTTTTTTTTGCATTGGAGTTTAAAATAATAATAATAATAAAAACAAACATCTCTGCTCTAGATAAACGCTACTGTATCAACACAGTGAAAGTCTGGATGTGGCTACGGAACCAAGAGAAAAACCAAGCATCTTCTCCGTGGAACAGAACCAGAAGTGACCCGGCCCGCCCGCCTCCAGGTTGGCTTCAACTCAGCCCTTCGAGGTGAGGCGACGTAACCGTCGAAAGAGGAAACACCGGCGAAACTGGGCCTCGTAAGCAGCAAAGCGAGCGAGTCCACGCAACACGGCCTTCGGAGTCGCCTTGGAGAACAACGGCGTTCGTCCCCCAAACGTTACACAGCCTTGCTTCAGGAGCGACTAAACGTTACAGCGGGGAAAAAAAACGACAAAGGGGGGAGTTCCGGCTGGCCCAAACACCTTCGTGGCCATTACAGACTGGGGGGCGGGGTAACAATGCGGGACGAAGTCATGATGTGGTTGCGTCTCAAATAAACGTGTTTCCTCCTCCTCAGTCAGACAACGCCGGACACGATTGGCTACAGGCACCGTAGCCCGAGCAACGAACGCCGTCCCGACAGTCGTTCGTCAGCTGACCTCCAGTAATCTACTGCAGCTCACCAAAACTCCAGCACACAGCCACAAAATGTCAAACACATTTATTTCTTTTTTCTTTTTTTATCATCACAAAGGCATACACTATTTTCTCTGTATATTACTTGGTATATATATATATATATATATATATATATTGATATATATTATTCATAAAGAAACAAAAATATAAGCGTACATTTTTGCTGAATAAGACTGAAGAAGATCAGCAAAGGGCAATGTAAACCACGGTCCATCTACAACAGGTGAAAAGGTACGGTCGCTCACCCTTTCCCAGCTCACCCACAATAACAGATTTGCATAGGCAAAAATGGGATGATTAGCCCTTAGACAGTGGATTCCTGAATTCTTTATAGAGATGCAAAATCTAGTTCAGCTTAACACAATTCGAAAAACAAACGTACACATAAACAAAAATAGTACTAATAATAATATTATTATGTTGACTAGGCCAAGCTCTCTTTTACCTCTCTGGTCACATACATTTTCTGTGCACATTTTTTTTTGTTTTACAGTGTTAGGCTTCAAGTAGATCTAAAAAAAAAAAAAAAAAAATCAACATGTACATTGAAAATTAGATGTGAAATAAATTAACCAACATGAGAGGTAGTGAAAAGCCTACAAAGATATATAAAATAAAAAGAAAAAAATAAAACATCTCAATAAGGCCAAAGCTTTGCAGACCTCCAATCCCATCAGGACACTTTGGCCCTCGACCTTTTCTCTGTGTGTGTGTGTGTGTGTGTTAATAAAACCACTGCCACGTTTCAGATACTCACTCACTTGGAACCCGTGGATATTTTTTTGAGACAGAAGCCGAAACTCGGCTGACCGTGACGCTAAAATCATTTCACATCGCCGTCATTGCTTGTAAAGTCTACATCTCGTAACGTGGGTATTAAAGAAAAACAAAAATAAAACCCGAACAGCCGCCTGCTCTTCCCCGCTGCGGAAAAGTCCAAATAAATCAAGAGGAAAGGACGACTGCAGTAAATGGGAGTTTCTGCTGAACACGAAGCCTGGAGAACCGGCGCCAGCGTCAAACCCGCTGTCACGAGCGTTTCGTAACGGATACGCTTCTCACAATTTATAAATGTAAACTTAGCTTGATTGCACCATGATGTCATTATCTGGTTCTTGGTGAAACATTCTTGTGTTGGTTCCTAAAATATAGACAACAAGGATAATACCGTCCTTCGTGAGCGACAGTGGAAAAGTCCCGGAGAAGCTAAATGTGGGCTTTAAAAATCATTTTTCTTTCTTTTTTTTCTCAATATATAAAACTCTTTCCAAAAAGTAAATGTGAAAACTGATCTTCACTTTCAGTATTGTTAACTGATTCTGAAACCCTCCGCCTCGGACTATCAGGGCGAACGCAACAGCAGCCAAGCAATCAGTCAATATCTGGCAGATATTAATGGAGTCTGCCTCAAAGTGCTGTTTTGCCAAATGTAAAATCAAATAATCTTCATAAAGAGCGCAACAAAACACTGTGGAGAGACTGTTGGTTTCAACTTCTTGCCTGTACAGCAATCACAACAGGCTTATCTCATTCCTCCCGTCAAACATGCAGGTGCTAACAGTTAGCCACAAACGGCGGCAATTACAACATTTTCTTTATCCTGAACGCTTTTTGGTTCATTTATCTGACAGTTCAGAACCAATCTACAACAAGGAGACGAAACCCGACGACACATCAACAACCTGTTGTCCGTTTTTAATTTGAAACCAGACCAAACTTGGCACATAAACTTCAGGTAGTTAAAAGAAAAAATATATAAAAATGGCGGGAACATAGATGTCTACGTTTCTCAGTGAGGAGCAGCACTGTTTCACTGACACTTTTAACACTGCGCCTACTGCCCACCGAACGGCGTAATAAACTTACACAAGGGCTCATTTGATTAAAAAAATAAAATAAAACAGAGTATACTGCACTCATGCACTTTCTTCTGCAGATCCGTAGGCCAGGAACAAACTTGTGTTCAAATATTCACATCATAAAAAAAGTCCTTTTATGTGCTAAAAAATCCTAACTGGACTTTTGGCAAAAACCTCTGAAGTTCGATTTTTTCCGTTGAGTGTGTTACTGTAATCTCACACACACACGTACGCACACACACACACGTTCATTACGACTGCATGCTGTTTAAGTTGGGTTTTAGGAAAAAAACTAAACCAGAGTGTGTGTGTGTGTGTGAGGGCTGGCAGTCGAAGGGAAGATTAGCATGGCTAGCACAAGCATGCTACTCGCTTGTCTACAGCATGCTTAAACCCATTTGGCGTTGTTGAAAAAGGCTTATGACTACGTGAACGTCTTTGCTAGCCCCGGCACGGTTAGCAGTGTGATACCAGCCCTCTTCTTCAGCTCTGGAAATAAAACGGGAAAGTCCAATCAAATATCTCTTCATAGCGTCTTTAAAAAAAATAAAACACGTTTGGCACCCAGATCTCAAATCTGCTGATATTTTCACGTCGAACTCCCAAACGACTGTTACGCCACGTTCGGCGTCTGAAGCTGAGGGCTTTAATAACCCGTTCGGTGCCATCTGTTCCCAGGGCGTTTGCTACTGTTCTCCAAGCAGAACCGGCTTTCCGTTAACCCCTCGGCTCTTTTGACACAATACGCGTATCTTTTGATTTTCCTCCAGCTGTGGTTTTGCCCAAACTGGACACCTGTGCTTGTCAGGCTGTGATGATCGAGGTTGATAGTGAGAGGGGGGTGGGGGGG